>NW_017264195.1:1134532-1416003 GCF_001619985.1 Xylona heveae TC161 | reverse complement strand
AAGAAGAGCAAAGGCGAAGGCACAGGCAAATGACATACCTGGTGAAAGGTACCCAAGCTGGCGACGATACTACCGCCGATCCATGAAGCGAAGCGTCGCTCGGACGTATTTCCGGGAGCTTGGATACGCACGCGCACGGCGGGGTAGAGTTGCTGGAGTTCGCTATTGAGACGGTCGGTGAGACCGTAGAGGAGTGATGTGCCGCCGGTGACGACGACGTTGCCGAGAAGATGGGGTCGGATATCTACGTCGACATTGTTGAGGGAGGCTTGAATCAGGGCCGGGAGGGTCTGGTTTTGGGTAGGAGCGGGATGGTCGGCGTCCTGGAAATTGGAAGAAATCACAAAACAGTTAGCCTTTTTCTTCGATTTTGCTTCATGTTGGGATGTAAAGGACGGGTTGGGCTTGAGGAACATACACTGAGTGCGGCCTTGGCATCGAAAATGCCCTCGACGGCCTTGAACCGTTCTGCGCCAAAGACCTGGTTCCATCCATCAGGCATCTCGAATGGGCGACCAGGCCATGTTTTGACGACGTCTTCGTTGGTAGTGCCCTGTGCGCCGGAGCTCAATCGGCCAGGCCCACCCCACACTTGCACGACGGATTCTTTGAATTCTGTAAGAACGCGATCTTCTTGAAGTCGTCGGAAGCTGGCGTCGGGCGGGTTGGCAAAGGTCTTGTAGGTAGCTTGTGCGGGTGAGCCAGCGTCCACAGGCTGCTTGGATGATACGAGGTAGTGCGGTGTCAAGGGGATCTGAGGTTGCGAGCTCGAGAATAAGAGGCGCAATTGATCGGACACAAAGTTTCCAGCGAGAGGAGAGCGCGTAACGCCTGTATAATGTTAACCATCTTTCCCCTCCAAAAGATTCGAGTCTAAGGCGGTGCGTACCCTTCTTCAGAACTAATCCGTCGTGGACAGGTGTGACGGAGACGTTGGATGCTCCGAGATCAATAACGAGTGCCGATGCCCGACCCGCGGCGAAGCTGTATTAAGAATGTAAGCGCATTGACCCAGAATATTAGGCAGCTGAAAGTCCAACATACGCAGATAGGACACCGTTCCGAGCGAGCCAAAAGGCAGGGCAGCCCCAATTCTCCATGGCAAGCTCAATTGCCTTTTCTCTCGACTTGGCCGGATTCCATCCCGTCTCGGTCATCAGTAGAGGGTTCTCCTCCAACGGCTTCTCTCCTTCGTCTGCGGTTTCCATCTTCGCGTCTCCATCCTCATTGCTCGGGTCGTTCAAGCCATTTGTCGCGGGATCGCCTGCTTTGCCGCTTGTCAGACGGGAAGTGATCGCATGCTCCCAAACCTTGGTCGCAGTGTCCCAGTCCTCGACGGTGCCATCCTTGGACATAGGGTTTTTGATAGAAAGGCCCGGAAGAGGTGTGTGTATCGAGTTGTCGCCGAACAGGTACTTTTCCTCGGAACCTGAACCTAGGATACCATAGTCCGAGGGCACGACGGCTTTAGGTACATCCTCTCCCGCGAAGCCGGCTCGCATGCTCGAGTAACCGGGATCAAGGACGATGGCAGAGATTTCATCTGCAATATCAAAAGTCAGCGAATCGAACGGTATGCGATCCATATGCCTGTGCACTACGTACCTCCTCCGTACTCCACGTTGGAGGGAGGGATGGAGGAACTTTGAGCTGCAGCCATAATTGAACAGCTGCTCGTTCGGCGCGGCGAAAAGAAACCTGGACGATCAAAGTAATTTCAAGATGAGCTTCTCCAGGAAATCGGTTGAAGTGAGCTCTAGTAGAATGGAACTTGAACTTGATCGCGAGCTCTTGGCGGCGTTGCGGCTCCACTGTACCTGCAAGTCAAGGTAAGTAATGGTGGTTGGTGGAGAGCATAAACGCAGAACGATGCATAAAAGATTAGTTGTGAAAATGCATAATTTAAGCTCTTACGCGGCGATAACCGGGGGGGTGTCGGACCCTGCTTCCCCTGATCTTCAACCTCCGGCCAAAATAGTAGTTGTCCCCACGTTCACTTGTGACAAATTTGGTTCATATGGTTCGACCAAAGTTGCAACCATGAGTTGGCTTCTGTTTCTAAAGAGGCTGTACTCTCTCGACACGCTCGACACCAGATTTACCACCTCTTCAAAAACGCCCTCGAAAATAGCTGCGCTTAATGCCGACGAACGTCTCGAGTTCACGCGACATGTACAGGATCAGGATAGCTCGAAGCCCGCAATTTGCAGAAATGCTTCAGCGCAAGTCATACCTGAAGGATCATCGCCTTCCAGATGGCGAACACCCGAATTTTACGTTTATTACATTGTATTCATTATCGTGGTCCCGATGATGTTTAAGGTGACGTACGATGTATCGAAGGGTAAGTAGGCCACTATTATCTATATTTCTTTCCCATAAAGATTACTGAATACCTTATTAGAATCGGACCCTAATTATCCGAAATACAAGCATCTTCTATCCCCTGGTTGGATCTTAGGCCGCAAAGTGGTATGCTGCTTACGAACATTGCCTCTGTGCAGAATTGCATTAACGACAATTTCCCAGGATAATTCCGATCTACAATATGCTAGTTTTCGTTCAAACGTCCCATATCTCCTCATTGTTCTCACAGTACATCCTTTTCTTCGGCGACTATATAATTATTTCAATCCCGTGAAAGGCAATGCCAATGCCGTCAAACTCGCTGAACCCGGTTCTACTAGCCAGAACGGAATTGATCCTATAACCCTCTCGACTGCGGCCGATGCGAGATTGGAGCAACGAATCAGATTTGATGTTATATTTGCCGGCATATTCTTATGCGCGTTACACGGATTCTCCGCATTCAAGGTTCTCGTCATCCTTGCTATCAATTTCGGCATCGCAAAGCGACTTCCAAAAGAGTATATTCCGGTTACGACCTGGGTATTCAATATAAGCATTCTTTTCGCCAATGAACTATGTGAGGGCTATAGATTTTCACATATCGTCTCCTGGTTTGCTCCTGCGTCGCCAGCGGACCCTGCTCGATCTGATAACTGGGGGGCTTGGCTTGACAGCTACGGTGGTCTGATCCCTCGATGGGAGGTTTTGTTCAATATTACAGTATTGCGTTTGATCAGTTTCAACTTAGACTATTATTGGAGTCTAGATCTTAAAGGCGGGAGCCCGATTGAGGTAAGCATGATTTCCAGCAAAGAATGGTTTTCGACGAGAGGATAGTATATATGTCATTAACGCTTATAAGAAGAAACAACTCGACCCTAGCAATCTCTCTGAACGAGACCGCATTGCGATTCCGGCCAAGCCGCAAGACTTTTGCTGGATCAACTACATCGCATATACCCTCTACTCTCCGCTCTATCTTGCAGGCCCCATCTTGACGTTTAATGACTTTATTGCGCAATTGAGGTATCCAGCACCGAGCATCACCACAAGCCGGACTGTTCTATATGGTATTCGATTCTTTCTCGCTCTTTTGACGATGGAGTTTATGCTCCATTTTATTTACGCGGTCGCCATATCAAAATCGCAGCCGGCGTGGGAAGTTTACACCCCATTCCAGTTGAGCATGTTAGGGTATTTTAACCTGCACATCATTTGGCTCAAGCTCCTGCTACCTTGGCGGTTCTTTCGATTCTGGGCTTTGGTAGATGGCATTGACCCACCGGAGAATATGGTGCGATGCATGTCCAACAACCCGTCAGCTTTGGCCTTCTGGAGAGCATGGCATCGCAGCTATAATAAATGGATTGTGCGGTACATTTATATCCCATTGGGTGGTAGTGCCACACGTGGGCCGTGGGGAACGGTGCGGACTATTGTTAATTCTCTTGTGGTCTTCACTTTTGTCGCGCTCTGGCACGACATCAACCTCAAACTTTTGATGTGGGGGTGGCTGATCACGCTTTTCATCCTGCCTGAGATCCTGGCCCGTTTCCTTTTCCCACCGCGGAAATGGCAGAACCGCAAGGAAATGTATCGAGTGATTTGCGGCATCGGTGCAGTCGGCAATATTTTGATGATGATGGCGGCAAATCTTGTCGGCTTCGCTGTCGGCTTAGATGGACTCAAAGATCTTGTGCATGGGATCATTGGAAGTTATTCAGGTACGGTTTGCTCGAAACACCTTTTTTCTCATGTCTGAGCTATCTGAATTGACACATTTAGGCCTTTTGTTTTTCGTTGCAGCATGCGCGGCGTTGTTTGTTGGCGTACAGGTCATGTTTGAGGTCCGGGAAGCGGAGTTGCGGCAAGGCATCCAGCTGAAATGCTAGGCATTGTACAAACAGATTTGCATGGGTGATTGGAGTTTTGCATGAGCATTCTCATTCTTGTTTGCTGCATCGCAGGGTTAAATAGCGTTTGTATAGTCATTCAGTCGTCAAGCTCTTTTGCAAAATCGATTAGGCGTAGCCTTCGAGCGTCTTTGGGGTGGTACTGGGCAATCTTCGAGCGCACAAGGAATCTAGCAGCGGCCGAATCTCTGGGAAGCTCTACGTAAGGCGATGTGTTTGATCCGGCCAAGGCGTTGAGCAAATCTTCAGTCAATGTTCGTATCTCTGCCCCGGCTGCGTCCTTTTCTGTTCGTAGACCATCTTCGTTATCCTCCTCGTCTGCATCTTGACGACCCCAAATCTGGTCGATTCTCTGTTGCCTTAGTGAATCTTGCGCTGGTTTCGTCTTCAACTTCTTTGTTTTGCCTTTGGAAGTGAACCCTGCCGCGAGCATATCCTCGTCCACTGCCCCAAGCTCGCCGACAATAGGACCACCCAGCTCCTCAGCAGCGAGCATCGCAGCTAGATGACTCTCAATAAAGTCATTGAAAGCTTTGACTAGCCTCTTCGTCTCGCTCTCATAGGCTGCTATTTTTGCTTGCTTCTCTTGAACCAGATCTTCGAAGATCTCTTCAGGGGACCTCTGCTCCTGTTCCTCCTGCCCGGCTCGCAACTTTTCAAGCCGCTGCTCGAGATGTGTGTGCATCAAACGGGTATCTCGAAGATCTGACTCCTCCTGTTCCAATCGCTTGCGTGCCTTTGTCAGTTCATCGTGGACAAGGTGGATTGATTCCTTGGTCTCCACGATCTGGCGCTGCGCATTTCGTATCGCTAGAAGAGCAGGAAGTGGTGAGTCAGCTGCAGGAAGGACATCCTCTGCTTGAGTCAGGGAAGTGTAGGCCGATGCGAGGGTCCGGAACTGCTTCAGACGAATTTTTGGGTCGGGCGATGGCTGCGTCAATGCCGCAGGTTCTCGAACAGACGCTCGAAGCTATATAAAATCATCCCGTTTAGAGATTCGTGATATCTATTCCAAGGATGCGGGCCGAAATCACCTACCTCTTCTAGCGCAGACTCTTGCTCTTTCACTTGGTCTCTCAGCTCCTTTACAATTCGCTCTAGACGCGCTTCATAAGCAGCTTCAAGACTTGGCTCCACGTCCCCATGGCGAGCCCTTTCGACTTGGGTCTGCTTTTCAAACCTCTGCAGATTTTCAAGTATCTGATCAATTGGGATAGTAGGGTTCATGCTGCCCTTCTTTTAACGTTGGTATGATTCGGAAAGTCGCAGCATTAGCGGGTTGTTCAAAGTGAGACGCGTCGTCGCTGAGACACGGAATTATTGTGAAGCTTTGGTGGGCTTTACACAGCTACAATAGATAACTACTGCTAAGTTTACAATGCACGGAGCTTCTGAAACGACGGGTAGACTAGAGCGATGCAGTTCAGGTGTCAAGTCAAACAAACAATGCTCAGACGTATCCGTTTCTTTCACTATTAGTGCTCAAATGACAATTTTTCCTGAGCAGTGACTTTGATATGCATTGATGAGGAGAGATTTATCATAATACTTTCGTCGTCGTTCCTTCCCTTTCCTCTTGTCCTTTCCCCGTGTTTCCCCTCAACTTAAGTGAGAAATACCCTAAACTCTGTTTGGATTAGCGCTTGCTCACTCCTCCCTTTGCTCTCGCTCTCGCCTCTCCTGCTCTCCCTTGCCCATCAGCATCATCGTCTCACACACACGCGCGAGGTCATCATCCTCAACAACCTCATCCCTCGCATCCTCCATTGCGATCCTTCCCTCAATTCTTCGAAGGGCTTGTTCCGAGTCGCCACTTCATCCTCTTCTTCTGCCCACCTTCTTTTTGCCCTTCCCTTCCCAATCGAATCGATCCCGTGGGTTGCATTCACAGGCGAAGGAAAACCAAGGTTTGGGTGTAACAGGCGTTGAGACTGAAAACAATCCTTTTCTTCGCCTTCACTGATCTACTCTCATCTCATCTTTTCAATAATCCATCAATTTGTTTTTTTGCACGCGGAATCTGCGTGCCTTGTCCCTCCGCTATCCTCATACGCTCCCTCAGCACTCTTTTCTCCTCCATTTGCCTCTCTGGCTCAGGAGCTCAGCTCTTGCGACATCACCTCCCTTGGCCCACAGCACTGTTACTCTTGCATAAGTCAAAGTCACAGCACTTCTTGCTCTCCGTTTTCGACATTCTCCCGCACACCGTCCATCTTCAAATCAAGCAAGAAAATCCCATAACGCGTCCGAGCACCGCTTTATTACCTCTCCTGTCGGCCGCCTGCACCAGCACCAGCACGTTTTCTTTCGAAAGCACCTGGTGTACATAAAGACAATCGAGCAAGAATAACAAGTCATTCTATTTGCAGCTGCTGCAAAACTCTTTTTTCCAAAGCATCACCAAGTGAACCCGAAAACAGGAGAATTGAATTTCTAGGAATCATGTCTGCTTCGCCAACTCAGACAGCTGCTCCTTCCCAGAAGCGGCCTCTAGAGGACCCTTCGTCCCCATCCGGCCCAACCGACCAGCCAGAAGCCAAGCGCCCGGCTCTTGATAAGGTTGTCAAGGGCGAAGAAGCTGAGGGCAATCAAGCTCCCGAGCCTGTCCCAGCGGCCGATGAGGCGAACCAAGGTGACGGCGCATTCGCCCCTCCCGCTGCTGAGAACGGAACAACGGAAAATGTAACGGCGCCTGATGCGACTGCTACGACTGAGCAGCTCGGCGCTGCGTCTACCCAAGACACCCAGCCTATTCAATCCACTACGGCCTCCGCCACTGGACAGGTAGCTGTTCCTCCTACTGCTACGCAAACTACGCAGGACGAAACCAATTGGATCCATGTTCGTGCCGTCATTTCCAGCGCCGAGGCTGCCACCGTCATTGGTAAGGGCGGTGAAAATGTAACTCAAATTCGCCGCATGTCTGGTGCCAAGTGCACCGTCAGCGACTACTCTCGAGGCGCCGTTGAGCGCATTCTGACCGTCAGCGGTCCTGTAGACGCCGTTGCCAAGGTACGATGGCCCTTTATACTTTGGAAGGGAAATTTTTGCACAGATGCTAATTTAATTGACAGGCATTCGGTCTTATCATTCGCACCCTGAACAACGAGGCCCTCGAGGCTCCTTCGACGCCCCAGTCAAAGACTTATCCCCTGCGTTTGCTCATCCCGCACATTCTCATTGGTTCCATTATTGGCAAGCAGGGTGTTCGCATCCGAGAGATTCAGGAAGCTTCTGGAGCTCGTCTGAATGCTTCTGACTCTTGCCTTCCTCTCTCTACTGAGCGCTCGCTGGTTGTTCTTGGTGTCGCTGATGCCGTTCACATTGCTACATACTATGTAGCCAGCACCCTTGTTGAACAGCTTACTGAACGCTTTGGTGGCCCCGCCGCTTCTGCTTATGCCACTCGCAGCGGTGGGCCTGCCGGTGTCGTCCCTGGTGGCATGCAGGTTGTCCCCTATGTCCCGCAACCTGCAGGCGGTCACTATGGTCATCCGGACACATTCAAGCGTCATGCAGGCCACGCTGCTGCTCGCACTCCTGCTAACGCGTATGGTATGCCCTACATTCACGGCCAGGCTCCTCAGCAGGCTGCTGCTGCGCCTCTTCACTACGGCGGCTCTCCCCAGGTAGGCTACGCTGGTGCAGGCCCGCACCAGCCCCATGCTGCTGCACACATGGCTACGGCTGCTTCTGCTCACGCTGGACCTGCCGCTGCTGCTGCCGGCGGTGCCAACCCCATGACAGGCATGATGCCTGGACAGCCGCTTACACAGCAAATCTTCATTCCCAACGATATGGTTGGTGCAATCATTGGCAAGGGTGGTGCCAAGATTAATGAGATTCGACAATTGAGTGGTAGTGTGATTAAGATCAATGAGCCACAGGACAACAGCAATGAGCGTCTGGTCACCATTACTGGAACCCAGGAATGCAACCAGATGGCTCTTTATATGCTCTATTCTAGGCTTGGTGAGTTAATTCTAAAAGAATAATGTCTGCCTCTGACGTTGCCACTAACCTTCTTGTCTCCTACAGAAAGCGAAAAGCACCGCGTGTAACTTATGGGATCTCTGCGACTTCTTTGAGGTTTGCTCTCTTTTCTTTTTCGGTGTTGTGTTTTATGGATTCTCCTCTTTTCTTCTTTCCATTTCAATTTCGGACTGGAGGCGAAGTTTGCGACCCTAAAAATGGACTCTGTTTTTCCCAACAAGATCTTCTGTATTTTACATAATTTCATGACACGACAGAACTTTCTCCCTTGACACTGTCTCTGCCCCGCTGCCTCATCTACCTTGCATGAAGAATTTGCAACGCCAATTTGCTCTCAGCTTCTCCTACCTTATACCTCACGAGGAGCCGTAATTTATTTGCTGCTGAAATGGATAGAGACAAGGAATACTGCTCCCGCCAATCTTGGCATACTTGGTAGGTAAATCTTCAACCAGATCGTTCCAAATGCTTGACAGTTCTTTTCTCTTCGGTTCAGAAATATGCGCATTCAAATTCTTTGTCGAGAGGATAGCGCATGCACGATTGAAACAATGATACTACTGGCAAAATCCATGTTTGGTATAGAGTCTGACCGCCAACAATAAACCATATCGGCATTTCTGGAAGGAAGAAGGGTAATCTGGTAAGTTCCTGAGCATACCTGTCTCGTTCATTCGATGCCCGCAGTGGCTTCGGGATGTATCCAGGTTGATAACTCTACCTAACGACACGGCTACGTATTTATTCACACTCATCTCGCACCTTGCCCATCCGGTCGTGGGAACTTGTCCACTTGTTATGTTGTTCTATCGTTCCTAATATTGCAAGCCGCAGCAGCCCCCTCTGAGAGCTACCTATGAACCCTTTGAAGAGATCATACGATAACCAAAATCTCGCCAGTATGAAGCAAGAAGAAGAAGAAGCCGACTATGCGTACGGCTATGAGAATCCTGAGAAGCAAAATACCTTTGAGCGCGCGTATACTGATGATGATTATTGTTCACCCTGTATTTCTTTCAGGTATGCCGTTTCCCAAAAACCAAATACTTAAACAACAAATACACCTCCATGCTCCTGAAAAAAAAAATCACATGCTCCAGCCCTCTGATTCAGAGTACCTGACAAGTTATCACTTTTCTTTTACTCATTTGGAATGAATGCTTTAGAATCCCATTCAAAGATCTCAACGAAGTCATTACCATCAAAGTGGGGCCCCGAGAACACATTTTTCGCCTTCATGCAAAGCTTCTCCAACAAGAATCTGACTTTTTCCGCGCCGCTCTCAGCGGCGGATATTCACCCGACGATGTCGATAACAACGGTGATGGCTGTCCAGCAATTAAACCCCGGGCCCAAACTCGCGCCGCTTTTCGCGAAGCGCTCACCAGATCCGTCGTCTTGCCCGGCGAAGACGTCGACACGTTTGACTATTTCGCCACATGGCTGTACACTGACCAGCTGTACCATCCAGAGGTAGATGCGGATCGGCCGGCATTTTTTCTTCTCTTGCGCCTCTACGCTCTCGCGGATCGACTGCTTGCTTCGAGCCTCCAATCTCAGCTCATACGTCGGCTAGAGAAGCGTGCGGCGGCGACGAATACCGCGCCCACGCCGGCAGATACAAAATTGTTGTACGAATCAACCCATCCGCAGTCCGAGATGCGTCGAGCGGTGGTGGCGCTTTTTGCGCGCATGAAGACGGAAACACTGCTATCGACGCAAAAGGGTAGTTGGCATCCAGAGTTTCTCAGAGATTTAGTCGTGGTGCTCAAGAAAGACGGAGGCAAAAGCAAGAAAAAGGACAAGGAAAAGGACAAGGACAGGTACAAGGGAAAATCCAGCTGCATTTGATCTATCATATCATTTTGGAAATCCAATTATTTAGATTGGGCTAGATGTATGTCATTATTGTTATTGTTTTGCTCCATACACGTAACTTCTAGCAATCATCTGGTCCCCATTTCCCCCCCCCCCCCAGTCTATATTGGTAACTCCTATGTCTTTATACTCGTATGAACTCAAGATCCCAACGGTCGTCCCTCTGCGCCCTGCCTCAGCGCCTCACCAAACGCCACATGCCGCATCTCCACCGCCGCGCTCTTCTCTCTCAGCGGCGCAATCGTGCGCTTAAACCCTTCGGTGTCGCGGAACCTCATATGCGCATCCACATTCTCCCACGCACAGAAGAGCGTATAACTCTTGACATCCTGCGCTTCTTCGCCCTCTGGTGTCTTGGGGTTCTTGATCTCCTCAAGCCCCCAGCCGCTTGCCGTCCCGCCGGGCACGAATCCGTCAATCTTCGCCGCCTCAACGCAAAGATCCGCAACGTGCTTTTCAAATTCGGACTGTTGTGTCTCCGTGATTGTCGGAGGGAAATACCATGTTGCAATCTCCGTCACGAAGCTGTTTGTCTTGCTCAATGCTCGCGACAGCGCCTTTTGGTCGAGTGTGATGTGGTAGAGAAGTGGAGAGGAGGATAGCAGCGAGGTCACTGCGCGGATCTGAGGCGCATATTCGGGCGTGTTTTGGAACGAGGTGTGCGAGGAGAGGGAGTCCCAGTCTGTGTTTTTTTGACGTATTAGTTTAAATTTTTTTTTAAAGTCCCTTTCTTTTTCCTGCCTAATTCAAATATGAAAGTTTTGTTTTTTGAAGGGGTTATAATTGTGAGGCGGTGCGGACGGAGGCGGAGCGTAGGTGGGAGAACAAGGGGGATTTAGACTTACTGACTAGAAGAATGGCGGCGCTGGGGTTCTCCACAACTCGTCCCCAGTATGCGCTCCGGCTGCCCTGGATGTCGAGCGTGTTGTTGAACATGTCTTGCCAGATGCGGCCGGCGGGGCTCGAAACATCTTCGACACTGACGCCCGGTTGGAAGGACACGAAGGCAATTTCGGTGGTTTCGGACATTTTTTTACCCTTATTCCCTTTGAAGGCTTTCAGGATTACGGTGGATGGTTTGGGTTTCGGTGGGGTTTTGTGGGTGAGGTTGAATTGATTGAATTGAAAGGAAATGGAATTAATAGAATTCAGATGTATTGGAATCAAGTTGACGGGATTTAAGATGATATAAATAAGCCAAGTGTAAATGTAACGTGTAATCTAGAGTTGAGGCAACAGTGTTAACATTTGTCGTCATTTGTTGATCTTCTTTCTAGCTCTGCGAAGCTCACGTCACTATGGAGTTATCAGTATCGGAGGAGCATTCCCCCACTCCGCACGTGCGAATTTAGGTCCCGATATTCCCGATGTGGGGTGAGTTCAGCACAGTTGGATGCAAACGGCGTCTGAGATGTATACATTGTGGATATAACTGTAAAGAGAAAGAAAAAAGGTGAAAGTTGACAGAGGAGGTTTTAAAGATGAATTATACACTCTGAGAATAGGAAATGTTCTGTCTGAATTGATCCTTAGCATGCTGTTGATCTGTGCGGAGATATTGCCTTTAGCTAGCTGAGCTTCTCAACTTCGTCTCGTGCCATGATATCGCCCTGGTAATAACATTAGCAATATCACTTTTGGAATGAGAGGGTCATGGTATTTATATGCTGCAGCAATTGATGTAGAGCTAATGCTCAAGGTCATCTATGAGAATTAATGTTGAAGGAGCGTCGCAAAGTGTACAAAAGAAAACCTCGCCAATCAGCTTATCCCGTCGTAATCTATAGCTTCGAAACCCCCAGCAACTTCAGTATCTGTCAACATATTCTGCGCGCCAGATTGTGCTCCATGTGCGCGTTTTCTAAAGTGAGCAATGATCTGGAGCTCCTGGAATCCTAATCCATGTCTTTTGGACTAACTGGTCGGCAGTAGCTCGAGAATTAAGCACATATCAGACATTTAGTATAGCGGTTACACCTTACGGCCGTATCTCCAGAACATTTGTCTGCCAAGCGTCGAATCGAGCGATAGGAGGGCCAACAAAGCCGACGGGTTGCCAGGGCGCGTATGGGAAAGGAATAATGGCGACTGCTTCTGCACGGAACAAAAGCTCCGACGACTTTACCCCTGGCGCGGAGGGTCCAGCACCTATCACCACGTCCCTGGTGGGCAACACTGCTCCTGCAGCTGCCGCTGCACATCCTCCGCGGATCCGTCGCCGAAATCGCATGATAACATCATGTCTCGAGTGTCGTCGCCGCAAGCTTCGCTGCAATCGGTCACAGCCATGTGTCAATTGCACAAAGGCCAATCGAGACTGCGTCTTCCTTGCACCAGCTACCGATGCTGTGGCCCAGCTCAAGCTCAAAGAAGTAAAAGAGAAAATGGGTGATTTGGAACTGGGTCTCGCTCGAGATGCCGCCAGTAATGTCACAAGAGAGGATGATTCTCCTGCAAGGACCACTGATAGAAACGTTGAACAGGAGGACTTATCTTTTCTACCGGCAGCTGGAGATGACTCAGACTCGCTGGATGAGCAGCATCTAGTAGCAACCCCAAACGCTATCGAGGATGCTGTCTATGATGATGATGCGGACGATGTGTTAATGGACTTGGGAATTCAACTGGGAAAAGTCAGGCTGACAGAGCGCATTGGAGGATTCTTCCGGCCGAAATTTGCAGAGGAGGCACGTCGTCACAGGGCGTTATGTCGCCATACAGCTTTGTCGCTGACTATATAATTTTTTTAGATCGATATGGCATTGAAGCACACAGATGATGGATTGGAATATACACCTCTTTCGTCCTCTGGATTTCGATCCTTATTCTACAAAGAAGATCTCCGCCGCTCCTTGGAACCTCCACCGATGTATCTCGAGCCCTCTCCAGGCTTTCTTTTCGGCGGCATTCCAGAGCGGAGCGCTTTGATGGACTATCTCCCCTCAAGGTCAGCCGCAGACCGGCTGATTGGGCAGTATTTTGATTCTGTCCATTATATCGCTCGAGTTGTGCATCGACCGACGTTTGAGCGGCAGTACCGTAGCTTTTGGGCTCAGGTCTCATTAGGCATTGAACCTACGGCATCACTGCAAGCGCTTGTCTTTGCGGCCATGTTCTCTGCCATTGTCAGCATGCCAGAGGAAACCTCATTTTCCGAATTCGGCGTGAACAAAGCCCGGCTGACAGAGAACTTTTTACTGGGCACCGAGTCTGCTCTGGCGCGGGCAAATTTTCTCCGCACATCCAAGATTGAAACTTTGCAGGCATTTGTCATGTATCTTGTAGGCTACCACTTCTTACATCCCTCCTGGTATTAAGCGTCATTCGGGTTGCTTACATGGAAAGATTCCTATCTGTCGGGATCAACTCTCTCGTACCCATGCCGTTCTCGTGGCAGCAGCTATCAGGATTGCACAATGCATGGGTCTCCATCGCGACGGAACCAACTACGGCCTGTCTCCTCTTGAAACGCACGTCCGCCGGCTCATCTGGTATCAACTGTGCTATCTCGATATTCGGTCCTGCGACGCCCACGGTCCACGACCGTCAATCCGGCGTGACGATTTCGATACTAAATTCCCGCTCAATGTCGACGACACAGCTTTTGGATCCTCTTCTCCTCCTACAGAAGATGCGCCGTTTTGGACTGACATGACCTTTGCCCGGGTTCGCTTCGAATGCCATGAAACCCACCGGATGATTTGGTTTGAGCGCCCAAGATTAGAGCGCAAGGAAATTACTCTCCTCCATCTCCTTGGAAAAGTTGACAATTTCCGTCGTACTATGCAAGAGAAATTCCTTACCATGCTCGACGACACCGTTCCATTACACCGTTACGCGCGGCTCGTCTTTCAGATACACTTTAACAGAAATTTCCTCATGATCTTACACCGTTTCATGGCTTCTCCGCACAAGAAAATCCCAGATCGACTACGACAGGTGGCTATTTCGTGTGCTGTGGAACAGCTCGAAGCCGCCATTGAAATTGAAACGTCCCCTGAGCTTCGACCTTGGCTCTGGTTCTCAAGGACTTGCCAGCAATTTCACTCGGGCTTGTTTCTGCTCATAGAAATCTACTTTTATCCCAATCAGCCTCTCGCAGATAGAGTTTGGAAGGTCCTCGACTACACATTTGAACTTTCTTCTGATCTCCCCCGCGAGGTGAAGGCGCGAAGGATGTTGACCGAAATCCGCGACAGAACTGACGTATATCGTGAACTTCGCAAGATGCGGGCGCCTGCAAATCTGGAGGGTGAAGTCGGCTCAAGGGTTGCACGCGTGTCGCAACGACATGAACAAGAAGAAGCCGCAAAAGACGTACTTGAGACAAGTGCAGGCGTGACAGGTATAAATATGGGTACTCTGGGTGATCCTTCCCAACCAGCACAAGCATCTTCTCCGTCCAATTTATCTTGGTTCAATCTACCCTTCTCAACCTTTCTTCCGAATCAATCACCGGCACACGTCGCAAGTGTTCAAAATCGATTAGATGTCTCTTATGCTGCGCAGCAGCGACATCAGAAGGAGAGTGAAGGAAAAGCAAAAGAGGTTGAGGCGAAGAGCCCGTCCTCACCACAACGACCCACGCAATTACCTCCTCCCGCCTCTGCTTTTCCATCACCAATTTCAGACGTATCCCGCCAACCAGTGAAGCCGCCAGCGGCATACACTCCCCTCGGTTTTGTCTCTTATGCCGATCAATCAGTTCAGCAACCTGATTTTGGCGCCAACTACACAAACGTCCCGAATCCTGACTCCCCTTACACCCCAGCTGCTCATGGTGCGACCGTGACTAGTCCGAGCGCGAATTTGTCTGATAACGGTCCTGGCGTTACAAGTCAAAGGAGCAGGACTTTCGATGCTGGTGGAAGTTTGGCATATAGTCCTACTGCCATTCCCAGTGGGCAGAAACCCATTGCACAGAATTATCAGTACTTCTTCGCACCACCCCCGCAGCCATCGGCGCCGCCGACTATTGAGTCCCGGTCTACCAACTCCTCGTCGCCGGACGAACTCATGCTGGATATCGATTGGGATGAGTGGGATCGATTGTTTCCGCAGCCTTCTGTGGTATGAACTCTGCTATATGTGGAGTTGCGTTTTTAGGCGTTACAAAGTTGATATGTAATGGATTGGAGTATTTGGATACCATCTTGATTTAGTTGGTTTGGGCGAGTTTTCTTCGTTTTGGATTTATTTGTGGCTTTTAAGCCTTTTTTTTTTTTTTTTTTTTTTTTTCGGAATATATTATTATCATTATTAGTATCATTATTATTATCCTCTTCAGAAAAGGTATATATCCAAAAGAAGCTACAGAACCCTCCACCATCCCGGGAGGCACACGTCAAATTCAATTTAAATACTTTCAGAGCGCATTTTATTTGCGATCCTTCTATGGGATGCTTCGTCATATTCATACGTGTTTATAAAAACTGCCTTCACCCCTATATTCCCGTGAATATTGCAATTAGTCTTTCTCCAACAGTCAATACTTTATATTTTTGCACGTCAAGCATACGTGGCAATTCAAATCATCGAAGACTCCCTGGTCCAGCAAGACCCGACGTGATATATTTCGATTATGTTTCCCCCGTAGAACTGCGGATTTATTTCTATACCATACGTGAGTATCCAGACTGTAAACACTCAATTGATCGCTGCTTTTGATAAGATAAGATGGAAGATGGAAAAAAAGGGCAAGTCCCGAGCCGTAGCCGAGGGCGGTGAAGGGCGTTTGTCCGTTTTCGCGGCGCAGGGTCGGCAAAAGTTGAGAAAGTCGGGAGGAAAGTTTCCCTTGCGATTCTCACCAGCACTGCTTGACTTTCACCGTTGCACCGGTTTCCTCCTTTCCCTTTTTCCCGGGCAAACCGTACTGCCAAAATTGGCCGTGGGCGGTAATAGGTTGCATTGTTTGAGCGATCTATTTTAAGAGCACGGCGCAGCTGAGTCGGGCAAAGTTTTAGAAATTTCGCAACGATACCGGTCTGCTGGGTTGGGATATTGTTTTCTTGGAATACTGGAGCGAGGAAGGAGACTGAGAAGCCGGACTGAGATACTGGAGTGAGAAGCTGGACCAAAAAGCTGGATTGAAGAATTGGACCAGAAACTCCACCGTATCAATATACAGTATACTGTCATGGCGCCAAAGGGACATTTCAAATTTGACGACGAGGGTTTCAATGACCGTGCCCCGGCAACGACTAATATAAACAAGGCGCTGGAAGAGAAGAAAGAGAAGCAGGAGAAGCAGGAGAAGCAGAAGAAGGCAGAAAAGTTTGAAAAGTTTCAACAACAGACGCAGCCACAGCCGCATTCGCCGCAGCTGAATGGGGAGAAGAGTTCGCAGCAACAGCAACAGCAATCGCAAGTACTAAATAAGAAGCGGAAGAGGGAAGATAATGATCGAGACGGACAAAAGCGGCATCAAGTAAAGCGTGAAGACAATGACAGAGAAGGACAAAGACGGCACCAAGGACATTCAGGCAAAGAGCTCAATGGCAAGTCCGAGCGCCTGAACAACAATGGCAAAGGAAGAAATGGATCTCCGGTCAATTCGTCGCTAAAAGCAAAAGCCAATGCGTTACTCTCCAAGCGCAAGGATCTTCCGATTTGGGCGCATCAGAGCGAAATCCGCCAGTCGCTGGCGAAGAAGAATGTCATGTTGCTGGTCGGTGAAACGGGTAGCGGAAAGAGTACGCAAGTGCCTCAATTCCTGTCTACCGAACCCTGGTGCAGGCCGCAGATGGTCAAGGTGGCAAAGGATGGCAAAGGCCCGATTGAAGATCTCTCGGTGGGAGGGTGCATTGCTATTACGCAGCCGCGACGAGTGGCGGCTATTTCGCTGGCACGTCGTGTAGCGGAGGAGATGGGCACGCCCTTGGGAAACTCATCACCAGCAAGCACAGTTGGATATTCGGTGCGATTCGACAACTCGATTTCACGGAATACCAAGATCAAGTTTCTCACCGAAGGAATGCTCTTGCAAGAAATGTTACGGGACCCGTGGCTGAGACAGTACAGCGCTGTTGTGGTGGATGAAATTCACGAGCGAGGCGTCAACGTGGATCTGGTCGCGGGATTTTTGCAAAAGATGGTCTCAGGCAAGAATGAGGGACGTGGTGGAATACCGTTGAAGGTGGTGGTCATGAGTGCCACTGCTGATATGGAGGGTCTATTGAAGTTTTTCGATGCAGGATTTAAGCAGCCGACTGCTGCTGTGAATGGAAAGGGGCAAAAGGCAATCAAGAAAGACGAAGAGGAAACTGAATGGTCGGGAATATCGTCGGACGACAACAAAGCTTCAAAGAAGGCTTATGGAACACCCAACGGCACCGTGTCCAAGCCTGGGCCAAACACTGATTCCAAATCTAATGCCCTCGTAAAGAAACACAAAAACGGAAACCCAGAGGGAGATGAGTCCGCTCCATTTACGGAATTCGACCCGGTCAAATTCGGGTCTCCTCACATTTCCGTGTGTTTCATCGAAGGTCGGCAGTTTCCCGTCAAGATCTTTTATACCCCTGAGCCTGTGCAAGATTTTGTCGATGCCGCACTACATTCGATATTCCAAATTCACTATAAGGAGCCTCTTCCGGGCGACATTCTAGTCTTCCTCACTGGCCAAGATACAGTCGAGAATCTAGAGCAACTTGTCCGAGAGTACGCCTCGGGAATGAGTCCTGAATTGCCCAAGGTATGTTTTCTTCTCCCATTTTCCTTCCGACCCATGTTTCATGTGTATCTAATAATATTTTAACAGCTCCTCGTGCTTCCGCTGTTTGCCGCGCTCCCTCAAGCTGCTCAGCAGCGCGTGTTCCAACCTACTCCTCCCAAGACCCGCAAAGTCATTCTTGCCACCAACATTGCCGAAACGTCCGTCACCGTCTCCGGCGTGCGGTACGTCATCGACTGCGGCAAAGTGAAAATCAAGCAATTCCGGAACCGGCTCGGTTTGGACTCGTTGCTGGTCAAACCTTTGTCTAAATCCGCCGCGATTCAACGAAAAGGTCGTGCAGGCCGTGAAGCACCCGGACAATGCTACAGACTATATACAGAAAAGGACTACCTGCAGCTCGCACAGGCTAACACCCCTGAAATTCTTCGATGCGACATTAGCCAAGCGATTCTCACCATGAAGGCTCGTGGCATCGACGATATCATCAATTTCCCGTTCCTGGACCGCCCACCGCGAGAGGCACTGGAAAAGGCTCTTTTGCAACTCTACCAGCTGGGCGCGCTTCAGGACGACGGCGCCATCAGCGAGGTTGGTTTGAAAATCGCGAAACTCCCGCTGACGCCGTCTCTCGGAAGGGTCCTTCTGGCTGCGGCAAACCCAGACATGGATTGTCTCTTGGAAGCGATTGATATCATTTCGGCACTGAGCGTGGAAAATGTGTTTTTGAATCTCACGTCGGAGGAGAAGAAGGAAGAGGCCGAGACGGCTCGGAGAGACATTTCTCGGCGCGAAGGCGACCATTTGACCTTGCTCGCCACAGTGCAGGCGTATGCGGGTGAGAATTCGGATCGAAAGGCCTGGTCTGAACGCCATTTTGTCTCTCATCGAGCCATGCAAGCTGTCATGGTAAGTTGTTCTTATATTCGTTTTGTCCTTGTATTTCCAAAGCTCTTTTCTCTCCCGTTTATTTCTTTGCCCTCTTTTTCAGGCGCGAATAGAGAGCGCGGGGACCCATTTCACCCCCTTCTTCTTTATCTTCTTCTTCTTCTTCTTCTTTCACCATTTCTAGTTTTCACGCTCAATTGTCAAGTCTATACTAACGTCATCGTCAAGGACGTACGCAAACAACTCCGCGCCCAAACCACACATTTGCCCATTTCCGCCGACGACATTGTCGCCTATGATTCTCGCACGTATGCCGTGACCCCCGAGCGCGCGGGTCTCATTCTCCGCTGCTTCCTCAAGGGCTTCTCCCACAACACGGCCCGCATGATGCCCGATGGCTCGTACAAGACGATTATCGGAAACCAGACGGTCGCGATCCATCCCTCCTCGGGCCTTTTCGGGAAGAAGGTCGAAGCTATCATGTATAATGAGTTTGTGTTTACGAATAAGAGCTATGCGCGGGGCGTCAGTGGCGTGCAGATGGACTGGGTCGGTGAGGCTCTGGCGTAGTAAATCCTTGCATTGGAGACTGATTTAGCATGTTGCATGTTGGGTGTTGCTCGCATGATTATTTCCAATGCGCAAGGCGTTTAGTCCTTTTATGCTCTTTTTATTCTCAGTTTATCATTTTTTTTTGTTTTTGATTCTCATTTTATTCTCAATTTATCATCATTCCTTTCTTTTATTTTATTATTTTATTATTTTCTTTTATTCTTTACTTTTATTCTTTCCTTTGATATTCTTGTTTGCATGGTATGGAGACAAGCGTCAGACAAGATTTCCGACTCATAAGAGCATGATATATCTGTACTATTAGACTAGAATATATTTAGATAGCTAGAGCAATAGCGGCGCATGTAGATAGCTAGACATGCTACACCTTGGTTATATCATATCACTATACCACTTTCTTACAATCACTTCGAAAATTCTCCTTCTAGAGTACTGTGACTATAGTATTTTCTTATGCTGTCATATTATTCTGAGCTGGCGTTTTCAAGACACAAGTTTAGCATTGGCTTACTTTACCAGTTATATTCACCCTTGTTTCTCCTTTTCTTCTTTTCTTCTTTTCTTCTTTCCCCCCGCTCTCTCTCTTTCCAATCTCCTTTTTAATTTAATTTTACTTTTCTTTTTCATCTTCTTTTTCATTTATGTAGCGTTGTCTTTGCTTTAATCTCACCTTTTAACTGACTTATCCACATTTGACAATATCATGTTATCATACAGTTATGACATAACTGGAAAATTGTACCTCCTCGTAGCTCGGCTTCAACTGTGGCTTTCATTCCAGTGAAGTTTCAAGTAATACTATACCTGAAAAACGCGCATGTCCACCATTCTTTAGCGATGGACGGACGTTACTTTGTATCTACCGTTTGCCTCGCCTTTTCGTTTCGCCCTTTGTTCTATTTAGCAGGCCCAGGTACGAGTGAGCCCAGCCCGTTAGCAGCTGGACATATCAAGGCACAGCAACTCCAAATGACCCTGCTCCAGTTGGGGACATTCCCATAGTGTAGGTCCCCATCCAAAGTACCCCTCAACGTTAAATCCTTCCCATAGCGATAACTTCTTATCTTATACCCATATTCCCCCCTTTCAGAGCCATAACAGCGGGGCACTTTAGTCGTGTGCCGTAAATTAGGCCCACTAAACGTTAATTCTTTCCCATAGCGATCAGCCGTTATCGCTGCCTATGTTCTCGTTACGAACCATACCTTAACTCTAGAGATCCACGTTACTGTTAGCGGGCCTCGGGAGTACAGAGGGGCAGCGGAACGTTAAATCCTTCCCATAGGGATCAAGATTCTCTCGTCTTATCTATTTCTATACCCGCCCGTAATTGTTTCCATATCCACCCCGAGTTATATACGACGCCGTAACACACTGTACGTCAAATCTTTCCCATAGCGATCAAGACTTGCACTTTATCTCTTCAGATTTTTCATTTTTGATACGTAAGACGAGACCCAAGACCCAAGACCCAAGACCCTAACAGGATCTTCCGCGCTTGTTGTAGTCTTTGTAGGTGACTCATGTAATTGTATTTAAACCCACGTCAAGGACTCGAGCCCGTGAGATATCCTGTTGTCGAACCTCATATTTGCATTCTTGTCAGATATTGTGCCTGCCTACCTACCTACCTACCTACCTACCTACCTACAACCCTACCTACTTACCCAACCACCATCTATCCGTCTACCTACCTACCTACCTACCTACCGTCTCTACATAACTACACCTCCAACACAACAAAACAATACAACAACCACTCCAACCGCTCTCACAATATCACTATCCGCAGCGAAAACAACGAAAAACAACGAAAGACAAAGGGGACCACAAAAAAAATAATGTCCGCTCCATCCGCCGCCAAACTCGCCAGCTCTGCAACTGCCGCAGCCGCAGCAGTCGCAAAATACAAGCTCGTCTTCACCGTCCCACATACCAGCCTGGCAGCATGCAAAGCCGCCATCTTTAGTGCCGGTGCAGGCCGGTACCCTGGTCCGGGGAACTACACGCAGGTCTGCTTCGAGATCCCGGGCATCGGGCAGTTCATGCCGGGCGACACGGCGAATCCGAATATCGGGGCGCGCGGCGTACTGGAGAAAGTCGAGGAGATGCGTGTCGAGACGCTGTGTGTGGGGACGGATGTGGTTCGTCAGGCGGTTGATGCGTTGAAGAGGTATGAGTATAATAGTCCTATTCGCCCAATCACTTTTTTGTTTCTTTTTTTTTTTTTAATAGTTTCATTCATTCGTTCTCTCTCTCCCCCTTTTTTCTTTCTGCACTTCTTTTCTTCATTCATTCGTTCATTCATTTATTCGATTCTTCTATTCTGAATTTACATCTCAATGTCGTGAAAAAAGAAGGAGAAAAAGAAAAGAAAAGAGAAACAGTAAAAAAGAGAGAAGGAAATAAAAAGAAAAAGGAAAGAAAAGGAAAAAAAAAAGATAAGAAAAAGTAATTTGGTTTGGCGCGTTTGTTTGTCATTCTAGAGGGACGATTGAACAGCATTGGGGAATTGCTGGATATGACACTTACACTTGCAACTGACATCATGCGTCACGCATCACGCATTCTATTACAATCCGCTGATATGGAGAGATATGCTAACGTGTTCGTAGCGCGCATCCGTATGAAGAGGTGGCGTATGAGGTTTACAAACTGGAAGACTTCTGAGCCAAGAGAGAAGAGGATTAATCAGACGAGATACTTGGGTGGAATTTGGCTGTCAATATACGAATACAAACATAAATACAATACACTGGTAAAAAGATATATATTCTTGTAGAAAGTCTATCTGTGCCAGATTGAGAATATAACTGAGCAATACTTGTGTGAGAAGTAGGAGAAAGATGCGATGATATGCGACAGATGACCAATGCATATATAAGAAAAAAAAAATAAAAAAAAAAAAAAAAAAAAAAAAAAAAAAAAAAAAAAAAAAAAAACAAATGACAAACGTGCCATGGGATATAAAAGCCAGGAGAACCGCCCGCCTGCCAAACGCCTGGTTTGCCGAGATATATGCAACACAACGCAGGATGCGAATGTGCGCGATGAAATTAGTAAGGACGAAAGATGTTAGAATACCTGCAAGTGATTAGCGAGTGAAGATGAAAGGAAGATCAGGAAGTAAAGGGCAAAATAACAGAGGACCAAGAGGAAGAATTGACAAAAATCTTTGAAAAGTACGTACAGCTCCTCCGATGATAAATATTCGCTCCTCCTCCTTTCGAGCCCATTGGACAACCTTGTTTGCGCTTTGCGCGAGAGCACCGCGACTCGCAGACGGGCCGGCAACACAGTACAGCTCAAAAAGAGGTGTTGTCCACGCGAGTGAAATCGAGTCCCGGCTGACGCAGTAATGGACTTTGAGATGGGAGATTTTGGAATGCACATTGGCATGTAATGTATGATATATCGATAAAAGCCTACAAGTCGCGTAAGCATCAAGTTCTTAAACCATTCAAAGAAACATACTTTCGTCGAGCGACTAAGCCTTTGAAATGCGGCTCAAATGATGGCATAGCAAATTGAACATTTGCTTTTGACTTGTACAAAAAGTGACGCAGTACAGTGCCTGGGACCACATCGGTCACATGAGGTCGTCCTCGACGGACGGCTGCCTTGATCAAGTCCATGCTGCCATTCTTTTGAAGTTGCTAGATTGACAAGTAAATGGACTGTCGTCCATCAGGTATAGAATTCGAAAGGAACACTCACCTCAACAACGTCATCACGCATTTGCTGCATTTCGTAGAAACTCTCCTTTTTGGGACTGATGAGCAAAACAGCTACCTCTTCTTCCTTGTTGAAGGAAGACGATGTGCTTGGCCTTTGACTCTCATCCTCGTTCTCGTCTTCCTTTGCGCTCAAGAAGCTCACGTACATGTACAAAAATCCAGTATTGTTGAAGCCTGGCAGACAAAGGGGTATCCAATTCTCACCGCCAGCAGTCTTTACCCCTTCTGTCTCAAAGAGCATGTTGAAAATCAGCTGCAGATCGCTAGGATGGAGAGAATGCTTCTTGGGCCGAACGACACTGACGAGCCGTCCACCTGCCACAATTAATCCGTACAAGAGATTCTCGGTCCGCGTTTTGAGCAATGTCTGGTCAATCACTTGTCGATGCGATTTTCGGAGTCTCAGACATTCGAGTGCGGATAAGAGTGTTGGCGGAGAGCCACGAGTAAAAGTATCGGCCAAAGCAGAGAGCAATGGCTCCGTGCCCGAAAGCGGCCTCCGCAGATCAGAAGAAGGCCGGTTTGAAAATATGGTTTGCAGCCGTGGAAGTGTCAATGTCGACAAAATCTGCATATAAAGCGCTTCCAATTGCGCTCGGAGCTGTCCATCGCTTTCTCCCAGCCGGCTGATAGCGACTAGATACAATGAAGTCTTTGAGAGCACAACAAATTTAACATCACCCGCGGTGAAGCTTTTCAGCGTGTCGTCTGCGTTTTGGTAAAAGGAAATGATCGTCTGTATGATTCCAATGTAGCCCGATGTAATGTTATCGTCTCCATGTCGACTATAAATGGGTTTGCCGGCAGCAGATAAGATGAGAAAATGCTTCATTCGTGATGTCCATGCGTCTAGAACAGCCTCTATGATAAACTATAAGTACGGATCCATCGCAACGCAGTAGACGGTAAAACCCACCTTCATTTGTGCCCTCTGCATTGATCGCTTCAAGCTCTTTGAACTCCTTCTGAAAATCCTTCTCAAACGCTGCATCTTCGGGCAGAAGTTCATCGGCAGCGTTCTGGTTCTCGCCCTGAGCGGTCATAAACCTCCAGGCGGGGTCTTGCTGCCCATTCCCCAGGACCTCTCCAAGTAGACTTTCCACATCTCCGCCCGTCTCCAATGTAGGGACATAGCTCTTGATGCTAGCAGTATCTTCTGTTTCACTGCTCTTTGGACTCCCGAACCGATTGTTGAATTGACTGGCGACTGACAGCGGGGAAGTAAGGCCTCCAGTGGTGCTGGGATACGTCTCCCGAATTCCTTCATTGTTTACCTGCGTGCTAATGTCGGTTAATGACACTGCAGTCGTCGGATGTGATTGTAACTTGGGCCGGGCTTGCTTTCCAGACAGATGCAAGGTATTCTGCGCATCAGTTGATTCCAGATTTACTGGCCGGGGAGGTAATGGTGGAGGGGTCTCGGCAGATGACTCTCGGTCAATTTCAGATGAATCTTTGCTGTGAACCGTACGTGAAATTGTCTCTGCAACTAAAGCATTGTCTTGTGCCTCTTCACGCCCCTCAACATTTGTCCCAGAGCTGCCATTTCCCCCATTACCTGGTATTCTAGCTTCCTGCTCTGGCGTCCTCGGCTTGGAGCTCTCCGGGGATGGCTGTCCATTGCCGGCTTGACCAGACTCTTTCTGGCTTTCTTTAGACTCCTCCATTAGGCCATGTATCCCCTCTCTTAGCAGAGCAAGTCGCTCGGACTCACGTCCTCTATTCGAAGGTACTGAGCACTTTGTTGTGGTTCGACAGGGGAGATCTGGGGAAGAAACTATGACGGTTATCTTGATAGATTAGTACGGCAGACGAGGACAACTAAAACCGCGAAGGACAAGTGACCACAACATGAACAGCCACACTGACGCGTGAAGCTCCCCAGAAAGGATATAACGATATGCAAACTGCTGTCAATTAGTTCTAGATGTAACGAGTGTCGACTCTTGAATTGTGAGACGCGATGAGTCTCGAGCCTGGCTTCAGACCACGGTCTGTCTCCCCAGCAAGCTCTGGTCGATCCTCCCCTATAAACCATCTGGCTCAGTCCAGAGTTGAAGAGGGTACGTTACAATTCTTATTTATTCAGAAACTTTCAAAAGAATTGGACAGCAATTGACTTGCTCGTGCGTCTTTAGAGGAACTCAAAAAGGACAAATCATATCGAAGATATGCCTCCAATGTAGCTCGTGTGTTAGCATTATTTGAGACTGCTTTGCAAGAATGGGCAGACTACATTTCATTCCTAGGCCGCCTGCTCAAAGTCAGCATCAACTAGTCCCTCCTAACTTGACAGAAGCTGATGCATTGAACTTTAGGCTCTGCAAACACATCCTCCTAATATCACCGTAATTCCTCATAAGACGATTGTTGCTAAGCGCCTGGCACAATGCATGAACCCTTCCCTGCCGTCCGGCGTGCATCAAAAAGCTCTAGACGTCTACGCATTCATATTCTCCACAATTGGCGTATGTACAAGACTCTGCAGGACTTACCACTAGTGGAATGTCACTAATGCTGCGCAAACTGCAGAGAGAACACCTAGCCCGCGACCTGCCCCAGTATCTTCCAGGATTGACTCCGACCTTGTCATTCGCCTCTCTTTCCGTTCGGCCCGCGTTTCTATCGCTCCTGGAAGAACACGTACTTAGACTTGATAAAACTGCCCTCCGTCCTGCCCTGAAAGCAATCATTCTCTCCCTGCTTCCTGGCTTAGAAGAAGAGACCAGCGAAGATTTTGAGCGCACATTTCGAATTCTAGACGGGTTCCGAGATGCCCTCAGAGACAAGGAGACGATCACGTTGGACAAGATCTACGGAACTGGCGATTCATACTTCTGGCAATGCTTCTTCTTATCGTCTATTACGGGCCCAAGCAGGAGGCAAGGTGCACTGGCCTTTCTTGCCAGACGGCTACCGAAACTCGGAGTCGACCCTCGTCGCGGATCAGTGCAGTCGGACACATCCATTGAAGGAAATGGGGTCGACTCTGTAGAAAGCCCTTCATCAGTAGAAGATGTTGTGTCCCCGGAGCCAGGCCTTTTGATCAGATGCTTCATAACAGGCTTATCCGACGAAAATATCCTCATCCAAAGAGGGTTCCTGGACTTACTGGTAACACATCTGCCGCTAGATTCATCGGTTTTGCAAAGCAAGGCAAACCCGGCAGACCTGGAGAAACTAGTTGGGGCTGCGGCGGGCGTGGTCGCTCGCAGAGACATGAGCTTGAATCGGCGATTATGGGTCTGGCTCCTAGGACCTGAATCATCCTCTACCTCGGAGAATGACCGTGTACCTGATACGCCGTCGTCTGGCGATACTAATATCAGACCTGATCACGCCCACTATTTGAAAAAGTTCGGGCTTCAGCCGCTGATTCGGAGCCTCAGGGCACTTGTCGATCGTCCAATAAAAGCGCCTGGGGAAAGAGCTCGACCTTTCAAAATATGCTTGTCTCTAATGGATCGCTGGGAAGTTGGCGAGCTGCTGATACCAGCAATCTTTCTCCCTGCGCTGGAGAATGTTCGATCCTATGAGCATATTGCAACCTCATATGATAATTTTTCTGAAGTACTCAGAAGTGCTAGTGTTTTTTTCGACGGTGTGGAAAGTGGCTTGATATGGGGCGAGATTTTTGGTCTGGTTACAGCTGCCTTGAATGATACCTCATTGAACGCTCGTATAAGACAAGAAAAGCTTGATCTTGTGGACTTTATTGTTAATCACTTCAACATCAGGGAAGAAGAGATGCTGATCGTTCATATGCCTTTGGTGACTCTTGCCCTATTAGCATTGGTCAGGTCGCGAGATGTGAAACAATCATCAGGGAATTCCGATTCTGAAGAGCGGATTCTAAGCCAAGCTTTGAGTATCGCCAACCATCTAATGGAAATGATTCCGAAGCGGGCCTTTCTCGTAAGTACTGCTACTGAACTGTCCACTACTCCTCGACGACCAAGCCAGCCGTCTATCTCCAAGCCTGGCGAGCTGTTAGGGAAGATTAGACGATTCTATGTTCAGGCACAAGGAAATCTCGACATTTCAAACCCGCCTTTCCCAGCAAAGGAGGTTGGCGAGTTGCTTCTATATGAGGTCTCCGGGTCATTGTCTCGGGGTCTTCGCTCGCAGTCAGCTTCATCTATCGAGTACCGAACAAAGCTCTTTGTGGCAATGTTAAACAAACTCCCCCGGCCAGAGTCGATCGATCGGAATGAGCTTTTTGAAGCATTCCAATTCGCTTTGCAATCATCAAATGATATTTCAGACATTGACCTGTCGTACTCAATCTTCTCTGCTCTAATAACCGTCACCTCAGCTCTTTTGTCATCTGGTAATCCCGGCCATGACTTGGAAGGCCAAATCACCAAGCTGGTGGATCCACTTGTGCAACGAGCGTGGGATCTGCTGTCTCCGGCCCAACCGAAATACCACGTTGAGACCGTTCGATGTCTTTGGCATCTCGAATCTCTGACTCCGATGGAGCGTCAGGTTGAGGCAGTTATTTCTCGGCTCGTGATACACGGCTCAAAGGCTGAAGCTTACGAAGAGCATGACATGAACACCGCCAACAGATTTGCGGTACTTTGGACTCACAGCGTACAAGTACAACCCGAAAGTGGGCAGGCGCTTCCTGCAACTGCGTCTGAAGGTGATCGGCGACCAAGCAGAGTAGCAGCGGGAAATTTTGAGACAATGCTCACTCGGCCATTGTTCCTGCTCCTGGATGGTCTTTCCGAGAAAGAAATTGGGAATTTCATGTTCGTCAGGAGTTGGCTCCAAACGCTCCTTAGCATCGACAAGTAAGTAAAGTATCTCGATCTCGTTCGACAGTTCTACCTGATCTCGAAATAACCGGACTAACTTTCCTAAGAATTCTTGTGCTCATCCTCTCAAAGCTCCAGACAACTTGGGCGGAGCGGTCGACGATCGCCAGCTCAGGTTTAGGCGAGGGCGAGTTTGGAGCGCAGTGTGATTTCGAAACTTCTCTATACTATTTAGACACATTGCTAAAGGTATTAAGACTGGCTCCCGAAAATGCTTCTCAGGCTTTGAACCATAGATTCATATCAGGGGCGGTTGAAGCCGGACAAGGAAAAGATTCTGCAAGTAAGTGCCATATCATTGATTAGCATATCTCGTATATACTCTCTCTAACTATTTCATGTCAACAGCCCAAGCAAGTGGTATCAATCTGCAGACAGTTATTGTCCAGACTTGTGTTCAGATCCTCGAAGACTACGAGCCGGTAAAAGACAAGAAAAAGCAAGCAAGAGGATCCGAGATTTTTAGCTCAACGGTAGCGGTATTGGAGCAACTCATGCTTGGCCCTAGTGGGCCCAGCGTTTTTGATCAGCTTGAAGTCGAGCAATTTCTGATGGGGAGACTCCTCTCCGTTCTTGATGGCGAAGAAACGTTCCTTCAGAAATCGCTCATGGACGCCCTTCTGGCTGCATTAAAACTAAGATTCCTCACCTCCACGTCCAACGAACATGTGACACAACGTAAGTCCGTGTCAAAAGAAGAGAGGAGGCTGTCACGATTGTCCACCTCTGCAGAGCAAATTGACATGCCCTCACCACGATCCATCGACCCTGACCTGTGTCGAGACCTCATAGGATGCATTCAGAAAGGACTCTCGTCGCCGTCAGGGCGGTTGATTCTGGATAACTGGGTAAACTTTCTTGCAGCATGTATCCCGCTTTTTACGGACACGATCTATCAAGTTCTATTACCTCTAGTGGGGTGTCTCTGTGCCCAAGCCAATAATACGTTCCAGGTGCTGAAAGCTAGCTTCAGAAACAAGAGAGCCGTCCAGGAATTTTCACCGGACTCCGCAGTGATTGCCTTTTTGAATGGCTTGGAACAAGTTCTGGCAACAGCCCACCAACGATTGGTGATTGACGAGGCAAAAAGTGTCAATGTCAAAAGCCCGGACCAGCAGCAGGGCTTTTTTGGAAATATGGTATCTGGTGTCTTTACGAGTGAGGCAAACCAAGCACGCAGTGCGTCCACTAATGATCGTTTAACGATAGTACTCTCATTTCAAGACAGCGTCCGAATATGCTACGAGATATGGTCGTGGGAGAATGTGACGTCGGAAGGCTCCGCTGATATTCTCAACCCTCCAGCATCATTCGCATTTACCTCATTGAGAGTGCGTAACCGCGCGAGAAGAATTTTAGAACACCTCTTCTCGGCCGAGGAGCTTGAATGTTTGGAGACGCTTGTAGTCATCTGGCGCGATTCAAGAGTAGCAGCAGGCAACGCTAATAATTCTCGAATTATTCAGCTGCTCCATGTCCTGGACGGCTCACGGCCGAAAAACACGATTCCCGCAATCTTCAATGCCATTTACAGCAGGACGAACCCTGGTGCCCTCGACCCCCTTCGCAAATCTAGTCTCACATCAAATTTGTCAGGTCCTGATATGGTCGATTTTCTTGTCGATTACGCCCGTTCTCTAGAAGAGGACGCAATGGACGAGATATGGGCAGACTGTGTAACGTTCCTGCGGGATGTCCTCTCGAACCCTTTCCCACATCGGCACACCCTTCCTAGGCTGCTAGAATTCATGAGTATCCTTGGTGAAAAAGTGGATGAAACAAATTTTGGAGAACAGCGCAAGATGCGGAAAGAGTTAGGAGTAAGTAAGCGCTTGTCGTCGAAGCTAATGGTTTAACTGATGAACGTACAGGAACTGTTCGTCCGCCTTCTTTCTGCAACCTTCGCGACTAAGCCTGTATCAATTTCCCAAGATTCTCCGCCGCCAATTATGACAGAAACCGTGGCTGCGACCAAGGAAGGCTCTGAACAATCCGCTGAGAAGAAGGCAGCGCGATACGATGATGTGATTGGAATATTATCAACCACTATGCCCCATTTACCCAAGGTCGTGGTTGAACCGGATCGAATAGCCACAGTAGCCTCAATTATCTCCACGAATGTCATCGCGCCGATATTTAGGGCCAAGACGTTCCCTTTTACTGTCACCAAATGTGTGCTGGATCTACTTTACCAGCTATCAAAACTGGCAAATGCGTCAAAAAGTTGGAGAAAGGATGTTGCGGATGCTTTCAATGATCCTCGTTATTTCTCGACCCCTTTGCCCTATGTACAGAGCCATTGGCTGTCACTCCTCCGGCAGTGGACTCTTGGTGATCAGGATCGTCTGACAGAACTACTCAGAGGTATCTCCGCACCTACTGCAGCCGGTATAATGTTTGGAGTCGGGGCGTCTTCGGCCCGCCAAGAAGCTGATCGCAAGGCGCAGCTAAATCTTCGGCGAATAGCAGCTCTGCTTGTTGCAAATCAGGATGATAATTTTGTCGTTAACTTGCCAAGCTTGGAGGAGAAGTTGGCTGAACTCATGACCGCCACTGCCGCATCATCACCATCCTCTACAACGCGTGCCGAAGTCTTCATGGTGATCCGTGCGATCGTCCTTAAAAACTCGGCCGTGCACTTGGCTTCGCTTTGGCCTCTCATCAACTCAGAACTGAGAGACGCAATCTCGTCTGCGTTTCCGGGTGAACAGTCTGATACGTACAATAGCTTCTCTCTCCTACAGGCTTGCAAGCTTCTTGATACCCTCCTTACTATTGCGCCAGACGAGTTTCAGCTTCACGAATTTTTGTTCATCACTGATACGATTGATGCTGTTTATCGCCCGGAGAACTGGCATGCCACTGGTCTCGTTGATGAGGTCTCCGAGGAGCTTGATTCGACATCAACTTCCAATGCGCATGCTGGCCATGCGAGTATCGGGTCAAGTCATTCAATTCGTGACAGTCGACGACCGCTTTTAAAATCGAGCAGCTTCGAAGACATGCCGAAAGACGACCTTCTTGCGAAGGTTCTGCGGCCCTTTTTCCGCCAATTGAGCATTTACGAATTTGAAAGCACCTATCACATGGGTCCACCGGATGTGCAGACCTGCATCGAGGATCTGCTTGCAGATATTTTCAACGAGCGCACCATTGTTTCGTAATGCGTTCCGCTTTTCTCTCGAGTTTTCAAGTTCTGCATGGGTGGAGTCAGGATGAATCACTTGAATTGGGAGATTCCAGGTTTTCATTTCCAAAAGGCGCGGCTTGGGCTCTTTAGCAGTCGATCTTCTTTTGCTACATTTGACGGCGCTGTTTGCATTTTCGGCTTATAATATCCTACCCTTTGTAAGGACAAACAATGAGGCATCCTCTCAGTATAATGAAGCGCGGTTTCGGTTAGCATCGGCATAACTTTGAAATGATCAGCGTTTCCCCTGTCTTTCGCTCGGCAAACACATGAAATTTTGCGCGTTTTAGGAATGGCGCAAGAGGAAAATGATCTGATGAAAATGGACGATCATCCGAAGCTTGGCAGTTGTTCCTCCCTTGGGGTTGACGACTCGAGGCATCAAGGTGACAATTCTAGAAGCAAAAGTTCGTGGCGGGAAGAAGCGCAAGCGAGCACGCCATTAACACCGCGACGCCCAAAGGGAGTGACAGGAGACACTAACCCTATCAACTTTAATCATTCGACGTCAAGCCGTGTCTCCTGCCCAAAACGTCCAATGCGTTACCTAAATTTTATCCCTTTGGCTGCTTCAAAATACAATGGCTTCAATGGCGCAATTTCTCTTCGTCATGGAAATCGTGAATCATTTCAAGTTTGCAAAGGACCTGGAAGGATTTACAAAAAGTTTTAAAATGCGAAAGATGTCTCTGTCAATTTTAATCTCATGCCGTGCTTCATTGCAACTGTGTGATTGTTTTTGCCAATATATGGTGGTCATTTTACCCGGATAATCATAGCAATATGTCGGCTACAAACATCGAACCCAAGGACAACATTCCAGTCCAACTGTATGCCACTTCTGCAACAAGCCAGGAGAAGGATGGTGCTGGAGTCGAGGATGCCGTCCAGGAGGGCGAGAACGCCTATCAAACAAGTGATTCCAGAAGAAAGATTGGCCTGACCTCGGCAGTGTTCCTCATTTTCAACCGGATGATTGGGGCTGGCATCTTTTCCACACCTAGCAGCATCTTCTCGCTCAGTGGAAGCGTCGGCTTGTCCCTCTTCATGTGGGTGTTTGGATTCCTGTTTGCTGCGGCCGGCATGGCCGTGTATCTGGAATTCGGAACTGCATTGCCCCGGAATGGAGGCGAAAAGAACTATCTCGAGTTTGTCTATCGGCGGCCAAAGTTCTTAGCCACTGGAGTATACACCGGATATGTCATTCTTCTTGGTAAGAAGCTTCCAAGACTGTTCAATATTTGTCTAGTTTTCTTCCCAGAATCTATACTCATATCTCTTTTTTAGGCTGGGCTGGATCCAATTCGGTCATCTTTGGCGAGTATATTCTCAACGCTGCCCAGGTTGAGGTCAATCGCTGGAACCAGCGAGGTATCGGCCTGGCTTGTATTACAACTGCTTTCTTGATCCACGGCTTGGCTCTTAATTGGGGTCTGCGGCTTCAAAACTTCCTTGGCATCATCAAGCTATTGATCATGGTTATCATCATCATTTCTGGCTTTGCTGCCCTTGGAGGTCATATGCACATTGAGAATCCCCACAACTTCGATAATGCTTTTGAAGGCACCACTGGGTCTGCTTATGGTGTCGTTACGGCTCTGTATAATGTCATCTGGAGTTTTATCGGCTACAGCAATGCCAATTACGCAATGAGCGAGATGCGAAACCCTGTTCGGACAATCAAGATTGCCGGGCCGCTCGCACTGACTGTTGTCGGCATTTTCTACATGCTCTGCAACATTGCTTATTTTGCTGCCGTTCCCAAGGACGAAATTCTGAGCTCGGGACGCGTGCTCGCTGCTTCCTTCTTCAGAAACGTCTTTGGGCCTCGCGCCGAGCAGGCTCTGTCGGTTTTTATTGCGCTCTCCGCCTTTGGAAACGTCTTGAGTGTCATTTTCTCACAAGGTCGGCTGGTCCAAGAACTCGGTCGTGAGGGTATCCTACCTTGGTCAAGGCTCTGGGCGTCTAACAAGCCCTTTAACGCTCCGCTGGCTGGTCTGTTTGAGCACTGGGTCGTCTCGGTGATCATCATGTTGGCACCGCCTCCTGGAGATGCTTACAATTTTATCCTCAACGTCATCTCTTACCCGCTCGCTGTTGTCAACTGTTTTGTTGCTGCTGGCCTGGCCTATATATGCTTCAACAAGGACAAATTCAACTGGAGTCCTCCAATCAAGGCCACCCTTCCAGTCACCATCTTCTTCCTCCTCAGTAACCTCTATCTCGTCCTTGCACCCTTTGTACCTCCTCAGGATGGTCAAAACATTTACAAGACTTTGCCGTACTACTTGCACTGCGTCGTCGGCTTTGCTATCTTCGGTGCCGGTGCCATCTACTGGCTCATCTGGGCCATTGTTTGGCCCAAGCTACGGGGTTACCGTCTCGTTCGAACTGTTGTTGTCGAAGAGGATGGTTGGAGCCGCAACCTTTTCTTGCGAGAATACAAGTAATCATGGTTGTGATTCTCGCACGGCTTGTATGTTTTAAGTTAATGGGGCGTTTAGGTAAAGGTTTTGGTTGGTTCGCACAAAAGGAAGATCCTCTGGTTAGATTATCAAAGCAGAAATCACGCCATGGCAAACTCAACATTCAGCAATATTGATACCCATATAGAATGCCATACAAGCGATGACTTTCTCAAGATCACTATCACCCGTCATGGTCCCATTCTGGGATACCAGACTAGGATATAATTCTATTCTTTCAGAAAATCAATTCTCCCCGAAATCCACTTCCTCGTCAAGTGAATTCAACCTATAAAAGTCCCTGAATGGATTTTGATGCAGTCGAAATGCTCTTCGCTCTTCGCCCTGAACAATGAATTGTCCTCCTACCATGTTGATAGATTCTTGCAGAACCGTGATGGTTGCCGAAATCCGATCACTTGAGCAAACTAGTCATGCTCCTCATCGGACAATGTCGGTGCTCTTCTCAAGCATTTCAGCCACATAATATTGGATATTTTCCTGCGCCATGTATATCCGATAAAATGATACTATCAAATGTCGAATTAACCTTCCCAAGGGAATCCCTGCCAATAGCTGTCAGCTTCGCCAAGGAACTAGGTGCCAGGCAGTGAGCGGGGTCATATATTTTTGCCGGGACAGAGGTACACCTTTTTCAGTCCGCGATGCATCAGGCTGCAACAACGCGCACGAAATCATGTAAGACGCTATGGTTTCAGCGATTTATGGCCTTCCATCTTCAGTAAATCATCCGGCGGAGAAGGTTGCCATGGCGGAAAGATACCGCCCGGCAGCGGGGCCGCCCTGTGACTTGCAGATCCTCGGCAATTTATCCGCGCGTGGAGATTGCTGTTAACTGAACCTTCATATTGACCCTCTCCAACAGTTAAGCCGTCAAAGCCCAGCTGCAGAAGCAACTGTGCTTCTACAACAAGCAATTTCTAGCGACCGAATGTTATTGATGCTGGTCATCCTCATACTGAATGAAGAGGCCATCGTATTATTTTGCAATTCGACCGCCTCCACCACTTCAAACTAAATCTGAAGCCGAGGGGGCAAAAATGAATACGAGGTCACATATTCGTCTCTGCCAGATATATCTGACAGGGCGACTCTATTGTCCTTCGCATTGCGGAAGGCCAAAACGTCTTTTGCCACGTTGTCGCTTGGCAGAGAGAACGACTTCAAGACGAACTCGGTGTTTAGAGTCATAGTGATGGCTATCTGAGCTTCTGATTCTACGATACAGTAGGGTGTCCGTCAATGCGTGATTAGAGGGAAGACAGCATTGGGGTCTTACTGGCCGAGAGAAAGAAATACTGATACCGAAAGAAGGCATGAATCTGTCGAGTACGTCGAGTGCGTCCAACTTGTATCTACAGTATACGATGGTACAACCATCACCCGGGATTTACTGCAGTGCCTTATATGTCATGCCTTATTGGCCAATCCCTGACCCCTACCAACCCATGTGATGGTTACGGTGGCTTGTGCTTGATTTGCACTAACGATCTACAAACGAAAGCCATGAAATCGGCATACATGTCTTTTCAAATTCTATTGGACTCGGCGGGCGCGTCGCAACATTATTTGTATGTGGATTCGTCACCAGACCCTAGTTGTCCAGCCTTTCATACCCAAGTACAAGTGGTCCACGCAAGGTTCATGTGGCATTTTGTCAATTTTCCCATTCTGGTCAGGCATCCGTCAGTGCATACCGCCGATCCCGAAATCGATAGATCGTCCAGACCATGACTTTCTCTTTTCTTGATGCCGGGATTCTACGATATGCCGATTCTCGCGTCTCATTGGTCATCTGCTTCAATCTGTTCTCCTGAATTAAACAGTGGACGATGTTACTTTCATCGTGCTCTTGGGGCTTGCAATATCTCCCAAATGCATCCACATTGAGCGCTAATTCATCGCATGACCGTGATGCTACAGTCATATTTGGTTCTTTAAAGCCCTTTCATGGTCAGTGTATCACTGGACAGCGCACCTTTGCACAATAGCTCCTATAGGGCACCATCAGGGGCCACTAACGCAAAGTGCATCACCCCAATTTAAGCTTCTGGGTTAAGACGCGCAACCACAACGTTGCGGTATTCTGCAACGACTGGCTCATCCCTCGGCATCGGCTGATTCCCGGAGGCGCACACACTACACAAACACACCGCCATGTTTTCCTCATTCCTGTTCCTGTTCCCGTTCAGGATCTACCTCCGGCCAGACCGGGAAACGAATCTATCCTTTCCGTGGAACGCCTGACCTACTCCTATTCCGCATGATTCCGCCCTTGCGCTTCCTCGCCTTCCATCCCTTTTACCCCGCGTTTCTTTGTGGTCTGAGGCGTCTGCTTCGTTCCTGGATGCACTTGGCTTCTTTCCTTTTTTCCTCTTTTGGCAGTCCAATCAGCACGAATGGCTTGGTTTTCCCTTTCTTTAGCGCTAGCTTGAGCTTGCTGCAAGACTCTTCAAATGTCACGGCAAATGTTCTTCGCATCTTCTGCCTCGAGGCTTAGCGCCGCCCTCATGGTTCGAGATCTGATTCCTTGAAGTGGACATGTCAGAAGCTAGGGCCGTTTCCAAATCAAACCCTTGCTAAGCCAGCGGCATGGCTTGACGGGACGGCAAATAATTATATCTCGGCCTCGGGTCCAGCCGCTAGGCTCACTCAATCGGGCAGATGTGGATATGTGAGGAGATGAGGAAATGAGGAGTCAAATGCCAAATGCTCTTTGCTGAGAGCACCCCGCCTCGGGAGACGATGAGGAGGCGGATGGCCGGAAAAAGGCAGCGAGACATGATGCGGATATAAAGCTAGCATGGCAGCCTTTGCGGTAGGAATTTCGTTTTGACTGAGCCCAGCAGCGATCTCAAGCACTCCTGTGCAAAATATCGGTATTGCGCAGGCAGCTTTGCTGTGCCTATTTCTTGTGGAAATAGTTGAGTTGCTTGCTCTATTTGACGTCTTGTCAATCTTTCCAGTTGCTGTCGCAGTCCTCTGCCTTTACTGCTCCCCTTGGAAACATACAACCGTTTGTTTCAATATGGTTTCGTGGAATTTGCTGTCCATTGCGCTTGCAATTGGCGTCGTCTCAGTTCAAGCCGCACCATTGGAAACTCGCTGTAAGCAATAGATTCCCTTATCCTCTCCTTTCTTTCTTCCTATTCCTTAGGATGTATGTTTGATTAGTTTCATTTGATATGGCGTCAACGATAGCATCAACTTTTTTCTTTTTTTCTTTTTTTATTCTTTTATTCTTTTATTCGTTTTTTTTTTTTTTTTCGGATCGATTCAACTCACAAATATATCAATCCCATCTTTGCTGCATCACACCTCTTTTTCGATTTCTTGTCTTTGCTTATTCTGTGATTTTCGAATGGACGAATGCCCTCCAAAACCAATTGTCCCTTCATATTTGTCTCTCTATCATTCTTATTTCTTGCTATAAGGGACGTTTTGCCATGGACTTATTACTGCGCCAGTCTCCCTCTGACGTCAATTCGCCTTGCTCTCCCTCCCTCTCTCTCTCTCTCTCATTGCTTTTTCATTGATCTACTCTTAACTCTCTATCCGACATTGATAATACTCCGATCACCTCTTTTTCCTCTGCCCATTGCTGAAACCCCCTGATTCCGTCTCAATTCGAAGAGAGCTCTACCGCTCATTGAACGAGACAGATTAACTAACCAGACCGCTTAACAGCAATCAGCCAAGACCTCTTCAACAAATTTAACCTGTTTGAGCAATACGCCGCCGCGGCGTACTGTGCCAACAACAACAACTCTCCCGGCAACAAAGTCACTTGTCCGCCGGGCAACTGTCCCCTCGTAGAGGCATCCAATACCGTTACCTCTCTTGAGTTTCAAAAGTACCCCTCCTCCTCTTCTTTTGTCCCACTCTCTCCCACCTCTTTCCCTCTACCCCTCTTTCTCCCACTCTTCAACTTTTCTTATCCTTCCGCCTTTTTGTCCCTCCCTCTCTTTTCCCTCCCCCACCCGCCTTTCTATCCCACCCTAACACACATCCAGCTCCCTCCTAACAGACGTAACCGGCTTCGTCGCCATCGACTCCACGCACTCCCTCATCGTCGTCTCCTTCCGCGGGTCCAACTCCATCCGGAACTTCCTCGCGGACGCCGACTTCCCGCTCGTCACCACCGACATCTGCGCCGGCTGCTCCGCGGACCAAGGCTTCTGGACATCCTGGGTCGAAGCGCGGTCTGGCGTCCTCGCGGCAGTCGAGGCCGCCGCTTCCGCACACCCGTCCTACCAAGTCGTCGTCACGGGCCATAGCCTGGGCGGCGCGATTGCAGACTTCGCCGCCGCCGAGCTGCGCAAAGCCGGGTACAACGCGGCACTATACACGTTCGGCTCGCCGCGGATCGCGCCCGCGCCGCTGAGCGACTATATCACGAATAACCCCGGCGCGGGCAATTACAGGGTAACGCACTACGACGATCCGGTGCCCCGCCTGCCGCCGCTCCTGCTGGGCTTTGTGCATATCAGTCCCGAGTATTGGATAACCACGGGGAACGAGGTGCCCGTGACGCCCGGCGTGATTGAGGTCTTGACGGGCGATGTGAATCTTAGTGGAAATACGGGCGAGCCGCCGGGGCTGGATCTCGATGCGCATAGTTGGTATTTTGGTAATATTAGTGCGTGTGGAAACTTTGAGATTTATAGGGAGTAGAGTGCGGGGGAAGGGGGAAGGGAAGGAAAGGGAGGGGGAAGGATGGGGAGGGGGAGGGAAGGAAAGGGTTTCTATGTGTTTTGGATGTGCATATCTTTCTGACGACCGGGAGTCGTGATAATGAACCTGTATATATCTCTTTTGATTGAAAAGAGAAAAAAGAAAAATAATAGTAAATAAATGCATGATGCTTGTTTGACGCAACTAGGCACGAAAAGATGGCGATAGTGAAAATGATAGTCCTATAATCTAAAGATGTCATGACGTTGCGTTGGAGTCTTGCGGATGAAGAGATAAAAGTGGTTCTGTCATGACATGACTTATACAACGTACTAGTTCAAAAGAGAGATGGCAGCAAAGGAAATGAAAAATGCCAACGAAAAGGTAAGCGCCAGAGCCGATATACAATGTGAGGATGCCAACACCGATTCTACCGACCAGAAAGAAAGAAAAAAAAAAACAGAACTCATCCTAAGATAAAACAGGCTAGCAACAAGCTGAAAGAAGACCCCCTCATATATCTGCCCTCAGGGAGTATCAGCGCGAGGACAAATCATCTAGAGGCGAGACCATAGAGAGTAAATATTTGTCGCCTTGCAAGCGCCGGTTCCGTGTTTCTCTTGTGTCCCCTTGCATATTACACTACAACGCCGTCCCAAACGCCATATGATATCATGCAGATTGATGAAAAGTAAATAGAAAAAGACAAGGCCATCAAGAAAGAGAAGAATGCTTGGGAAAGATATTCGCTCATGCAGATTTAAAAAACAATTCAAAGAGAACACAATCATACGACGGGCGAGATAGCTAAATCGGCATCATGCCGATTCCTCGACCGCCAGTCAGAGTAGCTTGTCGACCGCCACTTTGTTTGGAGCTCGAGGCGCTTGCTGATTTGCCGCCGCTTGTTCTCGAGCCTGTTGACCGTTTTGTCACTCTACTTTGGCTTTGGCTCTTATTTCCGCTACCTCCAGCTCGGGAGGAGCCTCTCTTCCCGCCGGAGCCCGTTCCACTTTTTGATCGGCTCCGGCTATTTACTTTGTCGCTAAAAGCTCGAGAGGGTCCAGAGGTTTGACCCGCGGGCTCGGAGCGGGAAGTTTGAGCGGGTGGCTCTAATTGAGTGACTGTATTCAGAGAAGGAAGTCAGCAACGGTGTCAGACTTTAGGAAAGGCTTTGAAGATTGCACTCAAACGTACACTGGGCATTAAAAGCATCAACTTCGGGCACGGATTGAAAATATGAACTGCGTTGCTCTTGCGATGGATCGAGATCACCGAATTCGTCGACCTCTCCAAAGGCGCCAGCAGCAAAGCCGTCCCCCTCGTCGCTGCTGATATCAATTACATTGGCCTGGTTTGGATCTGCCGTGCGGTCCTCGTTCTCTCGCATCAGCGTCGTATATCGGTTCTCGGCGCTCGAGACCAGCTTCAAGAATGTTTCCCCGTAGAACCTGACCTTTTCCGGGTCAATGCCCGGAATTTCAAGCAGTTCTTCCTTATCTGTAGGACACAGAGTCAGTTTATGTAAATTCAGAGGCCCTTACATCAAGTACATACTTTTGGGGAAATTGATTGCCATTTCTCGCAATATGGTGTCGCTAAATGGTTGAGAGCGAAGTCCTTTGTCCACAATAATCTATAGAGTCATGCGTGTGAGAATCTATATCCCAACATTTTATATTGTCGTGATATTTTACTCACCTTATTACTGACCAATTTTGCATGGTGCATAAAATCTTCGAGCACGAGCACATGCATGGCGTTGAGACTGGTAAGCTTTTCATCGGTGGTGATAGGCGGTCCAAGTTCCTTGTTCGGCGCTTTCCTTGATCTCCCAGCAATACGAATTGGCTCGAATCCATCATCGCTATCGGTGCTCTCGGCGCCTCCAGGATCATTATCAGAGACCACAAACTCATCACGCGCATAGCCGTTACGGTGGAGTTGGGCATCACCTTTCTCTTCGTAACGGTATTGCTTGACTTTTCGCCGGGATGCGGCTTGCTGTATCGGAGAAGACACATTTGTTGATTGGGGATACTCATGACGTGATGCTTCCACCCCAGTATTTTTCTTGGTGGTCCTAGTTGAATTCGATGATTCTTTCGTTTTGCGAGGGGACACGCGAACTTGAATTTTAACTCGCCTTCTTCCCGTCATGAAATCCATATAATTTCCTCCAGGCTATTTGCATGATTCGTGAGCACATTCCTTGCATACTCAAGAGGAATCAGATAAGCTTACCTGTATATACTGCGTCGCAAACTTCTTTCTGTTCATCACGTTCACCTCCTCTAGCGCACCTTCGCTCAATAAACGATAAAACAGACGTTCAGCTTCGCCCCGTTCCAACTTCGAACCTGCTCCATACTCAGGAAACCTTGACTGCGCAGAGCCCAAGATCTTTTTAGTTTTGCTGCCACGAAATACGTCCACACATTGTAATAGTGTGACTCTTTGCCGGCCAAATCGGCGCACCAACTTCAGTGCTTTTGAAGCATATTCAGTGTAGTCATGAGTCTCAAAAACGCTCTTGGAATTGCAGTTGTCACATCCATTGTGACAGTCTTCCTTCCTGAATGACTCATTAAAGTAGGCCAAGACCTGTACGCGGCGGCAATCAGACTTGTTCTCGCAAAATTGAACGACATTGCGGAGCATTTTGTGTTGGCGCTCCTTTTGTTCCTCGCTTCCATCTCCATCATCAATCATTTTTCTAATCCCCATCGTATCCTGATACCCGTAATACAGATAGCAGCCCGAGCGCTTCCCATCTCGACCAGCACGGCCCGTTTCCTGATAATATCCCTCGAGACTCTTGGGAATGGTATGATGAATGACAAAACGAACGTCGGGCTTATCAATTCCCATTCCGAATGCAATTGTGGCAACGATAACATCGTACTCTCCATTCTGCCATTGCTTTTGTATTTCTGTTCGCTCGCTATTTTCCATTCCCGCATGATAATGGCAAGCCTTAACACCATACTCCTGGCACAGTTTAGCCGCAATCCTTTCGCAATTCTTCCGTGAAAGACAATAAATGATTCCAGACTGCCCCTGGTAGTTCTGAATTGTTTCGGCAATGCTGTCAAGTACTTCGGTTGCTTTCGCTTTCGGTCGCACCTCATAGGTCAGGTTCGGTCGGTTGAAGCTTTGCGTGAACACTTCGCATCCGTCCATCCCAAGATTGTGGATAACGTCTACCTTGACATTTTCCGTAGCAGTCGCCGTCAGAGCCATCACTGGCACCTCAGGGAAGTCCAATCGGACTTCTCCCAGCAACTTGTAGTCTGGACGAAAATCATGGCCCCATTGGCTCACGCAATGTGCTTCATCAATGACGAAACGAGCTAGTTTTTTTCGGTTGTAAAGACTTCTGAAGGCATTTGTCATAGCTTGGCTCTTGCTCAGCATTTCCGGCGTCACATAGAGCAACTGTATGAACTGCTCAACATTCGGTTCCCGGAGGGTTTCTTGAATCAGCCTGCGACGCTGAGCACTGACCTCACCGTTGATGAAAAACGCCTGGATCTTTAGCTTCTGGAGATGCTCAACTTGATCCTGCATGAGACTGAGAAGAGGCGATATCACAACAGTCACTCCACGAGTCCGGCCTGACTTGACAATGGAGGGTAGCTGATAGCATAGCGACTTGCCGCCTCCAGTTGGCATGAGGACAAACACATCCCTCCCACCAAGCGTTGCATTGATTGCCTCAAGCTGATTGTGTCGAAAACCTCGCAAATGGAAGCGTTCCTTCATTGCTGCTTTGACCTCTTTGGACCACGGGTGCTGCATCATGTCAGGGGTGCTTGCACTCTCGCAAGTCTGGCTCACTTCACGGCGCCTTTCAGTGTCCTTGCCTTTCCTCGGCGTCTTTATGTTGCCGGATGTTTCTGCCAGTGCTTGACGTGAGGTGAAAGAATCTTGATCCCTCGATTGGAACGAGTGCTCATATTCCAAATTTTCGGCAACCTCCAACATGTCATTATCATCATCATGACAAAACTCATCATCCTCCATCCTGTCAAACGCCGAAGGACCCATATTCCTACTAAAGAGAGCTTCTTCGTCGTCCTGAAAAACAGCATCATCAAATTCATACTCATCGTTCGCCGCCTTTCCGGGAATAGTCTGGCCCAGCTGGGTAGTAGTTAGGGATCCATTACTGGCATGGAAATGAGACCCTCCTGCTCTTCTCATGTCATCTCTGAAACTAGGCTTGGGCAACATAGCCTCCTCCTCCTCGTCATTCCAATCATCACCGCCCAAGCTAGCTGATATTCCTCTGGCAGTTGGCATTGCGGGAATTTGGCCTGCGCTCGGCTTCTCTCGTACTATTGGACGAGAACCTAAAATGTTGTTTGACGTGACGCTTGGCGCTCCTACTCGCTGTGATACTGACAGCTCGTTCGAGACTGGCACTTGGGTCTGATGAACAAGCTGTGTTTGTATAAATCCTTCGTTGGGATTGGAAAGCGGTGTTGTCTGAAAAGTTTGGGAAGGGGCTTGCGTGGATTGCACCATGACGCTTCCTCGCAAATCCTGCTCCTCTCGCGGTTGTGTTGCTCGGTCCGAGCCGCAACTGGTGAATGAGGCTTGTTTCAGAAGCCAAAAAACCTTTGCGTCAAGCCTTTTGAGCGTTTGTGTTGCTGAGCGACTCTCTTCGAGAACTCCTTGATATTCTGATGTTTCTAGTCCTTCCTCAAGCGCTTCAATGACCCTGGCTTTAAGTTTCTCCTTCTTCTCCAACAAGGATATATACTCATTCCTGACTTCCAGCAATTCCTTGAGTGACTGACTTTTGCTCCTCAGATATTTCCCCTGTTCCGTAAGTTGGACCGGCGCTTCGGCGCCTTCTTCGGACAAATATTGAAAAATTGCTTCAGAGTTTGCACGAAGCTCCCATTGGGTTTTACTGAGAACCTCTTCGACTTTTGTCGCCGGAACCTTGAGAAATCGTTGAACGGAAGCTCTCTCTTCTTCAGATATTGGGGCAGAGGAAACACAATTGGACTGAGCGCTGGAAGGCTGGACCATCTTTGCCTTCGTAGGCGAATCCTCATAAAACGGCGAAGGGCCGTTACTGTCTTCTATTGGAGCAACTGGATCGTTGCGCGTTGACTTTCTGGGTGATCCCTTCACATGAGTGTTTCCAAGCTCCCCAATAGTTGCGATTTGACTTTCATTTTTGGATTGGGACCACTGCTTTCGACGGTCAGCATCCGTAGTCGTATGCCGTGGTTTCTCCGGCGAAGTTAAACGTGACGCGATCTCGTGTTTATCATCTACTTCCATATCATCCCTTGCAAGTTCGTCCTCTTCATCCTCAGAGTCCTCGATCACTGGCTTCAGGCGCCTTTTTGTTCCGGCATTAATCCTAGGAGCAGTTTGCGGCATACGTATCGAAGTTGGTGGGTCTGAGGCCTCAGGATCTTCTTGTGACATCCTAGAGCGACTGTGCGTTGGTTGGTGTTGTTTAGCTGGTGATCTTGTTGAAGGCATTTCCGATATACTAGTCACCTTCGAACTTGGCGAAGGAGAAATCGAGCTGAGTGATTTTCGTTTTCTTTTCCCGATTGCCGTATCATCGTGCATTTCCTTCCCAGATTCGCCTTTACCCCAAGTTCTCGAGGAATCGGAGTCTCTAGGCAGACCCGTTGAATCAGACGCGTTTCGAGACGGGGATCGTGGAGGATTTTCTGAGAATGTTTGTGGTGCTTCTTCTGGAAATGCCTCTATGGCTATGAACCCCGCTGAGGGTTCGCGCGAGGTAGATCTTCGATCTGTATCGTTCTCGAATTCCTCGCTCTTCCTCTTTGTTCCTCTTTTGACCAAAGGCTCCTGTCTCGAAGCGGAGTCTTCTCTCCATATCGCCCTAGACTCCCCAAAAGCTTCAACTGTATCTGAAGAAGCGGTTTGCGTATCAGCATCGCCCGTAAGATCAATTGAGTCCACATAGAACGCTGCTGAATGTGCGGACGAGAGACTCGGGGTGAGCAATTGATGGTTGGACCGAGAATCCACTGGTTTGGCATTAAGAGATGAGACTGATTTTGACGCTCGATTAGAAGGTGTTCCTTAGGCTCTTGTTTAGTATTACGGTGTCCATTCTGATACAGTGGCATCCATTACTCACCCTCGATATATTGGTGAAAGTCCGGTTTTCCAGAGAGAGTACTTCTCGTAGGAGCTGCGTGGGCCGGCGAGAGTATTCGACTAACAAGACGGGGCTTAGTAGAAGAGTTCGGAGCGGAACGAAGTCGAGCCATGTTAGCAGAGTTGCGAGCACCAATAGATATTTCCTCCGCGTTTATCGGTGGTGGGAAACGCGAGGTTTCTCGTGATTGCGGGGGCGTGAGTCCTGCTTCAGGTCCAGCATCAAACGCGTCGAGATCCAAAAAGTCATCTTTCGTGTTTGTTTGCTCTAGTCGCGGATAAAACAGGGTCTCTTCAAGTACAATTGGCTCTGCGATGTCTGTCGAGATCGAGTCTATCAAAGGCGGAAGCGGTCCGATTTGGGGCGGCAGGTATGGTTTTGCCCCCAGCAACCAAGAAATGTGCTCCCGTAAATTATTCTTCGTCATTAAGTCGTACCATGGCCGGGTGTAAGCGGTGATAAAATATCGATCATATCTTCAATGTTAGTCGCGATGCTGCGTGATCATTATCATTCGCCTAACGCGTCGTCCATCGCGGATAAATTGAGAGGTTCATGGTGGTGAGTCGCGGTATCACGTGATGTTAGGATGATCCCGACGTTTAGCCGCCGACAACCTCACGCCCTATGACAAACGTGGGACGGACTCAACATCATCTTTGACAACAGCGTCCGTTTATACCGTATTTTCTATTTTTTTCTGCGTGCACTATAGATAGCTCCATAATATCTTTCACAAATCCTTCATTAGATTTTTCCTTTGAATTTTCTTTATTTTACGGAGTAAATTCTGTTTAATTTATTCTTGAAGTATTGTCAGCATTTTCCCATTCATATTTGCTGATTATAGGGTTGCAATTCGTCAAGATGTGGGAATTGTAGAGCATTTGCAAGTCTCATTTAATACATGATATTGCTTAATCTTGCTTCTCGTTTGGAGTCGATTCCTTGATCACCAATAGCCCTCCATTTCTATTCACCATGGAAGATATCTCTGGGGAACTTTACACAGATCTTCTTCGTCATGGTGCCCATACTCGGCATGAGATTCACGGAAGGCGAGTTCTGCCTGATGGAGATCTAATGAAGCAGGCAATTGCAACATTACCCACAGCTCTCCGTGACGACGGTCTCGGGGTGGAAAGCACTTCGAAATATATACTCCAAGAACTCGTCCCTGCACTGAGCGCCAACAGCCAATCACCAAATTATTATGGTTTTGTGACAGGGGGAGTGACACCGGCAGCATTAATCGCAGACCATATTGTCACAGACTTTGACCAGAATGTACAGGTGCATCTGCCCAAGGAAACAATTGCAACGGTGGTAGAAGACACGGCTCTTCGGCTGCTCCTGCAACTATTCCATCTCGACGAAAAGACATGGGTTGGTCGGACCTTCACCACAGGAGCAACAGCAAGCAATGTGCTTGGTCTCGCCTGCGGGAGGGACTTTGTTGTGTCCCATGTCTTAAAGGGCTCTGAAATTAGCGTGGCAGAGCACGGCTTCATAGAGGTCGCCAGCCGACTGAATCGCAGAATCCAGATCCTTACAACAACTCCGCATTCTTCTCTGTCAAAGGCAGCAAGTATCGTCGGCCTCGGCCGCCTTGCTGTCAAAAACATCAGCGTCGAAGGATCCGTCGAATTCGACATGTCTAAATTGGAGACGTGTATTGCGGACCCGGAGTATATTACCATTGTCGCCATATCTTGTGGAGAAGTCAACACTGGTCATTTTGCCACGAATGGACTGCAGAATATGCAGTATATTCGTGCTCTTTGTGATAGATACGGTGCTTGGATCCATGTCGATGGCGGTACGTTATTCTCTGAGCCCTTCTGCCAAGTCTATCAAGGGATATGCTGACGCTTCCTGTTGGTTTCCAGCATTTGGTCTCTTTGGCCGAATCCTAGACTCAGTCGAGTTCGAACACGTAATGCGCGGCTGCGAGGGCCTTGAGCTGGCAGATTCTATAACTGGTGACGGACATAAACTGCTTAATGTGGTAAGCATCCTCCGCTGTGCTCTTCTTCAGACATTATTCGCTTTGATGGCCATTCACATTCCGAAAACTAATTCAATGTTAGCCTTATGACTGCGGATTCTTCTTCACTCGCCATCTTTCCCTTGCGGAGTCCGTCTTTAGAAATCCAAACGCAGCATATCTCAGCTCCAATACCGGCCCCAAGTCCCCCGACGATCCCTTCTCCAGCTCCATTCCATCTCCGCTGAACATCGGTATCGAGAACTCGAGGCGTTTCCGCGCACTCCCGGTACTTGCCACACTCCTAGCCTATGGACGGATAGGATACAAGGATATGTTGCAGCGTCAAATCCGCCTTGCCCGCGAAATTGCAGGATGGATTCACGACTCAGAGGACTATGAGCTGCTTCCTGATCAAGGCGTGCCTGTTTCAGAAACCGAGCTCTTGTCGAAGATATATATTATAGTTCTCTTCCGTGCCAAAGATCCTGAGCTAAACCGAATTCTCGTGCAGAAGATCAAGGATACGTCAAAGATGTACGTTTCTGGGACCAGCTGGGGAGGCTCGCCGGCAACTCGCATTGCTATTTCGACCTGGCGAGTGGATGTCCAACGGGACTTTGAGCTCGTGAGGAACGTTTTGGCCGATGTCTCGAGGACTCAGAGTTAGATGCTGCGAGGTTACCAAAAGGCTATGGGGAAGGGGTTGGTGGCTCTCTCCGCGGATTGCATACTAACACACGACATGGCCTCCCGGGCATCCAGGGCCAGCGGTGAATATCCAAAGCCCCCGGGGCAAACTCACCTCGGTGGTATCCTTTCCCGTACCTCCGAGGCTCCCGCTACCGAATCCATTCACTCACCTGCATCCATATATTTGATTTAATAAGTACCTTAGTTAACCGGAAGGGTCGATGGCCGAAGGGTCGATGGCCGAAGGGTTGATGGTTTCCTCAATTCCGCATGTGGTGCATCAGTATGTCCCTGAATGTTTCTATCTCGAGTTCGAATCCGGGCGGCGCAAGGGGGCACTGAGGATTAAATTCTTCTCGCTTGAGCGGGGCGTGAGGATGGGCACTGAGGATTAGTTTCCTCTGGCCCTATGCGACCTTTGCTCCATCCCTTGGTCACCGCGACAAGGCTCGAGGTAAAACGGGGTAAGAGATGTAGGTTGCCTGAACCGTCTTCTGCAAAGCCGGGGTCTCCGAACTCTTTTGCCACCCCACATCGTTCATCACTTTTTACTTTTTAATTCCTCCCGTAGGACGCTCGTGATGCTTTTTCATGGGGTTGAGAAGCAACGCATAATAGATTTGACGCTTTTTTTAAACTCCCAACTAGAAACTTGTATATACTGGACGGACCCTCAACTATTTACTATTCTTTTTGCTTCATTATGGTCTATATTCTTTTACATGAATGTAAATATTGTAACACCGGATCAAGATCCTAACCCATCTACCGGCGTCGACCAGCACCTCCTCCACCACCGCTCCCACGCTCCTCGAGAGCAACAACTTCCCCAATACCAGCCTCCTCCTGCTCATCCTCAAGGGCACGAATTTCCTCTCTGCAATCCCACCACTTTTCCTCTGCCATTTCGAAAGCCTGCTTCCTGATTTCCTTAATAGACCTCGCTTCCGGAGCAACACCTGCTTTTTCAAGCTTCGCCAACAACACGTCTTGCCACTGTGTCGATGAGCGGGCGAAGAAATCACGTAGAGACTCAAAGGGTCTTGGATACGGCAGACCGTCAGCTTGTGCAAGAGCGGACGAGGCAGTCGCATCCTCAGTTGCGTTTGCAGGGTCCTCTGATGAGGCAGCCGCCTCGGCGTCTTTGCCTTTGCTTGCTTTTGCAGCAGCGGCAGCGGTTTCTTCAGAATCAAGCGATGTCGCTCGTGTGCTGGCCTCTGCTGCTGCTGCCTCTGCCTCAGCGTCGGACTCATCGCCGCTTTCTTCTTCATCTTCATCTTCCTCCTCGCTTTCCTCGTCCTCGCTGCCCTCCCAGTTCTCCAGCTCGCGCTTGAAAAGTTCCGTAACGCCATCAAGCTTTCCAAGATCGACAGCCCACATCTCATCGAATGTATATTCCCGGTCGCCCTTTTCAAAGGTTCCGCCGAAGAGATAGAGAACGTCGTCCTGTACCGCCATTGCAGTGTTGAATCTGGGGTGGGGAAGTTCCATGAGAACGTTTTTCTGCGGCTTCGCTGGCTCATCATCCTCATCCTCGTCCGGAGTCTTGCTAATTTTGACCGATTCAGCGTCATCTATGGAAAGCTTTGCTTCCAAGGCAGCCAGGTTTCGAAGAAGCTCCTCTTCGTCGGCCTTTCCACGACCACGTCTGCCTCCCCGATCAGCGGCCTGCTGCTTCTTTGGCGGGCTACGAGGACGGCGGATTGTTAGCTGGAAGAATCGGTTTCGCTCGACGTTCCAAGCGAACAGGGTGTTGAAGAACTCGCTGTCGATGCCTTCTTCGCTTTCTTCGACATCATACACGCCGCCAAAAAGAATACCTCTGCCTTTGTGGTGGGCCATGGTGACACCCGCTCGGGGCGGGTTTGGTGGGTTAGCCGGCCGCTTGCGCCGTTCCCAGCGGATGGTCGGAGGGGCATTTGCAGGTGCGTCGGACCCAGGCTGGACAATGCGCAAGAACCAAGTGTCTTGGTGAATAACAGGTTTCAGGATAGACCGTTGCGCCATACCGCCGCCGCCTTTGGTCTGTCTTCCTGCCGTCGTATTGAGCTTTATTCGAGAATAACCGCCATAAATAACAGCGCCTTGATCGTGGGGCAGGAAGGAAAAGGATGACCTTGCATCGGGCTTTTGGGCTGCTTGGGGAAGAATAGGGTTATGCCATGTGAAGGTCGAGCAGTCATAAATCCAGAGATCATTGAGGTATTTGGTCTGCTGAGAAGTGTCCTGGAAGCCACCGAAGAGGATGATGTAGTTTTTATAGTACGTCATTCGGTGGCCGCTCCGCGCTGGCGGGCCTTTGCCTTTGGTCTCAATTCGAGTCCATTCTCGAGTTGATGGCTCTAACCTCCAGAAGTCATTGTAGTGATAGAAGGTTCCCTGCTTTGGAGAAGAGAATTCTCCGCCGAAAAGATAGATTCCTCCGGTATTGCCGCCTCGACACCAAGCGTGACCGCTTCGGGGAAGAGGACTGTTAGGACTGGTGATTTGTCGCCACTCATCCTTGTCTATTATATAGACATAGAGGTCATTGAAAAATTTTGCCAGAGCTCCATTGAAGTACTCGCCACCAAAAAGAAAGAGTTCATTACTGTTTGAAGGGGACCCGATCAGGGTAGCTGAAGATCTTGACGGGGGCGGTTCACATCCCACTTCCGTGACTTTCAGAAATTGTGCTTGCTATAGACATATCAGCAGGCTGTACAAATTTTTTGAATCAAAATTGACAGAAAAGCAAAATTTGAAAAGAATTTATACACGAAAAATCAAAACAACAGTTCAAACGAGCGATAGCAACCCATGGGGAAAACACGAGATATGCGACAATAACCCGCTTTCTTGATGGCAAGGAATCGCCTTACCTGCTCCGCATATTGTGCAAGGACAGCGTCCAGATCAACATCTTCAGCATCACTATCGTCACCCGCGGGACCCTTTTTGCTGGCCTTCTTCTCTTTCTGGGCCGCCTTTTTACTCTGCTTTTCGGCGACCCTGGCCTTTTTGTCTACCTTTGACTTTTTGTCCTTTTTACCCATAATTTGGAATTATCAGGGGCAGAATTTATTTTCCAAACAAGCAAATTGATCTATGCCCAAATTTAATCGGCTCTGTTCAGGCTGCTTCCCGTGATCATTGGAGAGAAAGAACCTTGGGGATTTTGATAGTGTCGACATTAGAGTGCACGAGTTTGCATAATTTCTATACGGAAGTTATACCCGAGATACCCGTCTAAAGTTGCTGCCGACATCACACAGTCGATTCCCCGCACTACTGACGGTACATACAAACCAACGCCAGTCCAACTGCATGTAAACAACTAGTTCCCGTCTGTGCTTCATATCGTCTCAGATCAATCCCAATATGGCATCTGCAAAGCTCTTGAGGACTTTTGGTCCATACACTGCGCCAGGTAGTTTGCGCGACCCATATCATGGTGATTTGCGCTAATGGGTGCACGTACTTTCAGGAAAGTTGAAGATTTCGGAGCTTTTCTTCAGTGTTCCTAAGGATTATGCGCGGCCTAAAGACGGCACTTTGCAGCTTTTTGCAAGAAGCGTGAGGCTTGCTGAGGTAAATGCAGATCTAAAGGACGAGAAAGAAAAGCAATTGCCATGGAGTATGATCTACCTGAACACTTTTCCTTGCATGAATCCATCTAGGTTCTCTAGCTGATGTAAACGAGTGCAGTGGTGTATTTACAAGGTAGGACAGTCCTTGAATGCAGTATGAGATGAAGATCTTTGGTAAAAGCTCATTGATCAAGGTGGCCCCGGCTTCGAATGTAGCTCCCCTCAAAACTACTATTCCTTTGTCAAGCCCATACTGGACAAAGGCTATCAGGTTCGTACGGCGAAAAGTTCAATTATGATATGTCCCCAACAAAGAGACTGACAATTTGGGATCTGTAAAAACGCGTAGATCCTGTTTCTCGACCAGCGTGGCACTGGCTTAAGCAGCCCGATAAGTGCAGCGACGCTTGCACAAAAAGGAAATGCACAAGAGCAAGCCAATTACCTAAAGTTTTTCCGGGCGGACAACATAGGTGAGGCACAACTCATTTGAGCTTCAAATGATAGCTAACAGCCCTCAAAGTTGCCGACTGTGAAGCTATTCGAGAGGTTCTCACGGCTTACTATCCAAAGGGTAAAAAGCAATGGAGTCTTATGAGTCAAAGCTTCGGAGGTTTCTGCGCCATTTGTTACCTTTCCAAATAGTAAGTTTCCTGTGGAACTGATGAACCGCCAAGATGTTGATTGATTGCATAGCCCGGCGTCTCTGAGAGAAGGTTAATTGTGACTCGTTTTATTGCTTCCGAGCATTTCTAACTTTATGCGTGCAGTTTTCACTTGCGGTGGACTTCCGCCGCTGGTCAGACAGCCGGATGACGTCTACAGACACACATATAGTATGGCGCCCTTTCTTTAACTAGTCACGGAACCTGTCATTGACACATACCAGAAAAGGTCATTCAACGCAATCAGGCATATTATAAAAAATATCCAGAAGACATCGAGAGGGTGAAAAGACTTGTGCAATACTTCGCCGATCACTCGCCAAAGCTACCTTCTGGTGGACATCTCTCTGTCTTGAGGTTTCGGCAGTTTGGTCTTGCGTTTGGCACTCATGGTAAGTCTTAAAAGAAACACAAATATAGCGTATATCATTTTCTGACGGTAAACAGGCGGCATAGATGTTGTACATGGTGAGAGCATCCATCCCTTGGGAGAAAGTCTCACTAACGAGGCCTTCAGAGATTGTGCTCCGTGCGTATTACGAGCTTGAAAATCTCGGGTTTCTGACTGTATCCACCCTGACTACGATTGACGGTTACTTCCATTTCGACCAAAATGTCTTGTATTCTATTCTCCATGAGAGCATCTACTGTCAAGGGTATGCCTTTATCATCCCGCCATTGAATTTGCTCCGCTGACGCAAAACAAGAATGGCCTCAGAGTGGTCTGCAAGCCGCATAGCTACTGAATTTCCCCAATTTCGAAGCGAAGAACTGAAAGAAGAGCCTTTCTTCTTCACAGGTGAAATGGTCAGTCAAGGGTCTCATTTGCGAAGATGAGATTACTAATATTTCATTCCAATGTATAGATCTTTCCTGGGATGTTCGATGATTATGCCCAACTGGTGCCTCTCAAGGAGGCTGCTAACCTAATTGCTGAAAAGATGGACTGGCCGTTCCTTTACGATGAGAATCAATTGCGTAAGAACACTGTACCAGTCTATGCAGTAGTCTTTGTCGATGACATGTACGTGGACTTTGATTTGTCTCGAGAAACGGCCTCCAAGATTGGCAATTGCAAGCAGTATATCACGAATGCCATCTACCACGACGGGATTAGGAGCAAGTCGGAGGATGTCATCAAGCAACTGTTCGCGCTTCGCGATGACGTCCTGGATTAAGCTACTCTGAGCAGGACGCGATAGCAAGGAGATTCCAAATTTCTCGTTGGGAAGAAAATAACCACTCTGGACAACATGCACTCATCGAGGGGCCAGCCAAGGTCTCGTATGAGAAGCAGAGAGCCCATTGTCGAGATGAAAAGGCACAATCAATGGAGCTATACAATTAATCACATAATTTAGAAAAGAATCAGATAGTGTGTAAACTAGACATTATTTTTAACTCGACCTGAACACTTTTGTAGTTAACTGTTGCGCTGTTAGTCGAACCCCGTTGTCAGACTAAAGCTCGGCAGTGTGGGTCTCTCTCCCCACAAAATGGGGCGAGCCGGTTGGCGTGGGGAAATCGGATGGGGAGAGAGTTGCCCTTCTCCGCTTTGGGGCGGCTACTCCCGCAACAGCTGCTGGTCAACACACTATCCCCATTCATCCTGACACCAGCTTCATGTCATTTTGACAGCTTTCACGACGTCAGTTGACAATTTAATGGTCTTATCTCATGGCTGCGACTTGAGTACTCCAAATATATCTAATATATATAACGAGAAGCTGCCTTGCGCGATACGATTCCGAATGCTTGCCCAAGCTCTCACGCTTTCATGTTTGCCCGACCAGCTGCGTACCGCCAGGCGGTGCAGCAAAAATTCGTTTCACCTCCAGACTACGTATGGATAGGTGACGAGTTGCTGAATAATGTGTTGCACCGATTTGTTGGCATTGGGTGCTCATGTCGGAAAAGATATAGCAGCAATGTCCCGGGTCCAATGGAGGCACGAAGGAGGCTGGCGAGGAGACGAATAGCAAATATTGCTGTAGCTATAGGATCGTCTCCTGTGGATTGTCCACCAATACTTGGCATGACAGAGTTATCTGGTCGACAGGGATGGAAATGGGAAGCTCCAAGCTTGCCTTCGGCTAGACCAGTTCCTGCGACGCTGGGTATGTAAAGCTCCGCCAAGATTATTGAACCCAGTCGAGTCAAATCTAATTCAAACCAGAGAAACAATCGCCTCTTCCTTCTTGGTTGACCGACTATAGTCCGCCTGTAATCGAGCCTACAGCGAAGCCTCGCAAACCGATTTTAAGAGGCCTTGGGTCTGCTATAAGAAGCGGAGCGCCACAGCAACGGAATGAAATCTTATTACGGTTTAAGGGCCGCCTTATTCCTGATATGAGGATAGAAGAGCTGCGACGCAACATGCATCAAATTGACTTTGCTGAAAGACAGAATCCTGCATATAGCCGATCTATCTGTGAGAATTTCTTGTTGACAGCCAGAAGTCATGAAGAATTGGAGGAGTTTCTGGGTGATCATTATCTCAACAATCCTGCTGCATGCAATTTGGTGCGCATTGTATCTTCTTTGAATCAGAAGAGTTCTGATCCAGGAACATTCACGTTTATTCTCCGAATGGCTAAGCAGGCCTTAGTCCAAGGACACATGATGGAGAAAGAAGTGAGAGTCTTATGGAGAGAGATTCCTGAACATGTCCGAACTGGCCCGACGGAGCTTGTAGAGTTTTATCAATCTTTATGGGAGAGCATTGCTACCAGCCCAGTGCTCTTGCCTCATGATTTGTCTTCCCAAACATTCGATACCATGCTTGTTCAGCTTTCAAAATTACCGATATCTAGTCTGTCAACGTCCCTTGCCAAGAGCATTATCGGGTCCGCTTCGAAGAAGCAGCTGAGGGGCATTGAAATGGGCATCTCTTCCTTTATGAGCGCATGGGCAAAACAATTCGCTACCAATGCGCAGCAACAGACATCCTCTATCCCCGATATGTCAGATTTTTTAATCACATTACAATCCTGTCTCTCCGAATCAATTATAAGTGCGACCACAAGAGCTTTGAAGTCCAGTACTCGAGGCTTTGAAGAACAAAAGACCGACTCTTCAGCAGCTCTATTTTCGTGGTTAGCGACGTTGCAACACATCTCTGGAGATAGAGACGTTTTCCTCCCTGACTACTGCGCTCTCCTTGGGAAAGTCCTCGATGCGGACAACTTTAAGTCAATTGCGCCTCACCTGAGTTCCGCCAATGAGAGACAAATATGCACATTTCTGCTTTCGTACTGGAGCAAATCAAAATCATGGAAATATTCTCCCTCAACTGCTCACATCTTGGATGACTTTGCAAACTTGCCGCCTTCTTTTCCGAAGGACCAAATCTACTTTCACCTCATTTCAACCCTTCACAAGCACAAACGACTCAGCACCGACACTCTCCGGGACCTCTTCCGCATTTTTCGACTCCTTAAACAACCAGACGCATTGCGACGAACTGTCCAGCTTCTTGCGCAGAGCGAAATCTCCATTGATCCAAAGTCAATCGGCGCGGAAATCCGATACTGGAGCAAATCTCATCCTCGAATAGCTCTTGACCTCTTCCACTTGCATTGGAGTCTGCAGCTCGAAGGCTGCAAAGACCTTGCGATCGCACTTGTCCATCTCCCTTCTTTCCCCGCTACCAAGATATTCAAACTATTACATCGAAATCCATCTCATCAACAGACTTCTCTTTTCTCTTCTTCCACTTCTTCATTATCCGCCTCTCCAAAATCATATCCACATTCGTCCCTTTCACCGACTCCTACTCCAACCCTTCCTTCCCTCTCCAAATCCCGCATCGCCCTGCTGCACTCCCTCGCCACAGCATTCGCTCACGCTCCGCATCTTACTCCGCGCGTCGCCCTCCGCAATATTCTCCGCTGCTACACGTACCTACACCGCCACGGCGCTGGCATGACGCACGAAATGTCGCGCGCCTTGGCACATGCCGGCATCACACGCGCTCTGCAAGAAGGCAATCACGTGGGCATGGAGAAGGTGCGCTGGATCCTGCAAAAAGTAAGGGACCTCGAGGGACAAGAGGTCGCGGATAAATTGGACCATGCCGTCTGGGTGTGGAGAGGGAAATGTATTTGGGAACGAAGCAAGTTTCGACGACGAACGGGGTTTGGATTTTCGGGAGAGGGGAATTGGCCCGGGGAGGAAGAGGTTCTCGGAAGTAAGCCGTCCTGACTGCTGAAACCATCCCGATGACGGAATACGTTAAATGAACGAGATAAATGAATGAATGAACGAATAATAATACTGGTACTACGACCCTGTGTATATAATGTGGTTATTGTGCTTCATGCTTCATACTCCAGGCTTCGGATTACACGTGATTCACGATTCAATTTTTTGAAGCGGCAGAGATTCATGGAGAAAGAGAGGTAGAGAGGGAAGACACATTAAGGGCACAAATGTTTACCTTCTATTGCGAGGTAGGTTAAAAGGAAACAAGGAAAGCTTGTATGGAAATTGGAAATGAAAAATAGAAAAAAGAAGAAATAAAGTACAGTACAGACGAAATCATCCGGTGACATGATATGATAATATGCAGTGTTTCAATCGCGCATAACAGACTTCAGCTCGAGTTCAAGTTCGGATTCAAACTCAAACGCTAAGCCCAACGCCCGTCTGATACACCGCTGCCTTTCTCCGCGAGACGAGAAAAAAAGGTTGAAAAGGGGCCCTGATTTAGTTGAATACCCCCATTGCTCACTGCTTCGCTAACCCATATTCAGACCAAGTCTAAGACATCTAAGCATCCAACTCCATCTTCTCTGCCACTGCCGTTTCCGAATCATCCTTGAGCTCATGCACAGTGACGTACTTGCTGATATCTTCGCGCTTGATAACCTTCTCGTTAAGCACGGCCGTTGTGCCTCTGGGGAAGCGGTAGTTGCGCTGTTTCTTCTCGCGCACGTTGGGTGTGATGTAGTTTCGGAGTAGGGTCGAATTGTTCTCGGTGATGACACAGACGTCGACGTTGGATCCGGAACCGAGATCGTTCCAAATACCGGCCTGGATGGCGTTTGCGCACAGCTTGACGGCCTCGTCCCGGGTCAACTCCGGCTTCCATTGCGTCTCAAAAACGGACATGGCTGCCAATGAACCACTACCCATTGTCACGTAGGGTAGCTTGTCAGTGCTTCCGTGCGCGTGCACGGTGAAGAGTCCAACTCCTGTGGGATCCACGCCGGCAACGACCAAATAAGCTCCGATATGTCCCTGGTATCTGAACAGATGCTGCTTCAGCATCGTCATGCATGTTATGACGCGAGGCTTCCGGCCGGTGCTGAGTGAGTGCAATTCCAGGTTCGATGAGATGAGTGCCGTGGTGAATTCCGTGTCGGCGGCGGTTCCGGCACCCGCGCACCAGATTTGTGGAGCAATGTAGTGCAACTTCTCGCAGTTCTATTTTTTCGGAAAACGCGTTGTTAGTTTCTATGGGTCTTTTCGTCGGGAGATGGGTTCTGGAGAAGGAGTGAATGCGTGGGGCAGAAGAAGGTACCTTGTCAGCGACAATGGGACCGCTCGTGGCTCTAGTATCGGCGGCAATCTGTAGGCATGATGTGTTAGCAGATGATCCTTTGAGAATAACTTTTATTTGTAGCTCAAGAGATGGACCATTCGGGAGCTAAAGCCGCGGTTGGCTCAAGATTTTTGGGAATACGTACAACTACACCCCCGTCAAATATGCATCCTACAATGGTAGTACCCGTGCTAGTAGCCTGGGGAAGAGGGACACCCCGGGCATGCAGGGCCAGATTCCGGTTGTGGTTGGAGAAGTCGAAGCCAACCATGGTGGCGTACGAGAGATATAGATATGAATGGGCGTTGATGAGTGGAAGTGGTGGTTTAAGCTCGCACGCCGGAGATGGGGAGTGAGAGCGGAGCGTTGGTGTGCAGTTTTACCTTTCGTTTGGTAAATCTGCAGGTCGTGCTGCCACTGAAGTGACAGAAGAAACCGACGATGGTGATGGTGTTGATGTGTTTTGGAGAAGATGAAAGGCGATGATGATAATCGTAGCTTAGGACTCTCTCTCTCTCTCCAAAGTGACGACGCCGACGGTGCCTGAAGCTCTACAGTCAGCGCGAACCAATGAGAGCAAAGGGAGGGCCCGAGCTCATGTGGAATTGTGCCTGAGTTGTGTAAATTATGCTGGCTAGCAAGATATATGTACAGGATGACTAACTAATGACTAAACAAAATCTAAATACTTGTTATGTAGTACCACAAACCAACTGTAAAGGGTCGTGGCTCGTAGCTCCTCAAGAACCCTTGTTGCTTGTCCGCCTGGTGATATCTATCTATTCAAAGTGCACAACTACAAATGAGACTTTGCTGGTCCGACAATTAGAAAGCTTGAGCCAATCAGAATGCATTAGACGATTGAGACCCCTCATTTCCCCGGGCCTCCTCCCTCTTTATTTCACCTCTCTCCTAGAACACAGAGTGCTCTTTTCCACACCTACTCTTGAAGGATAACACTTCTCACGTCGTTCTGTTATGTCTATCCAGTGCCAATTTCCTGGTGTGCGTTGGATCGGGTTTGGAGCCATCTCCTACGTCTATAAAGTCCACCGTTGCATCGTGGTCAAGGTCCCAAAGTCCGGAGAGTTTGAGAGAGAGCAGTTTGATAGGGAACTCGAAATCTATCAGATCTTCTCGCGACATCCGCCATGTCCCTCTGTGGTGCAGTGTTTTTTCTACTCAGACAATGGCATCTTCCTTGAGTACATGAGAGGTGCGGCCCCACTTGGCAGTTAACTGGTGCGTCCATTGATTGCATCACCAGATGTCTCCCTTTCTGCTAGGATACAAAACAATCATATTCGGGATTGTCAAACAAGGATAGTTACTAAAGTGGAAAAATTGGAGCCTCTGTCCCTGCGAAAGGAATGGATTAATGACCTTGCTCAAGCCGTCGCTTTCCTCGAATCGCTCAATCTCGCTCATGGTGACCTACGGCCTGAAAATATACTGCTCGATGGCAACCGGCTGAAACTGTCCGATTTTGATTGTGCGGCAGAAATCGGGACAAACTTCGAAGCCTGTGTGGCCCCGTATGGAAGAATACTCAACGGTAACGAGACGGACCAAGGACAACGTGGGACTTCCGGCTTCCTGGGTCCTAGAACAGAGCAGTTCGCCCTTGGTTCCTTGTACTATTTGATAAACTATGGCTTTGAGGTTTATGAAGATCGATGCCTTACCGAGGATTCTAAGGAGCATGGCCCTAAGGTCGTGGACTTCTTGCAAAATATGGAATTTCCAAATCTAGATGGTGATCCACTGATTGACGATATCATCGACAAGTGCTGGCACAACAAATATGCTACGGTTGTGGAATTGGCTGCACACACTGCAACGCTTCTTACTTACAGAACCAACCAGGAAGGAACCCCACCTGACACAACCTTCATCACTCAATTGCACATGGTTGTATGCCGCATCATAAATGGGATATGGTCTAGCTTTGGGGACTGGTGGACATTGGTGTGCCAGACGAATGGCAAGGTGACAAACACCGAACAATCCAATGGCAGGGAGCCCAACAGCAACAGCTATAATGTGGATCAAGCCTACTTGACAGAGGATTTCCTTTCGAAAAAAGCATTCTGTCAGAACTTGGAGAAGTGTGAACTACCTCGTCTGCTTTCTTCGGATGAGCCCGAGAGACTTGGATTTACTTTGGAGTGGCATAGTTCCTGAGGTGGGTTAATTAACTATCAGGTGATTATCTCTAGAGTTTGTTTATGCAATTACGTTATGAATGAGAGGTGTTATACTTGTTATCCATCTTAAAAGCTTGTTATTGATTAATTATAGATGTTTTACACGAGAGTCAATTTAGTCCTTTCATATATCATGATATGTACATGAGGAACGCTATTGGACATGAAATGGGACTAAAGCTATAAAATCATCCTCACTACTTGCTATACAAATTCTAGTATTGTGTGATGACTGTGGTATACCGTACAGGTCCTAACTCTACTTTCTTTTTGTCCTTAGAAAAAGTTTCTACCCGTCTTAACTCTTAAAAGAACTCTTCTAGAGGTAGAATTATCTCTTAAATAGTCTTAAAAAGTAATCAAGCCTTTGGACTACTAGAATAAGATATATTTAGTGTTTTCTTCTGTTAAAAGAGCTTTTTGTACTACTACCAATTACTCCGTATAGAATTGTGCCTAAGTTGTGTAAATTATGCTAGCTAGCAAGATATATATAGAGAATGGCTAACAAATGACTATACTAAACAAAATCTAAATACGCGTTATGTAATACCACACTCAGATCAGCAGTGGTCACGTGCACGACCAAAAAGTGCAAAACAACCAAGTCAACTAAGTTAAGTTACTTTGCTGAAGTTGAAGCCAAAAACACCAACAAGAAAACTCACCCGTTCCTCCATCACCACCTCTCCCACGAGAGCTGCGTACATCCACATTATGACCTCTGCTTGAGCAGCTAGGTCGTCAAGATTCTGAACCGCACGTTTCACCTCTTTAGTGGGAGTCCGACGACACCCAGACGACACTCCTTTTCACCGCATGTAACGCTCAATGTCAACAATACTCGCTCCTCTCCTTCTCCGATAGCTCGAAGCATTTCGCATTCTTTTCGACATCAGCCGCCTCAATCTCCAACTTCTATAATGGCTTTGAGCTTTGGAAGCTCTCCTGGGGCTTCTCCCTTTGCTGCCTCCATGCCCGGGAGCGCCTCTGGACCTGCCATTCAAACCGGCTCAGATCTGGCTGAAATTCTGACAGAGGTAAAATTGCCCTCTTGATTTCCATGTAGAAATTATGCGCATTGTCTCTGACGTCTACATAGGGACTTGGCTTCCTTTCATTAGCAGGCGACGCCAAAGTCCGCTTATTACCCTCCCCTTGGCCGGAAGATTCACTTCCTCCTCCAACCTCGAATTTATTCAGTATTGCTTCGAAAAAGGGTTTAATAGCTGCTGCTGGACCTGATGCGATTGTCATTGCTGGAACAGATGCTGTTAGGCAAGCGTTCAAAGCTGAAGGCTCCGAAGCTGTCAAGCCCTTTTCGCCTCAGCTAAAAATTGACTTGGGCATGCGCGTATCGCAGCTCGTCTTCTCCGCGGATGAAAATTATCTCGTGATATCGGCAGAGAATGGAGGCGGTCTAGCAGTCTACGATGTTCAGGCACTGATGCAGGGCGATACTCAATCCGCGTTTGAGCTCCCAACCAATGGTGCCGCGCTTCGCGCGTTATCCCCCAACCCGTTGGTCGACAAGGCGGAACTGTTCGCGGTGGTTACCACGTCTGGGGACTTATTGATGGCCAACCTCAAGGAGCGCAATTTTGTCACCGGCCCGGGTGGCCAGGTTCTCAAAAGTGGTGTGAGCTGCGTCTCGTGGAGTAAGCGCGGCAAGCAGCTAGTCGCTGGTCTTGGTGACGGTACATGCTACCAAATGACTCCCGATGGCGCCGGAAAGGCACAGATTCCGCGTCCTCCAGCCCTCGAAGGAGATCAACACGGTAAGGCAATGTCACTAATGAGAAACAAGATCAAGGGAAAAGGGCTAATTGGACGTATAGTTTCTTCCATTTTCTGGCTCGACACGTCTGTTTTCCTTACGATTCATACCCCTACGTCGTCCCCGGAAGGAGAAACTCCTGAATCTACGTATAACCTTGTAACCAGCAACAAGGAGCGATCATCCTTTGCCTTCCAAAAATTCGTCGACCCGTGCCCACCGTTTGGCCTCCCCCGTTCTCCGCCGCACCACTTCATCGCTCGAATGGAAAATTTCCCTCCGAACCTTCAAGATGTCCTGATCGTATCCTCTACCGCTTCTCCTGATATCAATCTTTTCACCAGCTCAAGTGTACCCCTGTCGAGCGACCTACCCGCTGGGGAAATTACCAACATCTTTACCCTCACTGGAATGGCAAAGGATGAACGACGAGCGCAGTTGCCCATGTCGGAAACGGCATCCGATACGTCTCCTATTGGTGTTGCTCTAGATCTCTCGTCCAAGGAAAAGGTTGATCGTCCAATTCCCGGTGAAGAAATTGACCAGTCACAGACACCGCTGCCAGCGCTCATGGTACTCAACAACGAGGGTGTTCTGTCGGCGTGGTGGTTCGTTTATTCCGAATCAGTACGGGAAGGAACAGCATATCCGGAGCTCACTATCGTTGGCGGCGGTCAGCAGGCGGCAGCTCAGGCAACCCCACAACCCGCCGCAAGCGCCTCGCCATTCGCTGCGGCTAGCAGTCCGCAACCAACAAAATCAATTTTTGGACAGTCAAGTTTCGGCAGCGGCCCGGCTCCAAGTTCTTCTTTTGGCGGCGCAGGAGCTTTTGGGAAACCTTCTGCGCCTTCCTTTGGCTCTCCGAGCATGCCCGCTACCAATGGCGCTTTTGGCTCGCCCGCTAGCTTGGGGGCCAAGGCGAGCCCATGGGGAAGCAATAACACAGCATCGCCAACAGCAGCACCAGGTTTTGGTAAGCCTACCTTTGGCTCATCCACGGCATTTGGGGCACCTGCGCAGGGCGGCGCTTTTGGCACCCCCGGAGGATTAGGAAACCGACCGTCGCCATGGGGCGCTCCCGCATCTACGACGTCACCTGGTGGAGGTGGTGCAGCGTTTGGACAGACCAGCAGTTTTGGTCTTGGTGCAAATTCAGCGCCTAAACCTTTTGGAAGCTCTACTGGGGCCGGCAGCGGAGGAATCTTTGGCAGTGGTGCTTCTAGCGCCGGCTCAGGCTTTGCATCATTTGCGAATAAAGGGGGCTTTGCTGCAGCTGCCCAAAACCAAGGTACAGGTGGCAGCATTTTTGGCCAAAGCACTTCTGGAACTGGATTCTCCGGCACCACTGCCAACGACAGCGCTTTTGGCGCTAGTAACAAGACAGGCCAAACGCCTGGCGGCGCTTTTGGATCTGGTGGCGGCTTTAAGCTGGGTTCAACCTTCCAGGGAGATGATACTGCAAAAGATGACGCACAAAAGCCTGCCTCAACTGATGGCTCTTTGTTTGGATCAGGGTTTGGAAATGTGCTTGGTGAAGCCGCGACAGCCAAATCGGCCGAGTCCGAAGCCCCAGAAGCGGATATGGATGCAGATGTCAGCGATGCCATCCCGGCTGAGCCTGCACCCAAGGAGCCAGAACCAACAACACCGGCAGCTGCCCCAGCCGCGCCAACTTTTGGCCTCCCTACTGCGCCACCCGCCACTACTGGTCTCTTTGGTACGCAGGCACAAACGTCAACAACACCTGCTACGGTGCAAAGTAGTAAGCCCACGTCAATATTTGGCCAGCCCTCGACGCCCTCAGCGCCCTTTTCATTCATCAAGCCAGCCGCAAAGGAGCCTGAGAAGCCAAAAGAGGAACCACAAGAGAAGGGGCCGGAGAAGCCGGCGGAAACGCCCGAGGAACCTGTCAAGGACTCGATTGAGCAACCACCTACGGAAAAGCCCGTGGAAGAACCGAGAAGGGAGCCAACACCGCCTCCCAAGGAGCCGACACCCCCGCCAGTTTCAGTACCTTCGTCGCCAGAGGTTAAACGTGAACCAGAGGAGCCGGAAACCCCGATCGTTGATAGAGCAATACCGTCACCTTCGTTGCCGCCAGGATCGGCTAAAACACCAGCTACTGAAAAGAGTGAGGTGCCGTGGTCTTCCCCATTTGCGTCTTCACCAGCCGTCCGCAGGAGTTCTGCGAACAATATACCACTGCCGCAAGAGACAGCTGAGTCTGTGCCTCAGTCACCCGAGGAAGAGTCGCCTGCTCGACGCGAATCTGAGGCGGAATCGAGGGAAGAAGAGCCTTTTGACGATGAAGGAAGCGGTGTGGACGTCGGCAAGGATCTCAGTCCCATCGATGATCAGGCTCAAAGCTCTCAGAGCTTGTATGGCAGATCGGAGGAGAGTCCAACTACTTCTGGCTGGTTCCAAGAGCCGAAGCAGCAGCAAAAGCAGCAACAAGCACCACTTAAGCCACTCTTTGGAAGTTTTGGACAGCCACCAAAGCTCGCGCAGCCCACAAAGCCGCTCGAGGCCAGTCCACGCTCACCAAGCCCGTTCCGGAATAGCATACAAAATGACAAGACAAGGGCTGAGGGTTTTGCGTCTCTCAGCACGTCTGGACTGCCGTCGCAAAAGACAGGGCCTCGAAGAACGGTTGTGCAACCCCCTCTTCCGGACGATCTCGCTCAAAGACAGGAGGAGCGGAAGAGAGCGGAAGAGAGAAGAACTGCGGAACTGGCAAGAAGGGCTGAAGAAGAGCAAGAGCTCAGCGACCGTGAAGACGAAAAGGTCCGGGAAGAACTCTCGACTGACGTTCAAGGGGCTTTGGAGCTTTCTCCTTTCCTTGCACACCAAGATTACATTGGACATGTCGAAAAACCCGGCATTCCCGGCCAAATCGAACGCGTGTACCGAGATATCAACTCGATGATTGACACGCTCGGCCTCAATGCACGTTCGCTGGAAGCTTTTATTAAAGGCCATACGGAGAACTACAAAGAAGGCGGGCGGAGCCGCGATGACCTCGAGGATGCCGAAGGCTGGTGCCTCATCGAGATTGAAGACCTGACCCTTACCGAGACCAAACTAGAAAGGGATCTTGAATCAGGTCGTATCCACGATGTCCAGGGCAAACTCAACGCATGCCGCGAGCTGCAACGAGATCTTGTTCGGCTGCGAGCCAAACACCACGACATCAAGAAACTCATCGACGCTCGATCCGACCCGGACGAGCTTGCCATGCACAGATCGGCCCCGCTCAGCGCCGAGCAAGCCGTCCAGCAACATGATCTCCGTAGAGACCTTCAGAAATTCCAAAAACTTCTTACTGAAGTCGAAGAAGGTATTTCCGTGCTCAAGGCTAAGGTTGTCGCTCAGGGTGCTGGACGCGCTACTCCTTCGCCTTCCATGACCGGTAGCGCATTGTCAACATCCCGCCCGCAAGCTCAGCCCACCATGGAAGCGGTAATGAACACCATCAACAAAATGACGAGCATGGTGGAGCGCAAATCGGGCGACATTGACGTGCTTGAGAACCAAATGCGGAAGCTGCGTTTCTCTTCGGTCACAAGTAACAGCAGTGCGCCTGGATCCTCGCGTGAATCTTCTCCGTTTGGTGGGAGCCGAATGTCGAGTCCACCTCCACAGGCCCAGTCCTCGTACCACCCGCTCTCTTCATCGATCAGATCGCGCGGCGCTTGCCGGACCCCGCGTACGCCTGGTACTGGCGCAGGCGCGTACGGAACCCCGCGAACGAGCGGCACCGGCCTGTTCTACACACCTGACAGCTCAAGAAGTACACCTCGAGCGCACCCATTGTCTGCGTCCATCAATGGCAGTGCTGTCAATGGATCTGCTGGGCTGCAAGAGACACCCCTGACAAATTCGTCTTTCCGAAAATCTGGATTCATGGGATCTGTCTCGGGATCACATGCTGGTCAGTCACCTTCTCCTTATCGCGCCGCAAGCGTCGCTGCTGCGTCTTTTGACCCGGAAGATCTACAACGCTATCAAGCCAAAATTGCCCGCCGAAAGGAGGTCAGTCGCCTGCTCAAAGATGCCCTGGTCAAGGCGGGACCGAAAGTCCGAGGTGCCGGTGCTGCAGACGCTGTATAGTAGTCGGTGTGTTGATGTTGTCTGTTTCAAATGGTTAATGGTTTGGCATGATATGATTCTAATGGTATTGACCTGATGGGTTCTTTTATTTATCGGAGGTGTTTCTCTATTTCTTGTTTGCTATTACTCTATTCACTTTATCTCCATCATGTATTTCTTTTTTGTCCATTCGATTCATATCATATATTTCTTTGTCCGGGAAATCTGGAGAATGATATCATTTATTAAATTATTCAATCTTTTCCCCTCAATTATTCCAAAAAATTTTCCCCTGCCCTCATCTCTTTCTACTTTTCCTCGTCTTAGTGATCATGACATCTCGTGATACAGAAGTGTACTTTTACTCCATCAATGCATACACATTCATATCCATCTATCAAAGGCTTCACTCATCCACTCGCCCTCCATGTCATAACGATGTTGTAATCTTGATGTGTTTCATATATTTCATGATACTTTCTGTCCACGTCTATGAAAGGACATGTACTTATATTTTTACACAAGTGACAAGCACGTGGTAAAACCCAACCCAGCCATAACAGAACTCCCAATAAAAAAACTAAAAACCCAACCCGCTCCCAATATCCGATATCCCTAAAATGATTTTCTTCTTAACCGAAAGCTCGAAATGATATAAAAAATAAAGCGGTTAAAAAAGGCTATTCCGCATCCAGCGGACAAACCGGCGGCGTATCATCCACCTGGATCCCTCCTCTCTTCTTCTCGAAACTATCATGGAACGGCAGTTTCCAGCCGCCCTCGCCCTCGGGCGTCGCCAGCCACAGGCGCATCAAGTGGCGCCGCGGGAACGACGAGGTCGGCGGGTGGTCTTTGTATTCCGTGCGCGCGTGCAGCACCTGGCTGTTCGACACGAACTGGATATCGCCCACCTCGAGAATCATGTGCAGCGCGAGCCGCAGGCACGTTTGCTCGAGGACTTGTAGCGCTTCTTGCTGCGCCGCGGATAGCGGCGGGATGATTCCCGCGTCGGAGAAGCGCGTGAGGGACCGGACGTAGTAGGGGTCCCATTTAGTATATACCCTGCCGTTTTCTCCTTTCTCGAGATAAAACACACTTGTGCGGATATAGTCGTCTTGGCCGCGGGAGGTTTCGCCCTTGCGGTCAAAATACCAAATAGGCTCCGTCAGGGTGCGCACCACGTCGGGCCGCTCGGCCTGCAGGACGTTGAAGACGTGATGGGAGGAGACAATGTCGGACTCGCCGCCCTCGAGGGCCCGCGCGATGCACAGCAGCCCGACGAGATCAGCGTCGTCGGCGTGGAAGAATTGGCGCGCGTTGGTGCGGTAGATGCGCACTTTATCGATCTGGGTCGGGTCCTCGCCGAGATCCTTGACGTGGCCGAGCACGTGGCCCCGGCCGTTTTGGCTGACAAAGTAGCCTAGGTACGTGCCCAGGCCCATGTACGCCACGGCGGACTTGTGGTTGCCCCAGGCCCATGTCGGGAAGCCTTTGAAGAGGATGAAGCCCCGGCCGTCGACGAGCTCGGAGCGCACGGACTCGAGGAAGGCGGAGAGGTGCGGGAGGGGGAAGGTTTCCTGCGACGTTGGTGTTTAGTATAGGTATATATGTAGGGTATATAGGGGGAACTGGAGAAATTTGGGGGAGAAGAGGAAAGGGGTGGGAGAGAAAGAAAGGTAGGATGAGGAAGGCATACCTTTGAGATACCAGTCAAGGGGAGACCGTTTGCCAAAAAGGCATCAGCGGCATCGCTCAGCTCTTCAATCTGCTCGGGCGTGAACCGATGCGTCCAGCGCCCGGGCTGGTCTTTGTAGTCTTCTGCCTTCCATACTGTAGGTCCCGTGATGTGTTTCGGGAACTGCTCGTACGGACGCAGCAAGTCGTACAGCGGCGCGTGCTGGCCGGATGTCTTGATGCCGTCGGGGAAACGGGAAGTAAAGGGAGTACTAGGAGTACTGTTTGGCTTGGATGAGGAAGGCGTGGGTGTCCGAATTATAGGCCGAGGGGTGTGAATGGAGGGGATAGGAGCAGCGGACAGAACTTGAGCTGCCATGTTTTGTAGCTGGGTAGCTGTATAGCTAAGATAGCTCCAGGGAAAAGGCAATAAAGTATCAAAGTAATAAGATATCAATTGGATTGAATTGAATGAGCTTTCTTTTTAGCCTTGAAAATCAGAAGCAAGTAATATGGAATGTACAACAAAAAAGCAAAAGAACAAAAGAAAGGGAAAGGGCAGGCATTTAAATGGAAGCATTGAAACAGCGAAAGTCAGAAAACGTGCTATCGGAGCAAATGTACCGAAAATGTCAACAAGCAAGGATATTGCGCAACAAAGCTACAATTGCACCACTCCCGGCCTATCGAGGCACCTGTATCAGCCATACTCCGTAAGGTATTGATAATGGTGGTGCTCGAAAAAAGAGCGGGGTAACTTACAGATTGCGCACATGGTGATAGTCCGGATGAAGATCTGATCATGTTTAGAGTGAGTGCCGAGAAATGATTGGCAGGGATTGATTGGTTGGTTGATTACTGCGCTCTTGTGGTGTTTACATTGCTATCTTGGTGGTGGTTGCATCGTTGGAGGAGACGATTGCGTGACGGGCCCCAGGTCGACAGTTTAACCACCATCAAGCACGTAACTCGATGAGAATCTCAATCACAACCGGATCAAACGGAATCAGGTAAACCCATTATTATTCGGCCGTTACCGGAGAAAAAGGATATCTCGCGCCATTGCAAATAGCTCGAATATCTGTTCCAGATACATTTGGTAGGTGTATGCGTGATTGTACTCGGGGGAGATTAGTCGTTGCTTGACAAGCCAGCCAAGCCAACGTGCAATTGCATGATCGTCGCGTAATCAAAGAGTCAGTGTAAGTGATAACGCAAAGATGTCGTGTAAACCTGATACCGTAGCATAGAGGAAAAAGGTCTTATCATGCTGAGTGGCTGCTCTATTGATCGCAGTCACGTCGATATCAGACTAGCTCAATGCCCCAGGCGATGCAAGCTACCAGGAGCTCTTCAAAGCTCCATTAATACGAAACATGGTCCATGTCAAGCATCACTGAATGACACAGCAGACAAAGTCTGTGCCTGGCTGGCGCTTGCCCGGACCAAACCCGATTCGATAGCCTGTCCGCGTTTTTTTGACCATTCTGGTGTTTTTCATGTCATAATCTCCTTGTAAGCCATGCAATGGACACTCTTTGCAGGAAGCAGCCGTAGGAGGGCCTCGTGGTGGCCGTATCTTTCGACACTTGTTCTGGACTGTCGGACAGTTGAGCAAGTCGCGGCCCTCCTTGCAAGGCTCAGAGAGAATAGCCCATTCATGACCGCATTCTTCCGATTTGTAGAATTTCACCTCGCACATATTGAGCAGTCTTGTATATTGCTTTCTCCACGAAAGACTATCGACGAGTGACAGAATATGTTGATCCCGAACTCCTGGGGCGATCAAAATATTTTCTGCAATTGAAATGAAATCAAGACTCCCAGCTCCGTATTTCGGGTCTTCCACTTGCAAGGACAACCAATATATATTTCTGTAAAACAGTCCTTTGTGAATAATATGTACCTGAAAACGAACCTCTATCAAGCCAATGCCGCCAAACACCCACATAATTAAATCCCCAGATGAATAGGTATCTATACATGTACTTTTATCCAATTCGACACACGGTACTGATCTCCACAATTGCCTTGGCGGCAGCGATACCAGCAAACGACGTCTATTTCTTTCAAATTTGTTTCAAAGACGAGACAAACTCACGAACCAGACTCACGAACCAGACTTCCCTGTATCCGGATCGCGAATCGATTGCATGAGTTCATATAGCTGACCGAGCTGTTGATCTGTATTTACACAACCATTAGCAAACAATCCTTTTGCTGTGCTTGCTGACACGAAACAAACCAGCAATGAATCAACGCATGCATACCGCTCATTTTATCAATCTTGGCCTTATCTAGCTTGTCATCCTTCCATGCCTCGCCTTCAAGCTGCTGGGCGTAGAGCTGCCACTCCGTCAAGAAACCAATCTACTCACACATCACCGCGTTAGCTCCCAAATCCTCTCAATTGGCTCACTTCTCCAAGAGATCAATAAAACATACAATATGCACCGGATTATCCACACTGCGATGTGCTCGGAACTCGCTCTTCACGTACTGGTCTCCCAGCAGGCGCATCTCTGGCGGTAACTTGTGCCGATGAGCGCGGAGCAAGCGGCGGTACAGCGGGATGGGCGGGAGCAGCGCCATTGGGGCCGCCTTGATACCCGCGCTCACTCCGGCCGGGGTGGGCGTTGCCAGAAGCAGTCTGGGACTTAATCTCATTGTGATTTCTGAAATGTTTGGTCGGAACCGTCAGTTGTTACCCTCAGATAATATCCAACAACACAATGTCATTAGCTTCATTAATTGGTTCTCGTGCTGCGGTGAAGCGGGAGCGCTATCTGCGGCAATCTCCGTCATATTATCTGTTCCCGCGAATTTCACAAAAAAAGGGCCCAAATGAAAACAAACCAACCACCAAGAAACAATAATCACAGTCAATTGAGACACAGGAGACACAATTGTCGGTCAGATAGTAGCAGACTCTGGGACAGGAACTCAAGACAATGCTACCTACGCCATCAACGTCTCACGTTTCATTCGACAATGTGTACGAACCCGCCGAAGACTCCTTTCTCCTTCTCGACGCCCTCTCCGCGCCCAGCGAGACCGCTTTTCTCCAGCACCGTTTTCCTGCGGCTACAGCTTCATCAGGAGCAGCAACACCCGCGCCACTTGTCGTAGAAGTCGGCACAGGCTCCGGCGTGGTCCTCGCATTCGTGACCGCCCACGCCAAGACGATATTCGGGCATACAAACGTCCTCACACTCGCGACAGACGTCAACCGTTTCGCATGCGAGGCCGCACAACGCACCGTCCAGACAGCAATCAAGGACGTTTGCGACTCCGACACTCAAACCCCTACTACTTCCGCTGCTCCCGCCTCATCAGCCGCATTCCTCTCCCCCGTCCTCTCCGATCTCACATCCGCCATACGCCCCGGCGAAATCGACATGCTGATATTCAACCCGCCCTACGTACCGACCGAAGAACTACCCATCCTGCCTAGCACGCACTCCATCGACACATCAGCAGGCTCCAACCAGGGCGTCAGCTCGCACAGTATCTTCGAGCGCGACTCGTACCTCTTGTCGCTCTCCTACGCGGGCGGCGCTGATGGAATGGAAACGACTGACCGCCTGCTCGAGCAGATCCCCACGATTCTTCATCCGGAGCGCGGCGTCGCGTATCTCTTGCTCTGCGCACAGAATAGGCCAGAAGACGTCAAGGCGCGCATCCGCGCGTGGGGAAATGGCTGGGCGGCGGAGACGGTTGCGACTAGCGGCAAGACTGCGGGGTGGGAGCGGCTGCAGATTGTGAGGATATGGCGGCCTTGACTGAGTCAAGGAGCCGTTTGATTTATTCCTCTATGTGCCTCATGTACCTTTTTACGGCTCATCTCGGCCAGACATCCTTTCGTCTCATCATCATTAGAGATCGAAAAGGGACCTTTCCCGTTTCCTGTCTCAGTCCTCCATCACACACCCAAAACACAATACGCAATACGCAATACGCCCTTGCAACGGAAAACATGGGACATTAGGGATCTAGCTACCTAGACAGACGCTACAACGCCCCCCTTTTCGTCTTATTCCCTATTTCCGTCCTTCCGCAGCCGCGCCGATACAATATTACCAAGGATTATGTACAAATCGTACAACGTGGGGTAACTGAAACACCAAATATCAGTATACCCTTAATTTGATACCCCAAGACCCGATACCCAAAACACCTGTCAGTCAGTCAGTCAGTCAGTCAGTCGGTCAGTCAGGCGGTCAGTCAGTGGCGAACCCGGATTCTAAGCTCTACGAGACTACGAGACTACGAGACTACGACATAAGCGCGGTATATTATCTTGCTACTTATGGACAACCGGGAGTGTTAGAGTGGCCGTGAATGTGACGCGGACTGCACGCGCACACAGACGTACACGCAGACATAGGAGTCATATCGAAGTCCGCCATAAGAGAGACAGGCCCACGAGACAGACATAGGAAGTAGAAATGGAAGCACCTCATGGTCGCAAAGAGAGCAGAAACGCTATACCAGTAGAGGCTAAAAGCAAGAAATCCAAATCCAGAAACAAAATCAAATGCAAACATACCTTAACTACACAACCCTGTTTAGTCATCTCTGAGATACACTAGTGAACGATGATAAACACAATGAACAGATTTTATTTAAAAAAGAGAAAGAAGAAGAGAAGAATTCTAGAATACAATACAAAACCCTGATCTCGCTTTTTTCCATCTTTCCTATTTCTTTTTCTCTTCTCACAAATTTTCTCGCCATAGATAGTCTTGAAGCGAGAGTGACAAACTTGCCTCGGACACGGGGCGAAAAGGGGAGGCACTAATAGATAAAAAGAAATTTTGAAGCGATAAGAGGAAAATAATTCCACTTATTTTCTAGACAAAAAGAAAAAAAAAAAAAAGAGAAGGAAAAGACAAAGAAAAAAATGAAAATGGAGGAAAGAGAAATGACGTAGATAAACTAGTCGCTCGACGAGGCGAAAAGCGAACAAGCCAGAAGGAATTCCTGGAGCCAAGGGAAGTGAGGGGTGAGGATGATGCGATACGGCGGAGATGGAAAGGTGAAAAGGTGTGATAAAGAGATGTGATAAAAAGGAAAAGGGGTACAGCAACATCAATCAAGGAGTTGAAAAGTAACAGGCTTAGAATCCTCTTCCACCGCGTCCTCGTCCTCTGCCTCTTCCGCGACCACGAGGTCCGCCCCGACCGCCACGGGGGCCGCCGCCGACGCCGCCGCCGCCTCGCTCGGCTTCTTTGCGCGCCTTGTTCTTAGGCTTGGGCGCGTCGTCGATAAGCAGCGTATCGAGAGGGAGCGAGTCCGGTAGTATATAGTACCGGATGGTGGAGCCGCGGACGTTGATGGTGTCGAGCGAGATGGGGTCGCGACCCTTGGGTGTCATTTTGACGGCACGCAGGGCAGTGTTCATCTGAGGGGTGACCGAGGCGATGGTGCCGTGAAGAATGGTTCCTACGAGAGGACATGTTAGCTGTGGGCAGGGAGGAGAGGAGCCAATACAGCGGGTTTTCAGGGAAAGAGTGATAGGGGGAAGACTAACCATTCTTCAATTCAATAGTCACCGTCTCGTTGGCGCATTTCATGAGAAATCTGCAAGAAACAACATATCGTTAGCAATGGTTGTTCCGTTGAGCAGTGTTCAAGTAGGTTCGAGAGAAGTGCAAGTGAGCAGAAGAGAAAGAGCGGGAGTAGTCTCGAGCGGCAGAATGGCACAGGCGTGGAAATGACTGAGTAAGTCCAGAGTCAAGAAGGCCTCGAATCTTGATTTCCAAGTAAACGTGGACCAGCAATCCAGAGCGAGTACACCAAAGCTAGACGCGCATCCTAGAATCAAGCTGCGAGTAATTCCCACCCAGCAGTGTAGACTTGAATGTCATCAGACTCAAGTGCTCATGACCAGGGCAGCTCAGCCTTTGCTTGCTCCGGCTAATACGCTCCTTCAAGTCTGCATCTATTGCGCTCTTGTACTGCACTCTGGACTGGTTGTAGAGCCCATCCCCCAGTGCCTCCGTCATACTCCATTCACTCAACCTGTACACGCATCGACATAGACCCAGGCCAGAAACCCACAAGCCCCGCGCAACAACACTCTGCCTCAGAATGCCCCCAGAATATACTCCAATCAAGGTATAATGTGATATTTTCCGTTGAAACAGCGCTACGACATACCTAACGAGCTTCATCTTGACGTATGTCTTTAAACTTTGAAAACGGTTTTTCGGAGAATTTGTTTCCGCGGGCGATACGGGTATTTTCTTATGCTGTGCTTTCGGTTTTTCCTTGTCTCTTCTCTCGCTATATCAAAAGTCGCGTTTGAATCCACGAACGAGGTGGTTAAGTCCGCAGACGGTTTCTTGTCCAAAAGGTCCGGCGAGGGATTGACAGAGGACTGAGAATTTTCGAGGTCTGCAAGTTGATGAATTTGACTCAAGCGCTTATGACGAAGCGGGTATTCTGCAAGTGGACGTTGCAGCGCGCAATTGTACGAGCTTGAGCTCTGGTAAAGTTTCACTTCAGTCGTTTGGAAGTAACGATTGCTGAACTTGAACTGCAGCGCTGGATGAAGCGACCGATTTCGATGCAATTCGTGCGACCGAGTAAGTTCTCTCAAATACACCAGCCAATGGAGACGGTGATGATGGTGATGAGCTCAAAGTCGTAGAATTATGAGCAGTTCGCGGTTGGTGAACTTGAGCGATGGAAAGCAGAGGTGTGACGATTGCCGTATGCGGCTAGTTTGATGGGTTTGTTCCGTGCACCGTGGACCAGTACCAGACAGCAAACATGAGCAACAACATCAGGGCTAGGATCAGGAAGTTAGTATAAGGATGAAATCAAGAGAATTATTCTTTCAGGAAAATTATATATCACGTTTAAAGGTTATTCATCTTCTGGATTGCCTGCGTATTTATTTCTTGGTGGTGATTGCAGCATATCATACGTCCCTAGGTCCTTCAATACGATACGATGATACAAAAACAATGTTATGGCACTCCATTCGTTGTAGCTAGACATAGTAATCGTAATATGTATCACAATATGATAAATTGATAGTCTCCATATCACGAGCAGGATATTACTTGTCAATGATATCAATACGTAAAGATCTTACCAATAGCATATAACCGTAATCAACAGGCAAGGGTGTGCAAGGTCAGACGGGTATCAAGAACAGAGTCAATCTAGTCTACCTCTCTCTATCATTCTCACCCTCCACCTTCTCCCACTCGCTATCAGTGCTAAACTCGCCGCCAGAGCGATCCCCGATGCTGAACCGCTTTCGGAGCGCGTTGAGATTTGCTTCATCTAATGACGCCGAGAGGAATCCTGAGCTAGAGACAGAGCCGGGGTCGACCCGCACAGGCTCGTCAGCTCCTTCAGAACTTGGCGCTGCTACTGTAGAGGCCGGGAGTGGGGTATCTTCACGGGAGCCACTTTTAGCAGCGACTGTGTCCTTTTTCGCAGCGGCTTCAACTTCTGTATCGTTCTCAGTTTCATCATCCGCTTCGCCATTATCTGCACCGTTGTTCCCTCCAGACCTTTGTCTCCGTAAGTCTCTCAGCCGCTGTGCTTCCTCCTCCTTTTGATTTGCGGCCCTGAGCTCTGCAGCAAACCAATTAATAGCCCACCACAGACCCCCGGATAGAAAGGATAAAACCAGAAAATGGATGCTGTATGTTGAGATGAGGAGTACGAGGAGGAGAGATTGCAGGGCAGCAAAAGTTGCATTGGTGGCCACGAGAAGAGTAGGCGTTGGCCCGGGAGTGAAGATGGAGGTCCACAGGTCCGTAAGAAAGGATGCCATGGTGAAGTCGATTCTAGAACCAAACGCTCTTGCAAATGACGCGTGTGAGATGATCCAAGATGAAAACACAGACGCACTGCTTGCTTGATTATGTGATGCACTCGTATGCGCCAAGTGCAAATCTTTTGTCGCTATTGTTAAGAAGGCAACGAGAAGTGCAGTTCCCACGAAAGAAAAGGTCTAAGCCACAGTTGCGCGCTCAAAGATGCAGTATATCTGACGACACGTCTCGGGAATTGTAACCAACCCGAGGGGCTTCCTTGGTATCGGCCTCGAAATTCGAAGCTCAGATTGTTTGTTATTGATTCCTTCTGTCGTTGTGGTTCGCCTTGGAATTGGACTTTCCCAGGCTAATTGATGCTTTAACTCGATTGAGTATGTTTGGCCCTCTTGTTGATCGACTCTACTCGCAAACGAGAGTGGTTTAGTATGTATTCGACGAAGAACGAGTGTCGTAGTGAGATCAAGTGCTGTGGGACCGTCGTAGCTCTCACTATCAGCGCCTGGAGAGCGCTTCGTGACGTATCGGCTTGTGTAGCTCTTCTTTCGAAGTTGCAGTAGTCGCTGCAGAGTTTCGCCCGATTCGAATTGCGTCTCTGTGCTTCAGATCCTTAGGATTCACAAAGTCTTGATTTCCAAGGGAGGGATTCTGGCGCTAGTCTTTAGTAAATAAGAAGAGACTATACTCTGCAAGGGCAAAGTATTTTGCGAAGCTGGCTGTTGGATAGAAAATGCGCAGCGGACAGAATAGCCACGGATTCTATTATCCTGTTCCTAGCTCATTCGAAAGGTCGTACAAGAGGAGAATGTGACACCGGCCAAAGAAACGAGCAGTGAAGTCGTCAGGAACGGGAGCGCCAACTGAAGGCTCAAGCGACAAAGGACGACAAACCCGACGGCAAGTATTGTCTTTCTGTTCTCTTGTCTGTCGTGTACCGTGTCGTTTTGAGTGAGTTGTTGGCGTTGCAAAGGGCGAGCAGGCGGTGAAGCGGAGGTGCCCCAGCTCCGCTCCGATTGACTCAAGTGAGCAAGGAGCGTCGCGGGGTCGATCGGTAGTCTTGCTTATCAACACTACGAGACTCCACCTCCAGACTCGGCCATAAATCAATTTAACCATTCTAATACATCTATTGCATACCTTATATCTCATCATATTATACCATCTATATTATGTATTATGTAAATCTAGGCTCGTGGAATATTAACGGCCTGAAACAATTATGTACAATGAATGAGTTAAAATACCACCCATGGATACGGCCCAGAAGAACCGACTTTTCCCATCGTACTAACAGAAAAGTCTATCCGCCGTGTAGTAAAGGTCAGACAGACGGGTTAAATGGATCCAGTCTCATCCGATCCATCCAATACCGAAGAAGTCGAAAAAATAATAAAAATGTTAAGCGCGGTCCATGATTCCTCAAAACAGATCCAAACGAACGACGACAAACGCTATACCATGCCACGTTATATGCTTCTGACCAAATGCAATGGGATGATGCAACACTGAGTGCCAAACAAAATGCTTCCTGCAAACGATAAACCCAGTCCAGCACAACAAATCCACTGTCCATTATACAGATGGAGCATCAAAAAAGGGCTGTATCGCCACAGAGCCCAATCGACTAGTCCAAAAAGAAAAGAATTAAATTTCATCATCCTAGCGCCTGATCTTACGCCTGGTCTTGCGCCGAAAGGAGCGTCTCATCCGTGTTGAACAACATATGAGATTGTTGCATGTTGGATATATCAAAATATCAAAATGCAGCACCTCAATCATAACACGTCGACATGAATCATGATAGTTGAAAAAACACATCAGTCGGGCCGTAAAAAGGGAGAGAGGTCATGAGTCGTTAAAACTTAAACGGCGTGATTGCTCAACCGCTCTGTCGCTTCAGCAATGACAGCGCCAGCGGCCTCGTGTCCCATAATTTGAGTTTCGATGCGTTGGCGACGGGCTTCTTCTTCCTCGTTGCCCAGGTCCTTGAAGACATGGTCCATTTGTTCGAGCGTGCGACCGTTGGTTTCAGGAACATAAAAGTAGGTGAAGACGCCCGAGAGCAAACAAAAGACGGCAAAGAAGATGTAGGTGCCATAATTGGTGTGTTGAATCAGTTGTGGTGTAACGAGACCCTACAAGGGAGCGCGAATTGTCAGAAGCTTGCGTGAAGAATGCCCGGCCATCGCATTGGAGCACTTACAATGATAAAGTTGTTGAGCCAATTGGAGCACGTGGACAAGGCGACTCCCTTGGCTCGCACCGAGGAGGGGAAGATCTCTGCCGGCATCGCCCACGCCACCGGGCCCCAGCTGGCGCCAAACGCGAGCATGTAAAGAAGCAGGAGCGCCACACTGGCCCAGCCTTCTGGCCGATGCACCGGCCAATTGTCCGAGAACAGGGCCACAAGCACGGCAATGATGATGTGCGCAATGGTCATCAAGACGCTGCCCCAGAGTAGAAGAGGCCGACGGCCAACCTTGTCCATGGTCCACAAAGTGCTCGCGACACCAACGAGTTGTGTGATATTAAGCACACCAGACATGACCAGCTGCATCGAATAGTCGAGACCCATGGTCTGAAAGAGTGTTGGCGAATAGTAGATTAAAGCATTGATTCCCACAAACTAGTGATGCCGATTAGACGTCCCGTAATCGTCGCAGAGGAGATGACCAAAAGATTGAAGGAGTCCTTACCTGTTGGAAAAACATCAACCCAGTACCGGCCAGTGTTCTCCGCCAGCACCCTCGCTTGAAGCAATCGGTCCAAGAGGCAAGTTCCAACTTGATACGACTCGACCGGCTGCCGTCTTGAAACCGCGGGTAACGTTCGCGGCTAATCTCCTGGTGGAAAGCAACTTCGGCCCGAATATCATACCACTCTTGCTGCACACGCGCGTCTGAAATGGATTGCTGGCGGAGCTTTGCCAGTGTTTCCAGAGCATCCGTGTCGCGTTTCTCTGCGACAAGCCATCGGGGAGAAAAGGGAAGAAAAACGACGGCAACGACGAGGAAACTGGTACGTTGGTCAACTGAACGCCCAGGGTATGCAACAAATGCTCCGAGGATGAGAAACTCACATTCCTGGAAGGATTTGGATGAGAAATGGTAGTCTCCAAGCCCATTCACTGGCAATATATCTGGTGCCATATGTAATCCAAAAGGCGATGACAATTCCTGACACAATTGAGAGTTCTTCCAAGACCAAAAGCGCGCCTCGAATCTCTGGCGGAGAAATTTCAGAAATATACAAGGGTGTGACAGTGGACAGACTGCGGGTAAAGTTCCGTCAGCGATATTGATCCGAATCTCTCAACATGGAGGAAAGACGTACGTTCCAATTCCAAGGCCTCCAATGAGTCGGGCGATGACAAGCATGGCATAATCGACAGCTCCAGTCTGCAGTGCCGAACCGACAAGAAAGACGCAGACTGCAATGAAAACAGTATATTTTCTGGAGAACTTGTCGGCCATCCAGCCCGTATTAAAAGAACCTAGCGACTCGGTGAGCACGTGTCCGTCCTGACGGTCTCGCGTGATGCCATTGGATTAAATACCGATCAGAGCACCCAATTCGATCATGGCCGTGAGAAATCCTTTCCAGAAACCTGATCCTGGTGCATTGTCGGCGACGCGGCCAATTCGGTCGAGAAACTGAGACTCGGTCAAGATGATCGAAATGACACCTTGGCTAAGGGATCGTCAGCTAAAGGTAGAGATGATTCGGGAGGCGTCATATGCATACTCGTATCCAAAGAGCAGACCTCCAACGGCACAGGAAATAGCACACAAGGCCACATAGGTCGAACTGAACAAGCCTCGGAAGCCTAGATAATTGTCAGCAAATAACAATGAACACACACACCCCCCAAGAATGTCAACAATGAAATTGTAGGAGAAGCTCATACCTGGAGGGCCGTAAATTTCTCGCTTTTCCCACACAGCGCGATCATGATGCGTAGCAACTATACGATCGGACGGGGAGATGGTCTCGTCCTTCTTGTCGCCATCCACAACCATTGGCTCCTTGGGAAGCTCTTGAGCGTTTGGGGTCTCATCCATTGGCGACATAATGGATGGTCGTCGCACGAGAGCGGGAAATTTTACGAATAGAAGAGCTTAATTGATGGATTGGGGGGGGGATGGGGCCAGGTACAAGTGAAAGTACCGAACGGCTTAAGCTGCGGGTGGACTTGGCGGGATGTCGGAACCAGGACGATTTGTGGGCGTACCTGAACCGATGCTTGTTCGGGAAGCTCAAGTATCGGCCCCTCTGTCGATACCTACGATTTGCACCTAATCGGCGTTAGCTGCAAGGTAGCTCCCGCGGGCTCGGTACCAGCATGATATTCGCACTAAGGGGACGTGCCCCTCGACGCTCTTTTGCGAAGGATTGGGTCTCAGGTCGGTCATCTCTCGCTCTCTAGCGGAGACCGTTAAGGTTCTCGTTATCAAACGTAACTTCAACTTACCTTATCTTTCGTTGCACGCGCCGTGATTTGCACTTGTCTGGTCTCAACACGCCGGTTTCTACTCTCCCGTTGATCAATTTGATGAACCTCGACGCTCTTTTCTCAAACCTTCTCTTCAAATGCTACAAAGCAACCCCTCTGTCTTTATAGCCGATGTCATACCCCGCATTCATTAATCTCATTCCGAGAGAGTGAAAAGAGCCGTCGATCAACTGGGATAACCTTGTCAGTTCCGTCATCCTGCCTTCTTCTTCTTCTTTAGCCGTCGCATCAACGAGATAATATTGTGTACATGGGCCCTCGTACGAATCCTGACCGAGTAGCGTGGGGGCTTCGGTGACTACCTATTATTCTCCGCATGCCCGTAAACGCCGGTCATCGTCAAACCTTAAAGTCAACCGGGGCAAGCATGAAATCGCTCAGTAACGAGCCAGTGATTGGCAATTCAGGGTCGTCCTCTTAGCTCTAGGTTAATCCGGGGCCATTGTACCCCTCACGCAGGTCCGTCCTAATGAACCAAGAGGGCTAGTAATTATTCTCCCCACGTCGCATGTCAACCCCGGCGTTCGCCCCGGATTTACTCACATGCTTGGATTCCAAAAAGTTGCTGACCTCTTTTGCGTACTGATTGGATCATGTAGCTTCTGCTATCCAATCCACCTCGTATTTGCTCCGAGCTCCGGGGTTCAATCATCCGGACTGGTTAATCCCACGGGATCTAGGAACTTGACATCGAAATGTTTATCCGAACCGACTCATAACCTGACCGGCATCCGATAAATCAAGTCGACAATGGTGATTTGATTGGAGAAAGCATGGTTCCATCGGCACTGCCATCACTCCTCGGATAAATTAATTTGAGACAGGTCATGGACATTTTGCAAGGATGTCGAGCTTCCACCTCGCAAACCAAGGCATCAACCTCTCTTCAAGATAGCGCTTTCCCCACACGAAACCTACCCCGCAGTCTTATCGTTTGGTCATCATATGAACGTTATCATCTCTCGACCCGCTTCATCGACCATCTAGACTATAGCTCGTTTTGGGATTCGACGAATTCATAGTGGAGACTCCGGCCCGTTCCCATGTGCTCTTTACCTCGGATAACGTTGCAGGCCCAAAAAACAGGAGAATCGTTTGAGTCCTTATACGTCCGTGGCGCCGAGTTAGAGGCAACTGTGAGGCCTCAACCCAGAAGGTAAGAGATTATGGGTCGTCACAGAATATCTGATGGGCCACAACAACCGTGCATGCCAATCAAGAATTATCCGTCGATGAAACCTCCGACAAGATTGCTTGGTAGGATTTTCGGCTATCGACGAAACTTGGTGGTCAACGATGCTCGACGGCACGGTTCTTCCGCTGCGGGTTTGACCGTCCGGATTGAAGTTAATCCTAAGCTCCGTAAGAGTGTCGATCACGACTCTCGAATCTGTTGAGTGGGGCCGTTGCTTTGACCCTGTCAAGCCGGCTCCACCTCCAGCCTGGTGCGTGCCCCATTCTTTGAGTTGACGACACAGATAGGCTGTCTTCAGGAAAGTCTCCGAAAAAGTCAGCATCCACATCTTACCATACACCCGCCGTGACATTAGTCCCTTCCCTAGCGCTGTCAGAGATTCTTTTGGCTTTGCACTTACTTGTCCTATAGCAGACTCATCATTGCCCTGTTAGTCCCGAGATTGCGATCAAACAATTGTCATCGGCAGCCAATATCGTTGAGGGAAAAAGAAGTCAAACTGACTTGTTCATTTCCTGGTCACTGACCTGGCTAAGCCTTTCTCGCCTCCCAAGGCCTGTGGGAAGTTTCCGTCGTCTATTTCTTCTTTAGGCATATCATCATGTGTCCCATGTCCGCATTTGACCCAATAGAAAAAGGTTACATACCCACACTACCATGAATCTTGTATATTGCATCATCCGATTCAGTAGAAGTGGTTCGTGCAAAGTTCATGTATACAAGTGCCAGAGGGTGAGATTGCCTAGACAAATAGACGTCCACACCATAAAAATTGTTTGATATTGTGTCAGCATGGTAAACTTCTCATGGATTTTGACGCAATGTTCGTGACGAAGGATCCATCTATCCTTCAATCAAGTACGAGAAGTCCTCGCCCTAGACGCAGCAACATCGAAGACTGCAAAGGACTAGACATGGCAGATACTTTCCCGCGTCATGTGGCAAATCGCCAACGTCGCCTTGGTCGATTGACAAGACATGAATCCAATATAATGGACCTTCTCATGAATAAAGTAAAGTTACTCTTTGTCGCTTTTCCTGTCACGCTTCTTAGTAAGATGGAGCCAAATGACCCGGCTCCCTGAAAACATTTCAGTTGAAAAGTGCGAGAGCGAAGAGACGAAATGTATCATATGCGTACAGCCCAAAATTTGGTCAACCATCATCAGAGAGATGCGGAACGATGTTCTTACTGGCACTTTCTACGAGAAGATTAGTCCTGGATGGTGGTCCCAGTAAATTGGCATGTTCTGCAAGTCGCTTCAATTATAGACTGCTTGAGCGCAGTTGATCATATGCAAGACAGGTTTGGCTGGTCTAGGGAAGAAGGATGTCCAATTTCGAAAAGCAAGACAAGGTGAGACGAACAGCTGGATCATATCGCGTACTGTTACCCTTAAGAAGCTCATAATGTGATATGTGCCGCGAAAAGTGCTTGTTAATTGTGTTCACTTAAGTCAAATCACTCTGCGTCTTTCTCCACTGAAGAAGCATCAGCATCAATCTCATCGTTGTTGTCTCCCAGTAGTAAGCACAGTACTAGCAGAGTACGCCTTTCGCATTCAGTCTTCTCTTTGGATTGTGCAGAATGTGGAATAAACTTGCTTGCTTCCAAGGCTTCAGCAATTTAGTCGCTTGTCGTTTCCTATTCTATATCACATACTCTCCTCTTCGGTGGACAACGGTCGTCTACGTACTCATTGCAATTACCTGCGCTCTCATCCAAATCAGAGATAAGAGTCGGAGCAGCTTACGTTCAATATTCCTAGACAATTATTTCTCCTAATATTATCATACTCGACGGACTCACCTTGTCGTAAAAGCCTCCCAGTTTCAACACGACAATTCCAAGGTTTCGTGCATTGTCAGCACTGGTTTCAGCGATTCTTCATGAGCGGTGCAATATGGCAGAGGACGGAGATACGTGAGTGTCCGACAGGGCTTGAAGCACGATTCAAGCGAATAAGCCCCCTCGGAGTTTCGTGTCCGCCATGACATTTCTTTGCGTGATTGGCATCCAATTTCCAATTTGTGTCACCCTTCATTCCATTTATAAACCCTGCCTTCGCACAGCCAAGAATGGAAATTACATCTGACTGCAGCAGAACATGCTAACCTCACCATGACCTCTTTCTATCGAATCAGCCAGATAACGCTGCAGGGCTTATCTAGCAGGATGTTTTGACTTGATATGGGATGAGCTTGATTTATACCCTTTCTCCGCCCTTGAAACAATCGCGCTAGCCTTGCAGATGTCGATGCATTTCAGCGCCCGTGCGCTCAACAGCAGATGTCGATTCCTGCAGACTATTGGCGGGTCCCACACTGTGTTTGCATATGAACTCCATTAAGACCTTTAATTGACGGTCGGGATGAGGAAACATGGAAATTCAGGCAGTAGTCAGTTGTGCCACGGCCAGTGCAGTGCTATTACGGATAATAAGTTGGGTCCCCTGAGTGTAGGTTGCCCTATCTTACCCAGCATCCTCTGGGCGTCATTGAGGTTCCTCATCTTTCACTTGGAACTAACGAAGGGGTTCACTAGCCCTGTCGTCCTGGTCAACTAAGTGGAGCATTCCGATGCCCCTGCGCAGCCCTTTTATTTCTCCGCAAACCCTCTAGATCTCATCTTTGTGTTCACTTTGTTAATCGGTCTTCTTTGAAGCAGTGGAACGTCCGAAAGGGAAATATTTTACGATGCAGACGGTTAGCTTAAGGAGGAATACTAAAAGATCGATCTACTGGGGCCCTTTCGAATCGGCGTCCAGAGCTAATGTGGTTCCGTATCTCGCCCTATTTACCTCCTGCCTTTTACTACCTTTTGCGACTAAGTAGGTATTCTACTTTTCATCAGTTAGTTACAAGGGCCCAGGAAATCTGAGAGCGCTCCCCCTTCTGTGTCCGCACAAGATCTAACGCGGCGCGCCTATTGGCGATGACGCTTCTGGAACGGGCAAGAGCGCTGCAGGGACCATCTTGGCCACGGAAGTAAAAGGCTACGCCCCGCAGAGCATCAGCGATAACGATTGTTCTCTAATCTTTTTTTGTTCTGATCGGAGAAAGCACAGGGCATTCTTCTGAAGGCGGCAAATGTTCCTTATGCAGGCTCATAAGGACACCTTGATGTCCAAATACTAGGTAGGTCTCGACTGGTTCAGAATCAATATTCTGAGGAAAAGTGTTAGGTTGGAGGAGCCTGTACGCGGGCCCCTCAGATCATGAGCAATCCTAGAAGACGCTTAACCCTAGGTAGATATTGATATGGCCGCAGACGCTGGGACCGAGAAGTTATGTGCGGGCAATATTGGAGAAGGCTTAATTCTCCCTTATCGTCTTATTAATTCGTTCCGCCCATTTCTGTACAACCTGCTGTTTCTCGGTATCAAGCGGTACCTGCATACGGCATGCAAAGTATCATTGTACTGAGGCTAAAACTGGTATATTGACAAGCCTCGAAAAGCTTACCGCACATACTTTATATGAACATTGACATTGTGAAAATGAGCTTACGAGTGCCACTGACCAAAGGTATGACAAGAATTATTAGCACGGGCGGAGTTCGCTCTCAATTCGTGCACCACTCAGCATATGAGAAAGGAGATGCTGACTGTTTCCATTGGCAATTGCTTTTCCAACGAGAGTTTTAGCCCTGAAACTTTAGTTCCAAACTTTATCGGATGTTATATTTGAGCGCTACTAATCTTCTAGGTAGGTAGATCGTTTGCTACGTTTGAACACTTTCTTAGTGACCCCCACGCCAAAATCTACGAGTCTTGAAGAAAGTTAGATGGGTAATATCTCACTCGCAATTGACGGTCAGCGATGCAAAAAGGTTTCAACAAACCAAGATATGGGGTAGATGATGAAAGGGCATATTCGTCTCTCGTCATCTGATGATATATATATATATAACTTTACCTAAGGTCCTCCCTAAAGACTTTAGTGGTGTTGATCTCTGTGGTAAGCTTGCGAATACGAGTACCATGTTAGCAGTATCTCTAGGTTGACGGTTAAAGTTAGCTCAAAGGAGCAATCTGACAATATTACTGGTCCAGCAACATATCTGGGGCCAACCTCTCAAGTTAGTGACTCCTTTTTCCTCTCCTTGCAAATAAATAATATGTGGTCAAAGGTTTGGAAGGATAGCAATTTGGGTGCGAAAAGAGAAAGGAATGTTGAGCGGGGCTCGCGACGCGTCTGGTACTGTAGCTGAAACCATGAACGAAGGAGGCATCGACAGCCCCCCAAATCCTTACCTTCTCTCGCCCTTACCTTGAGCGTTAGGTGGCCAAGTGAAGCCGCCCTCTTTTAGCCGTTTGATATTTATGGGCAATTTATATTACTTTGCCCATTAGCCCGCACGCTTGAATCTTTTGCTCATCGTCTCGCTCTTTTTCCTCTTACTTCTACCGGAGTGAGCCTTTAGAACGACGGACAAGGAAATCCTCGGAAAGCTATACTTTGAACCAGGCTGAGCCATACGACCCTGCCCGGCGCTAGAGGTCGTTCTAGTCGGTCAATCCACCCGGGTTGTAATTCCCCCACAATTTGGCAAACTCGATCGAACATTGAAGAGAAACCGTCGATATTCCAGCCAATAAAAAAAAAGACCTTTCTTTTACGCACATTTGAAGATCTGCTCGACGTGTGTGCTTGTGGGAGCGAAGGGGAAGAGGGAAAAGAAGGATAAGAGCGCTAGGGTTGGGTTGGGTCGTGCGTGAAGCGTCGACAAGCCGTCCCTCAAGCCCACGACTAGACCCTGTTGGTCCCCCCCTGACAAGGTACCCTGGAGAGCAAAAATTGATGACAGTCAGATTAACGCTGCTTGCGCGACGTTTTGGAAACCCTCTTTTGAATCGGTTTTTATTTGGGGCGGGCTTACGTTCGGGTTTCATCGTCCCGGTCTCTGGGCCCTTTTGTCTCTTGTATTTACACCCTTGATCCCCTCGCGAATCGGTCCCCACTTTTGCTCCAATCTCGCCTCCAGAGGTTTAGGGAATCTACCTACTCCGTAACGGACACCAGCTCTTCGTTCTCTTCCTCTTGTCGTCGCGTCTCTCGAGAAAAGTAGGCGTTGCCCAGGAAAAGAAGCAAAGAGTGCTACAGGCCACATTCCTCAGATACGCGCCCGTCTACTCGTCCTCGCGATTCTTCGATCGCTAGGAAACAATTCCAGCCATGTTTCCGAAGCGCTTCGCCATCATAGCGCTGCTGACCTGCTTTTTCTTTGCCATATTTGTGTTCCAGTTTCAGAGAGATCAGGGCATTCTGCCGTCGACGACACGATTTCTGTGCCCGTCAGCACCTCAGTCCACCTCGAAGCCCAACGCGACCGTCGACCTTTCTGAAGTTCCATTCCCTAAGAAAATATGGCAGAGCTGGAAGTCTCCCGTGTCCATGCTTGAGGGCGGTGACCTCGATAACGTGCGATCGTGGAAGAAGCTTAACCCCGAATATCGCTACGAGCTGCTCACGGACGCCGCAGCCGAGACATATGTGCTCGACACCTTCCTCGCAACCCGCCCGGACATTGTCGAAGTCTTTCTTTCCCTGCATAGCGTTATCCTACGCTCCGACTTTTTGCGCTACCTCCTGTTGCTTGGCGATGGCGGCGTCTACTCTGATATCGACACCAAGAACCTCAAGCCCGTGCGGGATTGGATTCCCTCCTGGTATGCCGAAGATACGAATATTGTTGTCGGCATCGAGGTCGATGAGCCTGATGGTCAAAAGTGGTCTGGCTGGCGTTATAACTACCAATTCTGCCAGTGGACAATCATGTCCAAGCCGGGTCACCCTATCATCGAGACAGTTGTAGACAGAGTGATCAAGTCGCTATGGGACATGGCAGACAAGCAGAATACCACGCTTAACCGCGTCAAGACGTTTAGCGAAGATGTCATTGCAACTACAGGACCCGGCGCTTTCACAGACGCTGTCTTTGAAATTCTTACGGAGCAGGCCGGCAAGAACATCACTGCACATGACATTACGCGCTTGAAGTCACCAAAGCTACTTGGAGATGTTCTCATCCTTCCCGTAAACGCCTTCGCGCCCGGTCAGAGTCATAGCAAGGCAGGCAAGCCCGAGGATGATGGGTCTCTGGTGCAGCATATGTGGAAGAGCTCCTGGTGGGGAGACAACCCGCAAGGAAACTTTGAGGATCACGAGAAGAAGAGATTGGAAGAGGAAGAGAAGAAGAAGAAGAAAGAAGAAGAAGAGAAGAAGAAGAAGGAAGAGGAAGAGGAACAAAAGAAGAAGGAGGAAGAGCAAAAGAGCCAAAAGGACGAAAACAACAGCGGCCAAGGAAATGCTAATCAAAAGAGGCAAGAAGACGGTTTGCGTCGCCAAGAAGAGGAGAGGTAGCGCCAACAACAGCAGTAACAACAGTAACGGAGGTCATTGGAATCGTATGTGCATCCTTATCTGGGATTATTTATTCTGGCGTTTAGGGTTTGGTGGGAGCCGGCCTGATTTTAGTCGGCAGGCCTTTTCATTTCCCCTGTCAAATATTTGGTCATCCACGGCATTTTTATTTCTCACATTTTTTTTTTATATCTCCGTCAAAACTTTGTATCCGGTTCAGATACAATTCTTCATGGGTTTGGTATAATCTTTACACTGCTGTCTCTGTTTTAGTCTTGCACCGTCTCACTATATTTCGTCATTCAGCCGCCTCTCACAGTTTTATTTCATTTAATTTCTTATTTGATAATCCAACAACCATCTTGACCATCACTTGAACAGGGACAACGCTCAAGTTTTAAAATTAACTAGCAAATGAAGAGAGATTGGCAGGTATGGACCAAAAACCTGCCTTCCGCATCCGAGGTTGGATATCTACCTACCTTAGGTAGCTTATACAAGGGGTCTTCTGCGGGTACCTTGCATTTGCGCGCTATACCGCTAGTAATTTTATGGTATACTTGATATGTGAGATATGAGGCAAGGTCAAGCACGGGAATGTCAAATGTGATTTACGAAGGAAGGGAGATGCTTCGTCAGTTGTCTGACCGTTCACTATATATTTGAATGAGCATCGACGCACATGCGATAGAGTTGTGGGATAATTTCAGAATCGCACAGCATTCCCGGATACTCGCGAAAACGTTGCTCTACGGGAGTAGACGCTGCTCAAGCTTCTTTTATGTTACAACGCCGTCATCTCAACTCAACAGTGGTCAAGGCCGGCTCCTCACCGACACATGCAGTACCTAGGTTGAGGTCATTCGGTCTCAGACTACACTCAAACTCGTCAATTTTTCACACACTCTCTTGTGGAATAATTTCACTGTAAGATTACCCAATGAGAGGAAGCTCCTCCTCTGCCCGGACCGAGAGCTCAGGAATATCATGACATGATTGGTCCGCTCACATGTCCTCCATGGCACCAATGCTGAGGACAGGGCTCCTCGCCAACTCCGACTCATCTTCGGCAAGACTCGCCTCGCGCCGCCCCATGGCCCCATCCGCCCCCTACCTACCTAGGTACCTATACCTACAACGGGCTACGTAGGAACCTCCGTACATTAGCACTCTTAAGACTCGGACTTAGAATTCATGCTTCGAATCGTCACTGGCTATCACAAGAACTTCCCTTGTCTCGCAGAAGAGAGACGGCTCCAGTTTCGGTCCGACCAGCTGCTAATTGTCAGTGATCCTCTGCGAATAAGACTCAACCGGCATTCTCGTGAAATACCGTCGCTGCCATGTGTGGACGACAATGCTGACGATTTATGGGGCTCGGAACATGGTCCGTCTACAGCCGTACGGTGGATGTTGCTGATGATGCCCTTGGCATGTTACCACGTCAAGAGCAGTTAAGCGTGGGCCCAATGATATCGGAAACATTCCTTAGAAAAAGTGTCGCTCTGTTCCGTAGCCTCCTGCAGAAAGAAAAATGCGTTTCCAGACGAATGATATATACCGTACGGGCAACTTCCGCGGGAGGGGTGAGACGGAATCTCCTGATCCAGACACTCAGAATCAACACACACACACAAAAAAAGCAAAGCAAGTGAGCACAAGGTACTCGATTATATTTCACACTTCTGGATCATCTCTGTCGATCTCGGCGAACGTGCTAGGGCAAAGTACCTGCCTAAGATACATATGAAGAGTTTGGAAAAGGGGGTATTTTTGTCGTACTGAGACTGCAATGAGACATGGGCTAGGTACCAAATGGGTACCTTTTTACCCTACGCTTTTGCATGACATGGGGGCGGCGGGCGGCTCCCATTACCCTCGACGGGCAACCCGGAACGATGGATCTGAGCGATTGGGGACGGGTGTGAGACGCCCCCTCGTCCCTTAGAAGTACTTTTCCATGTGCGAGGCGCTGATCTCTCTTTCTTTTGTTCTTTTTGCGATTGCATTCTGCATAAGTTACCTGACATGGCAGCATTATCGTCGACTAAAAGAAGACGCCCTTGAGAGAGGTACATTCGAAGCTCTACTATATGGAGGGATGCTGGCTGTACTTTGTTGTTTTTACTAAATCGATTGATTATCGTAAAAGAGGGGCCACTCGCTCTTCTTCCATGCATACGGAGTAGAGTACATTTGGCCTGGCCCTCACGACCCCTCCTCCTCTACCTTGACTTGGCGGTGCCTTGGGAAGGCTTTTTGGCACACGCCGCTGACCTGCCCTTCTGACGCCTCGCTTCTCCTCTTATTCCTCATCACCTTTTTGTGATGACGACCCGTTCACTTACAGTTTTTCAATGGGCAAAGTTGTGTTTGATTAATAACTGCGATGTAGGAAGTGAAGCCCTCTGCGATTTCTTCAAATTTCGTCTTTGCAATGAGAAACGCAGTAGTCTCACCAGTACGCTTTCAACAGAAGCCCTCCTTTCTCTTGGTGCTCTTTTCACTGTCGTTCCAACCCGAGTGTCTGGCCCCGTCTCGGGGGGTCGCTCTGGTTCCTTTGGTTCCTCTGGTTCCCGTTCCACGCTCGCCGCTAGTGTTGGATGCCGAGCAGTAGGCAGGCGATACCGCAGTAAATCGCTAAAGGTGTCGTTAACTACGACCCAATGATTTTCTCCAAGCGATACGTGCTCGGATCCATACCGTACCAACAACGTACGAACAATCTCTCTTCTGGTGACCCGAATAGGCATTTGACTCTCTCCCCAAAAGGGTCGGCAAGTTCCCCCCCTCGCCCCTCCCCCCCCCCCAACCTTTTAACTCCCCCCCCCCGTTTGGCACCGAATACTCAGCCAAAAAATCCTTGGGGGCCCAGAAAATAGAGTCCCCGCCACGAACCTGACTAGCACATCAAACTACGGGTCCTCGAGCTTGACTTGGGCTGGTCGCTGCCTCTTTCCTTATTCCCTTATTCCCTATACGCCATGAAGGCACCGTAGAGCTACCGTAGTGTCATCCTTGGGTCCATGTGCATCTGGTTTCCTCTCACACACCCCCCCCCGACACCCCGATAGCCCGACCAGTGACTTGACTACTCCGCTTTGTTCCTACCCTTCTTGCTCAATATTGTCATTCACGCCCACCTTTAACCGATGTAATGTGATTTGAAGCCTTGTCAGCAGACAACATTGTTCCTGCCATTCTCAATTCTTCTCATGCTCCTTCCCCATTCACCACGTCGGTCTCATTGTTACCGTTTCGCTGTCCGCCAGATGGGGTTCTGTTCCTCTTTGTCACCTATCTGGCGGTAGCAAAGCATCGTCGTTGGCAAACCCTCAGCTGAAGGGGGACGTCATCGCCAATACCGCTGTCAACGCTTTCCTGAGCCCACCCCGTCGTTGCCTTCCTTCTCATTTCTACCACCATGGCTACGATGAAGATTCCGGAATCTGGAGCCATTCTTCGGGGGGCTCCAGATACGGAAATCGGGGCCTCGAAACCTCAAACCCAGGTTGTCCAAGCCATGAGGCTGAACCTCAACGAAGAGATAGTGTCCGAACTCGCCAGGTGCTCTCGTTCAGGCAAGCCAATTAAGCTGTCGTTTGGCAAATCTCCGGTATGGAAAGCAATAACAATAATACTCCCATTTCCCATTTCCCCTGGGCTCTGTAGCTCGCACGTGTCTCCGCCAGACAAGGGTCACGATGCTAACATTCGTTCCCTCACCTCCCTCTAGACTCTGCGCTATGGTACCAAAACGTTGGATCTCGCTGCCTCAGCAGAACAATTCCGCAATGAGCTATACACCTCTGTGTCCTCCGACACGACAAAGGAGTTGACCTTTGCGGGCCTCATCTCTCACAGATTAGAGCTACCAAAGGCCGAGGAAGTGACAGCAGGAGCTGACGCTGCCATGCTGGCTCTTCAAAGCCAGATGGCTGCTCTTCAGGAAGAGAAGCAATCGAAAAAGTGAGTTATTCTGAACACGTTCTCGCCAAACCTACTCCGCTGTGCCTGAAAAGTGAAAACTGACATTACTTGGGCTGTAGAACTCTCTTCGTCAAGGACGGCTCATCGCTTCCTCCGGCCAAGTCAGGCAAGCGTCCTCCTCTAAAGTCCTCCAAACTTCCCGCTTTCCTAAAGGCACCGCCGCGCCTCTTGAATAATGGTACTACTCGATCGATGCCAGCGAGCCCTTCTCTAAGCGCTTCCCGTTCGCCGAGCCACAATCCTTCTCATCAGTCTCTGACTTCGGCACCGCTTCCCCAAAGTGCGAAAGCAGCAAAGATGCAAGCTTTGCGTATGCCACTCATTCACCTTTTGGCTACTCGCCCTGCCTCGGAGCAGGCCTTGGCCAAGCAAACCCGCTCCTCGACCGCCGATGTTCTTGAACTGTTGCAAAAGTTTGGAAAGCCCTCCAGAGTGAATGACACCTGGGAATTAACCGACCGTGCCTTCAAGGAATTGGACGTCTGGAAATTTCCTTTCCCGTCTCAGCAAGTACGTCAGGCTGCGATTGACAATGCTATCTCGGCATATGACCGCATGAGGCTTGGTCGAGACGATAAGCTCTGGCAGCTGCTTTTACCGGCCGCTGAAAGAGGCAAGGGCAAGGTTTTGTCAAAGCTTCATCTTCACGCTGGTCCAATCTCGAAGACTGCAACCCCTAAACTTCAGGCTCAACGTCCGGAAGAAAGCAAGGCAGGCGGCACAAGCAGCAAACCTTCCGAGGAAAGGGTAGATCGACAACCGACCAATGGCGCCAGCCATGCAAAAGTAGCTGAGCCCATGGTACGATCTGCTTCCCAGGACCCAATCAAAAAGAAGAAGGTTAGCGAGAAGGAAGCGTTATCCAAGCGCCTCTTGTCAAAGAACCCGCCAAAAGCCGCTCGTCCTGTGACAAAGCCGAAGGAAGTGGAGGCGCCCGAAAAGGTACAGCCAAGCAAGACGGGCACCAAGGTGAAATCTGCAGAGTTTGTGACGGAGTCGGACGAGGAGATTGATTTTGGAGACGTGCAGCCAGAAAAGGAAGCCCCAGCGCCCGAGCCGGCAAGAAAAAATCCGTCCAAGGCTCAGCGACCAGTGGCAGATAAGAAGGAGAATGAACGCAAGGAGAAGCCTCAGGCCAAGGAAGCTGCTAAGGGCACCAAACAGGCCAGCAAGCTCTCTCAGCCTGCGCGTGCAAATGGAGCCAGCAAGCCCGAGGCAAAACCAATCAGCAAACCCAACGCCAAACCCAACACCAAACCTGCCGCTCGAAAGGCACCAGCATCAGCTCCTGCTCCTGCTCCAGCTTCGGCAGCGTCAAATGTCACTTCGCCTCAAAAGCTGTCTGAATCAAGCCAATCTTCAAGTTCTTCGGGTTCGCTCCACTCGAGAAATGGATACACTCGTCGAAAGTCGAATACGTATCCTTCCAAGCCTTCACCGTTAGGCTCCTCGCCTCCCACTAATGCCTCTGATTTTGAGAATGCCAACGAAGCCTCAAATGGAACCACTTCTTCTTCTTCTTCGTCTTCTTCGCCGCTTATGGCGTCTCGTGAGATCACACAGCTAGCAGCGCGAAAGTCTGCCGCGGCAGCCACGGACCCCACCAAGAATTCGGATTCGAAGCTGAAGCGCAAAGCGAATGACATTGAGTCTGGAATTCATGACCATACTACGGCTCGAGAAGTTGCGCGAGGCGAGCAAAAGAAGCGACATCAGCCACAGCATATCAATAGCCCAAACTCAGACAGCAGCAGCAGTGTCACTCCACCTCCCTCGAATTATGAAACCTTGCGACTCGCGCAGAGGTTCAAGGAGTATTATGCCAAATATGCGAAGCTGTACCAAGAGCTCTTGGTGTCTGCCAACCCGCCAGCCGACAAGGTGAAGCAAGTGACTGAGATGCACCATCGTCTTTCGGCTATGAAGATGGAGATTACGAGAGCCGCATCCAGCCCTTGATCTTCTTTGCTATTAACACTATCCATTGGTGTGATGTGGCTACACATGTTGATTTGTCTCGCTGCGAGACCTCTACACCAGCAGTGCCACTGATTGGACATGCAGCCCAGGAATTCTCATTCTTGATTATTACTAGCAAACAGTCCTTTTTTTTTCTCTCTCTTTTCGCTTGTGTCTTGTTTTATCAGCCTCAAAGTAGATTGCATACCTTCCTTGCATGGAATTAGGCGTTGGGAATTGGTCTCAAAACTTGCCACCCACTTTTTTTTGTATTTTATTCTACAATGCTCTGAGCCCCCCAAAGCTGACGTGCCTCTCTCTCTCTCTCCCTTTTACTTTTATTTAGTCACTTCTGGAGAAGGACAATGAGCATTCAAGAAAAAAGAAAGAAAAAAAATTACTTGGGAATCAATTCGTTCGAGACCCCATCGAGCATGTTAGCGGTGGCGGAAAAAAAATTATTTGGAGAGAAAAAGAAAACAGAGAACATAGGTCAAGGAAGGGATTTGTCCAATAGTCCCAGGATAGTTTTCCCGGCGCGGAAACAGTTGCATACATACATATGTTTTTACCTTGACGTCCTTTTATTCGATTAGCCAGGAACAAATTGAATCAATACGATTTTTCTACGTGAGGTCTTTTCTGTGAAGGCTTTTCTGTAAAGTCTTGATTTTATAGGCCCTTTTGATTATTATCTAACCCGTCTTCTGTGTCTTTGTCGATGTAGATTGTAGATTGTAGATTTATCGTGTCTTGAAGGTACTCTGTAGGTAAAAGTTGATTTGTAGGTCGTTTTATACTGTAGGTTGTAGGTTGTAGGTTGTTTTTTAAGTTGTAGGTTGTAGTAGGTTGTACGTTCATCTTGGTTGTAATATATTATCCATATACCTCGGGTTTAAGGTAGCTATATATCACACCCAAGCTCTACGATGCCCGTCGACTTGTATATGATTTTCTCTTTTCTCTGCTTTTGAGCGGGCGTTGAGGGGCGAGGGGCGAAGGGTGAAGGGCGAAGGGCGTTGAGACTTGGGTTTGCAGCTAGTCCGTCCGTCCCATAAGACCCCCGTGCCTGCGTACAGAGGTACTGTAGATAATTAAAAGGTGCTTACCTTTACGTAGGTGGGTAGGTACCTTAGGTATTTAGTCAAGGTAAGGTAAACAGCGGAAGCTAAGTATTTTACCTATCATACCTACCTACCTACCATAGGTAAGGTAGTTAGGGCCGAGGGCCAGCTCTACAGAGTCCACCGTACCCCGACTCCACCATGGGTCCATGGCAAGTCATAACGTCACGACTCACGACTCACGACTCACCACCTTTTAACCTGTTAAGTAACTTAAGTTATAACATATTAAACTCCCGCTTGTATCACTACTCACTACTTTTAGATTGTCAACGGATATATTTCAACGGACATACAGTCATACAGTCATACAGTATACAGTATACAGTATACCACAGGTCCACAGGTCCACCGTCCACCGTCAACGCTATCATCGATTCATCAATTCATCAACACAGGACGGCATAGAGTATGGCTGCAAGATCAAAGAGCTTGAATGGTATGTGACCTGTCTGACTCTGTCCCATCTCTTTTTCCCTGCGCCCTGCCTTTCAAGTTTCTTTTGTTAGGGTTCGTTGGGTTTTGGGTTTTGGGTTTTGTTTTCTGAGTTCTGAGTTCTCTTCTACCTCACTTCCCGTACTTCGAAAACAAATAATGAAGTTGAATAAAATGAAATGAAATGAGATGAGATGAAAAGAAAAGAAAACAAAATAAATAAATAAAAAGAGAAAACAGAAAACAGAAAACAGAAAACAAAAAATATAAATAAAAAGAGAAAAGAAAAATAAAAGAAAGAAGTAAAACGAGATTAAGAGGAGGAGGAAGATACCAAGTATGTTATGGTTCCTATGAATATATGAGAATATGGGAATATGGGAATATGCAACGACAATGTAGCATGTCAAACAGGAACATGGGATGAGAACAGACAATACACGGCTAAAGTGTTACAGTGTTACACCCAAAGACAGTTCAACAATGGATGCAATCACTAACGATGAGATCTGGATCCAGTATTCAAGAAGCCGCTGGCTGTCCATTCGCTGAATCCAGTGACTGGGTTTACGAGATCGGGATATTGCGAGACTCCACGTGGAGATGTCGGGAATCATTCTGTTGCTGGTATGTTTACAGTTTCAGCGTATGGTGTATAGTGTATTGTACATGATGTGGTGGAAGGGTGTACAGTGCGAGGAGTGGATGAAAATACAGCCAGAAGGGAAAAAAGAAAGCAAAACAAAAAACAAAAAAACAAAAAGAAAACAAAAAGAAAAGAAAAGAAAAGAAAAGAAAAGAAAAATAAAAAACAGAAAAATAAGAGAAAGAAGAGTGAACAAGGAAACAAGGAAATAATGAAACAGCTGAGTCACTGATTCACTGACAATATAGGAATCCTGACGGATCAATTTCTTGATTTTTCTGCGTCTCGCGGAAACGACCTACGATCGATTGGGCTCAAGGGCGGGTGTAGATGGTGTCTTTGTGCGAGTAGATGGAAGGAAGCACTATTGGCAAGAAAGGGTGATAACGATGATGTTGTTCCAAGGTATGTGATTTTTTTGTATTTGTTATGTATTGCAAACAAGCATAGAGGAGGAAGAGAAGGGAGGGGAGACACAAAGCGGGAGAGCTAAAGACAGAAGGGGAGACAGAAAGAAGATAGAGAATGGAATGCTAATCTGACTTAGAGTCGTGCTGAGTGCCACGAATGAAAAGGCATTGGATGATATACCAATGGAAGATCTACGCAAGTTTGCAGCAGAGGAGTGAAATGAGTTATAGTCCTCGGGGTGGTTTATTTGACATGTCGAGGATACTGGTTGAAGAATAGGAAATGGGAAATGGAAAGAATTAAAAATACGGATAAAAAAGGAAATGGAATTAAGGAGAAGGAGATATGGAAGACAGAGAAGGGAAAAATAATAAAAGGATAAAAAGAAATACGAAATAAGAAAAAAATAGAGGGAGAAAAGGAATGAAGCAAATATTAAGCTAGAGTTTTGCTATGCGAAGGAATACGGGATACTTCAGAGGGTCGATTAAAGCAGGTGAACTGGAAGGAGGAATGAGTCGGCATTGTTGAATATTCAATTGCTTGAGATTTAACAGTCCATTAAAAACCCCATATCAGTGACAGTTATGATATCCTCAGCATATGGTTCACCAGCATTGACTGCTTGCAGTATTACCCCAGACCAAGCCAACTACGGTTCGTACGCGGTCGCTAGAGATGCATAAATGTGTACCGCACTATGACGTCCACGCTAGATATATCGCAACCGAAAGATGAGTCTCAATACGTAGCCTCAATAACCTCATCAAAGCTTGATCAGTAAAACATCCTCGCATTATTGCACCCTCTCACGGTGCCTAATACTGGAAACAAAATGGCTTCTACTGGCCTTGGGGCAAAGCGGGGGCCATCTGTGCTGGTAAGACGTCAATCGCTCAGAAGAAAACTATCAGAGGATAATTCTGATATCCGGCGTTTCTAGGTCACCGATTCTAGGGAACAGCAGCGGCGAGCTCGGCCCCGGCAGCCTGCGAGAGAACCAAGATCGACAACACGCCTCATCAGTGTCGATAATGTGCTGCAATATGCAAGTGAAATCCCCTCGCAGCAGCAGCGCGGTCCGCCAGGCCGTCGACCAGTCGCTGCCGGTCCACGACCGGCCATTCGAGGAGATCCAAGACTACTAGCCCGACTGACTCCGCAGCATATGCCATCGCGTTCGACGAAGCTTTCGGAAAAGCTTGTTCTTTTACCGGAGCTGGCGGAGGAGGATGAGACGGGGGCAGAAGCAGACTTTGGTGTCGACAACGAAGCTGCGCCTCTACGAGATGACGAGGAAGCACGCCGCACATTCCCCAGCTCGAGAGCAAAATCCTATGCCGAACGGCTTCCCAAGGCGAGCCGGGCCGAGAAGCTACCGCGTGTCACGGCGTACTGTACCGCGCAGGCGTTCAAGACGAAGCTGACAGCGAGCTTCGTAAAGGACAAGCATGGCGCAAAGACCAAACTCTACGACGATTGTCTCTATACTGCATATCATTTGCCATTACTTCCTGGCTCAGATGGCTATCGAATACGAAGCAGTCCGGTGATCAAGAGTCCGGGAGGAAAAGCGGTGCTCGACGAGGAGATTGAAAGAAGCGAGCAGCGAACGTACCGAGAAGGATACTTTGAGGATGCGGCACAGTATGGCGTCAAGGGAGGGGAAGAAGCCGGCGGACGCGAGAGTCCCCTCCAGCATCGTGATCATGATGATCAAGATGCAGACCACCATCACGACTACCATGATGGTGTTGACGGTGATCGCCAGGGACGACCCGAAGAGAGTGACAGTGGAGGTGCGGGTGGCCGACGGGACTCTACGCGCTCCGATTCACCAGCCCGAATAGCTCCAGATGCACTCAGCTTTGCTGAAATGTTTGTCTTCACATATGGCGTCGTAGTGTTTTGGAACTTTTCCGAGAAGCAGGAAAAGGATATCCTTGCCGACTTGACCTTTTCTGAATCCGAGACTGGCCTGTCGCTAGCATACCGCCCACAGCGCGAGGAAGATTTTGAAACGGAGGAATTCCATTTCGAGTACCGCCCGGAGATTCCAAGGCCACGGGTGTTTAATGACATGATCACTCTGCGCTCGGGAGACCACATGATCAAGCTGGCCATGTCGCATGCTATTGCGCAGAGCACCAAGTTGTCCTTTTTCGAGGAGAGAATGGCGAATACCATGCTCGAAGCGCAATATGTTCCTCGCCGGCTTGCTCTGACGGGTCACCTGGGCATGACAAGAGAAGAGGTCATGAGGATTCTTGGCCGGCTATTCAAGAGTCGCGTGGATGTCAATCTTTGTAAGTTTTGTCGAACATGAAATTCTTGCAATACTATCTAACAGTGTTGATACCAGCGTCCAACATGCTCGACGTACCCAACTTTTTCTGGGACAGCGAGCCAACTCTACACCCTCTATACTTTGCCGTCAGGGGTATGTTGCATTCGATCAGGAGATTCCAGCTGTCAGATTGCCATACTAATGTTTACCGCGCAGAATACCTTGAGATCAAGCCGCGTATCCAAGTCCTGAACGAGCGTTGTCGCGTCTTTCTCGACCTTGCCGCAATCCTTACCGATGCCATTGCCGATAAGAAGATGTCTCGTACGTTTTTTTAAACCTTTTGTCTTGTTCTGTCCTTATCACAACCTGGAACAATATGCTGACTAGCTGCCAACCCCGTTACAGGCCTGACTTGGATCATCATCGTCCTCATTGTCATTTCCATTGGCGTCACTTGCTCCGAAGTGCTCATCCGCTTCGGCATGCTCTCGACCAGATCAAAATCCGCCCTCCTTTTCAGCAGCGGCAGCGGCAGCGACTTGATTTGAACCTTTTCATCTTCTTGTGTATATTGTATACCTACCTTAGCTATCCATCCCCTTTGGTCGTACTTACATACCTATCATCCTTTTGGTCGTATTTACATACATTTTCATTGTAATTATTCCACTTTCCTTCACTCTATCCTCCCTACCTTTCCATCTTTCTCCCTTCCCTGTTTCCCTCCTTCTCGTTTCTCCTCCCATTTTTTTCTCTCCTTCACTCTGTCGATAAATCGTCCGGACGTCAGCGCGTCGCTATTTCCCTGTGAATGCTTCGCTTTCCTTTCCGTGGGGACTTTCTCTACATCATGTTACTCTTCATTGTCTGTTTTGTCTCTTTTTCAGCGAATTGCTTAGTTAGCTTCAATACTTCGGGGATATGTACCTTGTCGATATGTATCTACCTTGTGTACTTTACGTTATCGACATATATTTCTTACATCATCGATCTATGGGTCCTTTCAGTGTACTTTTCCAATACTGTTCCTCATGACCTTGTGTCTAATTGGATTGATTTCTAATCTTGTCTAGGCTGTAAATGCCAAGAGATGATAAAGCAAAAGATGCTATGCTGGATATGCAGTACAATGAATGTATAAAAATGTGATGAAAAGATGCAATGTACATGACGATAAAAAATCTGCTATTTTAGACGCCAAGCATTCATATCATGCAAAAATGTAAAAGAATGACAACAAGACTATTTCGAGGCCCAGAGGGGAGAGCAAGAAATAGTTTGACTCTTCAAAAATGCTATTCCAAAACCCGGCACCTTAACACCAAACATGTTGTAGCCGCTCATAGGCAGACGTACAAAGAGAAAACAAGCCAGACCGATACACCAAAAAGCAGTATGCTAACAGAAGAAAATGATGCCGTAGTTGCAAATATCCACTTATGGTTTATGACGGCGCGGAGGACGAAGTAAAGGCGGCCTGATCAGTGACAAGCAGACCGGCAATGCTGGCACTGATAAAAGTCGAGAGCACGCCAGAAAACAAAGCAGACACAGCGACTCGCGAAATGTCACCGCTGCGGCCGGGGGCGACCTGCGAGAGGACACCGATTTGGGTTCCCAAAGAGCCGAGGTTGGCAAATCCGCAGAGCGCATAAGTGACAATCAGGCGAGAGCGAGGGGCCAAATCCGTCTTCAGCAGGTCGGTATAGGCGATAAATTCATTCTGTAAAAAAAATTGTCAATGGCTGTGCTGAAATCTTCCTGGGGGAAAGGGGGGGATTGCAGCTTACGAGAACAATCTTCTCGCCAATGAGCCGTCCAACTTTGAGCAAATCTCCATTTTGGCGGGGAACACCAAGAAGAAAGGCAATAGGATAGCATACGTATCCGAGAAGAGTTTCAATGGTCAAGGTCGGGTGGTTAATGTTCAAATAGTGGCCCCACCACGTGAGAAGAGCATCGACGAGATGAACCAGGGCAATGATGCAGAGAAGATTGGTTACCATCATGGCCGCAATCTTGATACCCAGCCAGGCGCCGTTCGTGAAAGCGTGGAGCACATTCACTGCGCGATGCTCGTCATCATCTGGGATGACACATCGACCACTGGTGAGGGTTTCTTCGTCCTCGGGGTACCGCAGCTTACTCACGGCTAAGCTTGCCGGGATACTCATCACGCAGGATGAGATTAAAGCCTGCCCATTGACACCCTTCTTGATGTAGGCAACTAAGACACTACCGGCAATGGTAGCAAAACCGGACGTCATGACCTGGTGAATCTCGGCCTTGGTGAGATGCGCCACAAAAGGCTTGATCAGCATGGCTGATTCTCCTTGGCCAATGAATGGCGACGCGGCGGCGACCAGCGCCTCAGCACCTGACACGCGCATGGACCAGTGGAAGAAAATGGCACATTTTCCAATGCACCATTGCAGCACGCCCCAGTAGAACAGCTATTTGGGTACATGTCAGTATTCGTTTCCCGTGTTGATTATTGGGCAATAGCGGCCCAAGAAGCAAGGTGTGGTTTTTATCTTACCAGCTGAACAAAGGAGACGAAGAAAATGATGGCGGGAATGACCGAGACCAAGAACCATCCCAGCTCCGGGACGTAATCGGCTGTCAAAAATGTGGTTCCTTGATCCGCAAAACCAAGGAGATCCCTGGCCAATTCAGAAACGAAGCTGAAGATGTCGTATCCGGCCTTGGTTCGCAGCACGAAGAGGGCAATGATGAACTGAAAGAGCATTCCCGTTATCACAGTATGCCATACAATCTTCTTCCGGTTCCTTGACGTGGCCCACAGCAAAGTCAAGAATACAACAATGCCAAACAGGCTTACGGCCCGGTTGGCTCGGGTATTGTCCGCCGTCTCTTCGGTAACAAAAGATCCAATTAGGATCACGGCAACCACCAGAAGAGCCGCAAGGGGCGTCCTTGACTTTTCAGGCAAGTAGGACACGAAGCGGATTCCCGTTTGATGCCAAACCCAACGCATTGGTCTCGACACAATGGTGATGGGGACGTGGAAAAAGATTAGACGAAGCGTGATGGCGAGCCATAGCAGAAAGGGTTTAATCCAGCCGATGTCATAACGGTGAAGAATTAACCCCGCGATCCACCATCTGTCGTCCACAAGCGTTAGCCAGGCTTCGGCAACGTCTTCGTGCACGTGGGCCACGAGCACGGTAGCTTGAGCGCCCGAAATCCAAGGGCAAAACCCGTGCTAGATTGGAGCAGTATTGATGTCAAAGGAATAAGTGTGATCCTCACCCGGTGAAGCCAAGCCAAATAAAAAGGTGTACAAAAATCGCATATCGGCGGTACAGACTCGCCAACGTATAACGTTGATGGGTAAGCGTTTCTCCGGTGCGAATTGGGCTGATAGCCTCCCCTCGTTCCGCATCACTCATTTCAGCAGCCTTTTCGTCTGAGACATGCTGCTGGTGCAAACCGTGATCGCGCGGGCTTGCATCTGGGATTGCGCTCTTTTCAAAAGTCGTTCCTGCAGTATATGCGACGTTTTCCTCGCGTCCCTGCACGGCAAAGGCATCGTGATGCAGATGCGGGTGGCGATGTTCTCGAGAGGTATCTAGAGCCGGATCGAGGTTTGGTACAACATTGTGCTGGCTGGATGCGTTGTGGCCAGAAGGACCTGGCGTGTGCTCATGGGAATGCATGCTGGATGAAAAGGCTTGATTCCCTAGCTTGTCAGCTTGTGAATTGCTGATATGCCAAGATGCGGAAATGCCAGGGGGATTTTAATGAAGCCAATGCAGGGCAGGAGGATAATTCGGCAGGATGCGCAGGTAGTGTTACGAATGCGAACACATTTTTTCCTGAGGCCCGTCCAATGTACGAGGATATCCAGCAGAAGGTAGTAAGCTTCGTACCTTATCTCTCCATGTCCTGGACAACGCTCTTTCCCAGGTGTCTCTGCCGAGCAGGTGTCTTTGCCGTAGGAGGATTTAGGTTGATTGCAAAAACCCTTTGAAATGTGGGCGATATAAGACCGGGATTCATTTTCATCGGCGGGTCGGTCAAGCCCGAAGCGAGGCGAAGACGAAAGTAATTGACGATCTTTTTAGTTTGGCCTTTTCGGAACGAGGGAGGGTGACGGACACATCAGGTAAGTCACCTTATGTGTGCGCCGAGGACGAGGCCCTTCATATGGATGTCCTGATGTCCCCTCATTGCTGGCAAAAAGAGGGCCTAGGAACTCTCAGCCAAGACCGTCTTCCTGGGATGTTGCGGTTCTCTTACCCCACATTGCATTTCAACCCTCAGCTCTTCCTCCTCGCTCTCCAAGCAGTTTATTTGGCATTGATGTAGGGAGTTATTATTATGAGGGTGGTATCTATGTGCAAAATATGCAATTCAAAACGTCAACAATTGAATTCTGTTCGTAATACAAGAAGCCATATCTAGATTATATTCCTTGACGTCGTTTTTTACTGGTCGCGTGCATATCTGGCTGTAAACTTTTGCCGCGGCTCCTAGTTTGGTCGCTTCTCGGCGTGTTCGATGCAAGGTACCTTTGTACCTGAGACCCTTCCTCCACTCCAGATGGTCTGTCCTTCGCGACTCGCTAGAATTTTCTTTGATCCCACAACAGCCAACTTGCGAAAGAAATTATGGAGACGCATGTTTAGGGTAGGGCTGACTCCTGTGTTAAGGCTGCTACTGTAATAACTTTCCAGGAAAATTAAACTATAGATCAACCAGCCGGCCTTGCATTTTCATGCTCTGACATGCCGAAATTCTGTGCTTTGTTTTGCAGCCCTTGGTTAACCGTCCAAGCCGGCGAAAAACAAGGGCGTTCGGTCGAGGTACCTGACGGCGGCAGACAGTAAAAAGCATGCCACGCTAACTTAAGCGGGTTAGGGGAGTAGTGCGACTTCGGTCCGGTGGTTAGGGCTCTGCTCTAGTGGATTTCCAATGTCGAGAGAGCAGGCTCAGCCAAAAGAGTTATTTGGACACTTCAAAGTATTTCATGTGGTTTTGAAGACACGTTTCGAGGCTTATCGCTGTGGATGAAAAGAAATATATGAACTGGATAGGAGTCAATTGAATTTCCTCAAAGGTTTCCTGACACGACGACGATGGCCGGAGGAAACTGAACAATATATGACGTAATCGCAACTTTGATACTTCTAGGGTTTATCGCCCACGCTTGCGTATCAAAACCAGTAACAGCAATCGGAACTTGCTCGTCTCTCCAACTCTTTGTGAAAACAATATGTTAGCCCGCCAAGACTCTTGAACCGCTCAAAAGTTCTACTGGCTGTACTCTAATACAGCAGAGCCATGGTTAGACACAATGTCCACCTGAAGTTTGCAAAACGTTTTGGAACGTAGATGTGCAATAACTAGCTATCCCCAATCTGGAGACTCAAAAAAGGAAAAAAAAAAAAAAAAGTTAATATATGGCCTTTAGCCTCCACCCAGTCTGGCGAATTCTAGCAATACCGAAACACGCCAGACCTGCAGCATATGACGATCCTGTAAATACAATGAGACCCCAGTAGCCCCCTCGATTTGCGGACAAAATCTGACCGGCGATGGGAATGCCGGTAAGAGTGCTGTGAGAATATCATCAGTACTAGACATAATAAATCAGCATAGATTCGAATCTCACTTACCCAAGGCTAACAATGGTATAACATGTGGCGTAATATCGGCCATACATTTCAGTCTCGACCAACTGACCCACACAAACCGGCGTCAGACCTATATTGCTGCCACTAGCAAACCCAAATGAAACAGCATAAGCAATAATCATTGCCGTTGACCCGCCCGCTGGATACCACAATGCAAAGGTGGTGATCAAACACAAAATAATCGTTACTATCATAATGTTGAAACGCCCAAACTTATCCGAAACCAGACCAGGAAGCCATCGGCCGAAGAATGAAGAGCCATTGAAAATAGCGATGAGCTGATAGGCCAAATTAACCGGAACGCCGTGGCTGAGAGCATAAGATGTAAGATAACTCAAGGGAATAAAGAGACCCCATTCGACAAAGAAGATACCCGCTGTTGTGAAAGTAAATGCAATATCCCTAAAGATTCTAAGGTCGGGGAGAATGGACGACCCGGTCTTTGGCGGTAACCGCGAGCGAAGAAAGATATTCGCAAATACCAGGAGGACCAGGATAATGAAGCCCATAACGCGCGTCGCCCAGGCAAATCCAATCTTTGGAAATAATGATTGAAGGAGCAAAGGAAAAATCACACCGCCGATAGAGCCACCCGTCATGGCAATGCCAGTGGCCAGGCCTCGACGAACTAAGAAGAAGTGGCCGACTGAGGATACAGCTGGTGTGAATACAAGAGAAGTAGCGATGCCGCCTAAAATACCGAATACCATGATGAAATGCCAGTACTCTATTCCAGACAGTTAGTATATCTTTGTCTGCAGTTCACAACTAGCAGGGACGGCAAAAGGTAATTTGGAATGAGAACGGAAAAAGAAACGGGAGGTGAAATCTCATCAGACTGTCACAGAGGGGATGACTTACCGGTGCAGACACCCAATAGGAACATGGACAGTACTAGAAGCAGGCTGCCGGCAAAAATCAGTAATCGGGGTCCCTTGGCATCGAATACTGGACCCGTTTGGATTCCACAAATGAATGATAGGCAAATGTAGAGACTAAAAATCCAGCCCACAGTACCATCACTGTAATCATTCAACTGATGCGTCGATATATACGCTTGAAAGGTGCCAATGGAATTCAATAAGCCCATTGATGCAGTCAAGGCGCAGAGACTTCCGAACACGACAGACCATGAGCGGACCCCACCTTCGGGGAAGCGGTCATCCTTTGATGAGTCGCGAGCCAAGGAAAGATTTGGAGGGTATTGGTCTGCCTCCGCATAACCGAGCAAGTTGTGCTGTTTCTGGGCATCATATTGAGTTATAGAAGGATGGGAGCGTTGCTGCAAAGAGCTTGTACTCTCATTCGGTTCAACCCAACGGGAGATGTTTGGGCTAGGTGATGGATCATAATGTCGAGTCTTGGTCCTCGCCTGGCAGAGATCAGTGAGTTGATAGACGTCTGCCATTCCTTTCAAAGTACAATATCGCAAGCCTGACCTGCAAACTTGGAAAGGCTCATCGGGCAGGACAGGGGAACAATTTAAAGCGTTGTGCTTCTGAAAAATCTGCGGATACTTTAGACTTGTCTACAAGTGGGGTGTATTTGACTCATGCACCACCGCGCACGCCTAATCGGAAACATATCGCACGTCATCTTTAATATAAATTACCTAGTCTTCACCCTCTCTTCCCCACATCCTTCTCAAGGTGGGCGCAACCCGGCCCGGGGACATGTGCCACATGGCGAGCCCATGGCCCATCAAAATCATATCAACAATGTTATTAGCAGATTCCTTGGCAATTTTTGTGCCATTTACAGACTTCATGCCAATCTCTCATGCCCTATCAGCTGGTGTCCTTCGGATCCCCACCAAAGAAAAATAAAATAAAATAAAAAAAATTTAAAGAAAAGCTTTTCCCGTTTGCGCTTTACTATAATGGGAGTTTACTTGACGTGATCTAATCTAATCTGATCATAGGCGGCCCGGGCCGGGATCAGATCTCTTAAGCGCACGTACAAGTAGAATAAGCAAGCCATCTTTTGTCTCAGAAAGGTCATATTTATCGACTGCATTAAAAGATTTTGGGATTTAGCATCTTTGGGAGGAGCATCAACATCAAGTATTTCCATTGTCTAGTCAAAGTTCGCATATTTGACACAATTTGGTCGTTCTCTCGGAAACTGTCCCATGACCGCAGGCAAAAATCAGCTTTGGCAGCTTTCAAAGCTTTGCCGTACGGCTTGTATTGGACAACATACAAGTTCTTGAATTGTTTAGTAAAGCAATGTGAATATGAGAAACATAGAAGACCAAATTTGGCTTTGTCGCTTAGGCCAACTGGTCATTGGGTTGGCAAAATGCTGCTTATACTGTTTTAAATCTACTGCAGTACACGCTAAAACAAAGTTCAATAGTTTCGGCGCAGATCTCCCATCGAGACTGAAGAACAGCGCCATACCCCTACCCTCTTACCTAAAAGCATCACCAAAGCACAGATCTAGATGGCCAAGCAGGAGACAGGCGAAGGGAAAGTGGGGTTTACTTTTTTCTCGCCGCTGCCAGATCGTGAAGAAAAAGCCTAAACACTGGCTTTACCGTCATCCGCTCCTCTGAGATTGGCGACCTCGCATTCTGACAAGGTTTAACTCGCTGGTTGTCTCGGGCCGACCCATTATGTGGGGCTAAGACCCCCAAATGTGTTGGTTGAAGCATACTCTACGATATTGGACTATAGGGAGATGGTTGGTTGCAGGGATGATTTCATCTCTCATTGCATGATGATATTTGCTAATAGGTCATATTTCGGTAAATTCAGGAAAACGGAATACCTAAATCTATCCAAAAGGATGAGAAAGCATACAATAAACCACAAGTCAAACCAATTATTGCAATATACTGGATGCAATCCTAACACAGTGAGTCGAGATTGTCTGCTATAGCAGGCGCCAATCGCCATCAAAATCAGTATTTATATCTCACTTGGCGAGTCATACGGAGGCATATCTTGCTGGGTTCATGTTATGCATGAATCCTAGATGATTGCCAATAATGGCCCCCACCCGGCCGAGGCTGGAAGGCAAGCTCCACTGTCATCGCCGGTGCAAAGACACTCGACATGGGATAAAAACGACTGAAACTGCAGACCCCTGGTGAGACGGAATGTGTGATATCGTGTATGTAGGTGATCTCAAGTAATCATCGGCCTGTGGAGACGTCAGCAGCCCATTTCAGAGGTCACCATTGCATGATAGTTCATGTCTTTACATAACAGGAACTTGATTAAATTTGTGGACTGAATTTCTGACCAAGCCCGTGACAGCATTTAAGGAGTGGGAAAGCCCAGCAATTGGAAAGAGAGTACCATCAGCCAGCCCCTCAATCGAGCTTACAAACCCTTCTGAGAAACCTCGGTCAATAGGCAGTGGGAATACTTGCCGCCCCGTCTCTAGCACTATACTCCTTATTTCTTCTGAAAAGACTTGCTTCCAGCATGCGTCCCCTCAGATGCTTAGGCTTCGCACTTTGCACCCTGCTCCCCCTTGACGGGGTCCAGGCATTGGCCTTGTCCCCGAGAGACTCGGTCGGGCAGCAGTATGCGTGGAATTTGACAGCTTTGAACACTTATGAGCGGAGGGAGGACCCTATTGAAGCAGGTCTTCAAAGGATGTCTGTCAAGGGCGCTCCGTTCGGTGTCGAAGAGTTCGCACTTACTTCCGCGATCAAGATCAGCCTCTCCGGGGGCCAAAAGCTCGATGACGCTGCAAAAGGAGCGTGGAAGCAGCTTGCATTGACAATGCCGCAACTCATGGCTTCCATGGAGGGTGTCAACAAAGTACTTCGCCTGGATGATTACTACAATAGCGATGATTGGGTCTCCAGGACCGTCTTCGTCGACTCGACAGCGCCAAATGCGACTCAGTTGCTCAGCAGCTTGAAGCCGGTCAATCATCCTGTCTTGTACATTGTGACAGAAAGCAATGAACTTGTCATTCGAGCAACCCATAGCGCCATTGATGACCATGGCATACACCTCCTTTGGGACAAATTTCTTCGAGCAATGGCACAGCCTGCCACCATCCCGCTCGTCTCCCAGAATCAGCTCGGGCAGAAGCTTCAGCCTCCAGCCTACCCTGTAGCCGCGGATCTGGCTCAGACCACAGCTGGAGACGAGCTCAAGGCCCAGCAGATCCTTGCGGATTGGGCTGCCCAAATGCCCACGATTGGTGTCCCTGTAAGCAAAGCTGGCGTGGTTCCTGTTGGCTCGACCCGACAGCGGAGCAAGTACTCGGCGAGCGAAACGTCTCAAATCATTGCCAAGGCAAAAGCCAACGGCTACAGCTTGACCGAAGTCGTACACGCGGCCTTGATTTCTGCGGCGGCACAAATGAGCAATTCTGGTGCAAAATATGTCTCCGTGGTCGCAGTCGATACAAGAGAATTCATCGAGCAGCAGTTCCAATCGACACCGCTTCCGTTTTACGAAAGCGTATGGCCGCTGGTGATTAATCCGACAAACTTCTTTGACATTGCGACCCAGCTGAAGAATTTTTACAATGGCCTTTACACAAACCCTGAGACCAAGCAATTGGTCCCTCCCATTTTTGAGAATTTCGCCAACCTCTTCTTGGCTGCGCCTGTCACGTCTACTGACCCGATTCTTTCAAGTATCGGCTCTCTGGATGGGATTTTGCAAAATAATTATGGTGCGGACATCAAGCTTCAAGACGTTTGGCTTGCCGCCGACTCGACCACGCCGCAGCCAATTTTCCATCTTACCACCTTCAACGAAGAAATCAGGCTTGACGTGACCTATAATCAGGCATACCATGCGGATTCGACACTTGGCCAATACCTGCAGCTTGTGCGTCAGATCCTGCTGCAGCAATTGCAAATTTAAGCCGGCCCACGTGATAGCCATGCTTCTGTCGCGCAATGTGAGGATCTGATTTACAAACTGCGCACGATCAGATAGAAATATGTACGAAAATCTGCACGCTTCCAATACTGGCTATGTACTCACAGGCCAAATTCCGTTCCTTTTGCGTTCCAATAACGCTTGTTCCCTTCGGCCTTACTATCTAGTCTGTCTAAGAATGATGTCCATAGCTGCACATGTGAGGGTTCATGAAATCTATGTATCTCATAAATGATAAGCTATTTGACACTTTTTGCAAATCCAACCACGCTATGATAGTGACACTGATTCCATGTCGTCGGCGTTCCTAGTAGTCTCCCGGCCGAGCCGTCTCTTTAGTCCGGAAGCCTGTCACCCGATACTGTAGACCATATATACCAGAACTGCATAATGTTTACTGGCTCCTTCTGCTCGATACATTCCTGACTTTGAATACCTTCATGGGCAAAATTTGGGATATTCCTGACAACAATGCAGTGGGGCCGCCTGTCGTAAAAGTCAATGGCAACTTTGTCATCTGAAAACCGAAACCATGCATATTTACATATGTATTGAGAAACTGAAAAACCAAGCCGTCTCAATCGCCTAACTCGACTGACACTGCTATTGCTTGGGCAACCTCTTTTTCCCCCGTATTTCTACTATCTGCTAAAACCAATTTGCTCTGGAGCCATTAATTTGGCGAATCATATCAATGGCCTACCCAGAAGATCCTTCAGAGGAAGTGGAGATCATGGTCCATTCTGAGCCCGAGCAGGAGTCGACTTCAAGACCAGACATCAAGCACAGGCTATACATTTCCCATTTTCTCTCGACATGGAACTCTCGCGCCTTTGAATTCGGCGCGATCCTATTCGTGGCAGCATGTTTCCCGGGAACGCTTCTTCCAACCTCAGCATATGCATTGGCGCGAGCTGCTTCCGCCGTGGCATTTTCTCCCGCAGTGGGACGATACATTGACACCACGGATCGTCTGAAAGTCGTTCGATTATCAATTTGTATGCCCTCATTAAATTGTCCTTGATTTTCTTTACTAGTCTCCGTTATGTCCTGGGATTTCTTTCCTTTTGCTTATGAATCCCACGAGAACAATGTGCCAAATATATGCTATGCTATATATGCTAATGTTTGATCGCGATAGTGGTCCAGCGAACTGCTGTCATCGTCTCCTGCGTAGGACTCATAGTCCTATGGTCAGGCTGGGCATCTTCCCTGACCTCTCGATCATGCATTCTAGTGGTACTTTCTCTACTGGGCTGCTTCGAGAAGCTCGCATCTATCATGAATTTGGTATCTGTGGAAAGAGACTGGGTAAAGCAATGGATACCCTTGGAAGATTAATTTGAGAGCCATGAGCGCTAATGTGGATTCCCCGCAACAGGTAGTCACCATCGCAGAGAAGGACGAGGAATTACTCCGAGGTGAGTCCATGGGCTGCTCCTCCTTTCTCCTCAGCCAGTGCCAATTCCAGTCTCAGCGTGAAGCTTAGAGGAAGACCTTTCTTTTTGGAAGTATCTATCTAATCGTGTCATAGTACTCAACTCCCAAATGCGGCGAATCGATCTGCTGTGTAAACTTGCAGGACCACTAGCCATTTCGCTGCTGGACGGTCTATCCACCAAAATCGCGATCTTTTTCGTTTTGGGATCGAATCTTGCAACGGTAGCTATTGAGTATTTTGCCATTGTCAAGGTAAGCCCATAAGCCCCTCTTTCATTTTCCCTTTCCCTCTTATTATGATCTTTCCCCTCCCTTCTAGCGTATCACCATCAAGCATCCCTCCAACCCTGATCCAACACAGCTCTCCCCCATAGTCTCTCTCCCACACTCCCTCTCTCCCTCTCTCTCTCTCTCTTAATCTCAACTAATATTCCACACAGGTCTACAACGTCATGCCATCTCTCCAACTAACCTCCTCTTCACCACACCCACACGAAGACCCACTACACACACCCGCCGCAGCTCCTCAACATCCGTCGGACCAACATTCCCCTCTATTCAACCACCCAGAAAATCCCTCACCGCGCGTCCAACCCAAGACACACCGCAATCGCAATCGCAATCACAATCACAACCTCTGCGGTCTACACAGTCTTATCCGCTCTCTGGCCTTCTACTTCCGCCACCCAGTCTTCCTACCATCCATGGCCCTCGCACTGCTTTACTGCTCTGTCCTGTCCTTTTCCGGACAAATGGTCACCTACCTTTTGTCCGTGGGCTACCAGTCGAGCCACATTGGTCTGATGCGCACAGTGTCCGTTGTTTTCGAAATCTCAGCAACATGGATCTCGCCCAAAATCATGGCGCGACTTGGGCCCACACGCGCCGGACTCTGGGGGATTAATTGGCAACTAATATGGGTTGGTCTGGCTGCTGCGGCGGCGTCTCTCTCGGGCGCTGGCTCGCATGGCGCGACCGCTTCATCACTGGCGGCGGCAGGACTCGTGGGAGGCGTGATAGTGAGCCGCGTCGGGCTTTGGGCGTTTGATCTGTGCGTGCAGATGATTGTGCAGGAGGAAGTCGAGCCGGAGAACCGCGGGCGATTCTCGACGCTGGAATCGTCGTTTCAGAATGGCTTTGAGCTGTTGTCGTATGCCTCGACGCTGATCTTTTCGCGGCCGGACCAGTTCAAGTATCCTGTGCTGATGAGTGCGGTGGCAGTCTTGGTTGCGAGTGCGCTGTATGCTGCGTTTGTCAGGCAGCGGAGGGGACATCTCTTGCATATGCCGCGGTGTTTGAACCTCAAGGTTCATCATCATCATCATGGTGAGAGGGGTTTGTCTCATGGGAATAGCAGGGGGTGGGGTTTTGCGGGAGTGGATGGTGGGCGAGGCTGGGAACGCGTGCGCCAGTCAGATGAGTGGGAAGAGGATGTGTAAAGGATTTGTACGCGACTGATTAGATTTCAGCAAATCCCAGCCAAGCTTGTAAGTTATTATTGTTATGACGATGATGATGATGACGGTGAGGATCATAAAAAAGATAGATCTGATCCGAATGAACATAGAATAGACCACGAAAAACCGTATTATCTATGGAGACGTATTCCGTCGCATATAATAATGCTAAAAATGGCTGTTCGTAAATCATGATCTGTAGTGAAAAAGGGAACGATAAGGAAAAACTCGAGGAAATAATGAAGATCAACGATGATAGATGTAAGAAATGATATGATTCCCTCAAGAAACAATGCCCACGCCATGAAATGTCAAATGAAATGCCCAGCCCTTGTTGCTTTGTAAAACTCTTATTATTTCAGCCCGAAAAAAAAAAAATAAAAGAAAAGAAACCCAGAATATATCCTCTCGTACTCGAATCGACATCTACAATCGCGAGAGATAAATGAAATAGAAAAGATGTTCCCGGCTTTGGCGACTCCAGAAGGCCCATAGCAGGATTCTTGTTCTTGCCCGGGGTGGACAGAAACATGAAACAAAGTACAAATCTCCAGTGTCTCCAATCTTGCATTTTTGTTTGTCCTTTACTGTGCTCAGCGGGACTTCTCATCGAGAGAGGCAGAAATCGCCAGAAACGCCTACCGCCCAATTTTGTCGATAAAAATTCTGGCAGAGGCTTTTGTTTTGGGGGACAAGAAAAAAGTGAATAACCGAAAGTATTTTTGATGAGATGACTGCAATTTTGCAAAGTGATAAAGACAGAATCATGGGAGATTAAAAAGTATGCGGGAATGAACAAGGCACCGCTTCAAAGAGAGCGCAAAGGTATGGTGCGAAAGGTGAGGGCGGTGTAGGATAGGATATGGTGTGTGAAGATGGTTGATGATAGATCAAATCGGGTCGATATTATCGTAGACGCTTTCGCGAAATAGCGCTGCGTCAGTGGTCAGAGTTAGGTGGCTGCCAATGAAACATCGTGGCGAATGCCATTCATGAGGACAGAGGTGAAGGCTCAGGTGACCGTGGACGATCCTCTGGTGGCTTTGTGTTCGAATTATGCGCACTGCTCTCGCCCTCTTCTACCTCTGGGATGGGCGCGCAGTAAGTCTTCAAGACTTGCTTCAGAGCAGGTCGTCGAATCGGTTTGGCTAGGAAATAATTCATGCCAGAATCCATGCATTCTTTGACATTACTTTCCTCTGAAAAGGCAGTAAGTGCCACAATGGGTGCCGAATACCCGATTGAGCGAATAAGCCTTGTGCTTTGAAGTCCGTCAAGGTTGGGCATCTGACAGACGAATGTTTTAGTGCTGGCCAAATCAGAAAATCAGTCTTCGGTGAGCATACTTGGATATCCATAAAGATCAGATTGTATAGTTGATTCTTCTCCATGCTTTCCTTGACCAAATCAAGCGCTTCCTGTCCATCTTTGGCGACAGTAACATCTATCAAGGAGAAAAAGAGGTTATTAGCAACTGCCTAGAGGCACCGATGATGATGATGTGGATGATCTAAGGTGAAGAGGGAGACACGAACCGTAGATGTCTTCAAGCTTGAGCATGCGCAAAACCACTTCCTGATTGACAATATTGTCCTCTGCAACAAGGACCTTGATACGGCCCGATCGACTTGATGCCTCGGCAGTAGCACGTTCAATTGCAGCTTTCTGTTCCTTTGCGTTATCCAGGGGAGGATCCGGCGCAAAGTAAGGCTGGCTGAATCCGACCAGTCGAGGACCCGTATCAGACCCCACAGAGGTAGTAGCACTGTGAGCGTTTGTAATCGCTATGGCGGTACTGGCATCATCAACGTCACCCTTTGGTGGAGAGTCATCAACGCCACGAGTCATGTTGACGCTGTTGCGGCCAGAATGCAAGTCCACACTCGAGCTAGTGGTACTATTGGCGCGGTCCCTCGTATACTTTAATGGAATCTTCATACTGAAAGTGCTTCCCACCCCTTCTTCGCTTTTGAGGTGAATTGAACCTTTCATTAGTGTCGCAAGCTGGGAGCAAATACTGAGTCCCAATCCTGTTCCACCGTACTTCCTGCTGAGACCGAGATCACCCTGCATAAACGGCTCGAATATACGATCACGAAGATGTTCAGGAATACCAGGGCCGGTGTCTTCGATGTCAAATTCAAACACCAAGGTACGCGCATTTATTAGCGGAGGCGAGGACGATCGCTCAATGGTCGCAGCTGAAGGTGGGAGGCGAGGGCCTTCCATCGGGTTGATGGAGAGTACAGTGTCCATGTTCTTTGGCTTCTCGGGGTCCGAGACAACCGAATTCGACCCAGAATCGTGTCGTTTTCTCGAGTTTCGAGAGGAGAGTTGCTTGGAAAACCTTGACTGCACAGAGCCTTTGCGGCTTTCTGCCTTTTCTTCAACTTCGCCAAGGCATTTGATGCGAAGCTCTACAGAGCCTCCCGGAGGAGTAAACTTTAGGCTGTTATTCACCAAATTGATAATCACTTGAAGGATCCGATGCTGGTCTCCCCAAACACACATGTCTCTGACCCGCCCTAATCCAATGGGATGGTAACCTTTCTCTCCAGTGGCGGGACCATTCTTTTCCAAAACTTCCATTGGTCCGAGAAAGGTTACATTCAGGTTGATATGCCCTTCTTTCGCCTGTTTGTCGAAAATGGACATGATTTGCGAGCTAATATCGGCAAGGCGAAACTCTCGTTCATCGAGGCTGAGCTGCTGTCCCATTTGATTTTTGCTAAACGTGAGGAGATCGTTGAGAAGATGGAGTAAAAGATCCCCAGATTTGTATATGATCCTGAGCGATTGTCGAATTTTGGATTGATCATCTTCTTGCATGCAAACGGCACACATGCCAAGAATACCGTTCAGAGGAGTCTTTAGCTCGTGGGAAATATTGGCAATAAAAAGAGTCTTGCTTTCATTTGCAGCCTCTGCAGCTTTTTTGCTCAACTCCAGCTCCTGGGTGCGAATCTTAACCCTTTCCTCCAAACGTTCGTACTGCATCATGAGTTCATCTGACATGGCATTAAATGTCTGAGTCAGATCGGACAGCTCATCCTTGACTAGGTGTTTTCGTTCCTGGACTTTTCCAGGAATGCGGAATGCTTCTCTACGGGAGTCACGCCGACGTTTCCTGTCGCTCTTTTGACCGCCGAACCGCCACTTGACCATGGGAATAAAGAAACTAGCACCCTTGTGCTCCTCAGCAAGTTCTGTATCCTCTCCCGGTACAGGATCCTGGATATCGGAACCAAAGGAGCGCAAGCTTTCATCATCGGGCGAATAACTTGGTGGTTGGATAGTCTTCTTTGTCGCTTCCCTCAGCTCCCTTATGGGTCGAACGGAGAAATGGGCCAATGGAAGGAGTATCAACAAAATTGCGCCAGCCGTACCAAACACGCAGGCCAGGAGGACATTTCGAAGGTGGTTGATGGGGGCCCAGACCTCGCTGTGAGCCTGTTCGACCAAAAGCGCCCAGTTGCATAAACGAGATTCGACCAAGGCGTAGCCCACGGCGATTTTGTGTCCAGTCTCACTCTTCGTGGAAATGATTGTTCCTGCATTATTAAGTTCGCCATTATTCTTACCGAAGGCATCCGCAATACCTCGGTTCTCCCGCATCTGAAACGACTCCATTGAGAACGGCAGCTTTTTAACGCGGGACGAAGAGGTAGACGGAGTAAATATGTACTCGACTGGGATATCCATGTCTTGTGGTGCGATTTGTCGGCTTCCGTTAATCATCAAACTGGAGGGGAAACGATTTGTAGGAGACAGGGGGCCAGCGACCAAAGTCACACCGGTTTTATCGAGCCCCACAAGTGACTCGACAACGTCGTAGATCATCCTTGCGTTTGCGACCACTGTCACGTAACCTAAAATGTCTGTGGCGGAGGTGTTGTTGATGACGGGTAACGTGAGCGAGAGAAGTGCAAAGGTGTCATTGATGCGAAGAGGGCCAAGAAGAAGGGTCGAGTCTGGCTTGAGAACTCTTTCATAGTCGGTATCGTTGAAGACATATGCGACAGATGCATTGTAAGTACTGTTCACTACTGTGGTAGTGTAGGTGAGATTTGGGTATATAGCGGCAGGGTAGCCGGAGCCATTGGTTCCAAATGGGACTCCTGTGTCTGGGAGAATGATTCCATTCCCAGAAGGATCTCCGGTCACGTTCAAGAGACTCCACGGGCCAGCAAATCCAGAGTCATTCTTTGGGTATACCATGGCCTGGAGCAACAATGCTTGCTGTCCACCAGCGGCCATGGCACTTTGCAGGTCCGATATTGCCCGAGCCCAGTTGGCGTAGGTGTTGTTTCCATTGTTGTATCTTTGCAATGCATTTTGTAAAAGGACCCGAGTACTAATGGTCTGAGCCGAAGATTGGAGGATGAGAAGACTTGATGCCAGCTGTGATGCTTTCAGAGATGCCGTGATTGTAAGCCTCGAAGACCTTGCTATAGAGTTAGTCTCCATCTCAGGCTGTTCAACGTGGCCCAACGCTTGTGTGGGGAGTTACCTGATTCCAAGAACAAAGTTATAATTGTTGACCCACTGTTGCGATTCGTTCTATCAGCGGCGCCCTTGTAAATATGATGCCACAATCCAGACTTACGGTTGCAATGGCGACAACAGCAAGAGCCGTCAAGGTCGTAGTCAATACCAGTAGGCCCAACTGCTCTCTGATTGGGATCCGCATGCTGTTGGCGACTTTTGTAACGATGCAGAGCTGGCACAGGGGGAAGAGGGAACGACAATGCTGATAGTGGTCCCGACTATGTGCCACCAAACGTTGAACAGCTTCTCAAGGTGCCAATCGTCTCTCGGCACTGGTGGGCAACCCTCGGGAGCGGACGTCTTTGATGGCCTGAGTCGTCAATCCCAATCCCGGATCGAGAATTCCGATGGTGAGGCCCGAAGGACCGCTGGGTGAAAGATGGAAATTCCCAAGTCGAGGTCTGATCCCATCGTCTACCGATCGAGCGTTCACCGTTTTTCTCTCTTCCAGTGTTCCAAATTCAACCACCAATCGTAGGGATCAGAAGGAGAATTTCACAATGGCGAAAGCAGCCAGAGTGTTAGGAAGGTTAGCCGAGAAGACGAGTGCCCCGGGCAGCCATCAGCTCGAGGCAAAGCAAAGAAGGAGGCGAGCGAATGTTCTCCAGGGAAACCCCGGGGGTTGTCTATGGGGGTGGGAGGGCAAAAAGCAAATGAAACGAGCGTGGATGGAATTATTGGTGAAAACTGCGGGTCTTACAGAGCGGGTGTCAGCTGTGTTGGTGCGGAGGAGGGAGATGTGCACAGGGTCGCCCGAAGCTAACTAACCCACGGGGGAACACAAGTCTGAGCGAACCGGAGCGAAGAACTGGGGACACACGGAAGACAAACCCTCCAGATTCACGCGGAGAGGAGAACAGTGGAATCTCTCGACTTCAATTATTGGACAGGGGGCATCAACATTATGATTCTAGAATTATTTCACGAAATTATGCAGTATAATTATTATCAGTACCATCACTATCATCTCATATATATCTTCTCGGTACGTGGCATTGTACAAGAGTAACCGAAATGCTTTGAGCGAAGCGAAAGGCTACGTGTATCACACAGTAGTTCTTCAGATTTTCGATTAGACGTCTTTCCTGCTGTTCCTTTGGGGCGGAGGAAGAAGAGAGAAGACAGAAAAGAGAGAGAACAATGAATGCGACGAAGATTCGTAAGCGCACCTTTTGAGGGTCTCGCCCAAAAATTCCCTTACCACCTATAGTCGAGACAGTTGTAGTGCGAGCAGTGAGAGAGGTGATCGGCGATAGAGCAGTGGATCGCGTTGAACAGCCCGCGCCAGACGGTTCTAGCCCACGCGCTTCCCTGTCGCACCCCAATATATTTGCCCGCCACTTTGTGATTCGCCTGTGGAGTCTTTGACGAATGGCTTAGGGGGAAGTAGGTGAGCGGTTCGGCTCGAGTTATGGTACACAAGAGAGCCGAATAGAGTACAGTATCGCAGCACAGATTGCGACTGAAATTACCAAAGTGCTTATGCGCGAAATAATTAGGGGCGTAAAGGTTGACCTCTTCTCATTCTCTGAATTCTGCGAGTTTGGTTGATTAATTAGAGTGCTACTTATCTGTCTTAATTGGGCCGACATGGTAAAAGCACAGCCGGGGGCGAACGGGTGAAAAAGGTGCGAGGGCGCGAGAGCGTGATGCGCGCGATGCGGCAGATGGCGTGCCCGGACTCCACATAATCGCATGATAGCACAAAGCCAAAAATGGTATTTAGTTGGGGACACTCTGTTTAGGAGGTGGGTGCTTTTGCTCCGCCGCAACGTTGGTAAGAGCCAATCAACTCCTTCCAGAGAAGCCTGTGGCTGGAACAGCAATACCAGGCTACACCCAAATCCATCCAGAAACCTGCAGTAGGAGACCAATCAATCAAGAAACACTTCTGTATCGTTAGTACTGCATGATTTCCAGGGGTGAAACAGTTGGAAGCACGACGACTGCCAGCCTCCTGTTGTAGGAAAAAAAGTGTGAAGCCTGTCAAATCCCATGGTGTTTAAAAGCCCCTGAGATTAAACACATCCTTCAAACTGCGCCACTTCCGCTTCGGGGGAAGGAAGAACATTTTAGTAATTTATCTCATTTTAGAATTAGTCTTTAAGAACGCATAGACAATTAGGGTGTCTAGAAATTACATATGCCAATCTGACTACCTACTATTTTACTAGAATTCGACTTGCAAAAGCATTGAACAGGACTTGTTGAAATTCTGACACGTGAAGAATGCATGAAGGTCGAATCTGGCAATCAGAAAGACTACTACATAATCTAATGCACATAACCAAAGGTTACATGAGATCATTGAACGCATACTGCAAAGAAAAAATCATGACAGAGAAGAGGGTACTGTACATTTCCTCCTTGGGCAAGCGGGGCTATCACCTTCTTCTCCTGTCAGACGATGCCAAATACATTACCGACTTTAGAAGCTACCTCCCTCGCCTCGAGCAAAACAACGATATGAGAGAAGAACGGCATGCTTGTCAATCATCTTCTTGAGGACGACTTCAATGCAGTCTTTGAGTATTGCCTCGGCGCGGCACTTGAAAACGCAGGAGCTTTAGTAATATAAAACCCGGGGCTTGGAATTTGCGGCAGAAGCATGTATTTTCCATCCATATAGATTATCAATTCGGTAAACTGCATTTGAAGTCAAGGGGGGAAATTCCAAAATCAAAAATAAGAATAATCATAGAATAAAATTTTTTTTTTTTTTAAAATAATAAGGCAGCAGTCTGAACTGTGTATAATGCGAATAGACACGAGGTAAAGTGAAAAGGATAGGTCCACTCGCTGTCAAGGAATTACTTGGCCGGTGATGGTGGTCTAGTTACGGTAAATTATGTGACCTCCTGAGATGCCATGCCTCTAGGGCCACAAGGGTATTCTTCAGAAGCACTTCAATTGAGAAATCCGTTCTACCTTTTTTGATTGTTGAATATAAGGCGACGAATTGTTAACATATTACACCCTATGGGCAAGGTAATCTATCCGCGCGACGGCGCGTGAATGACGGAACGCCTCCCGTCCGTGATCACATGACCCAAATTTTCGCTTCAACATCGTCGTCCGCCCTGACTGTTGGATTTTCTTCTACAGAGGCGAAACGCAATATACGTTGCGCTGCCACTACTTCTAGGGAGATCAACTCTCTCCATCTGTCAGCCACCCCGTTCGCGCCTTCTCTCCGAGTATCGTCGCTCATGGCTCCGGCTTTCCTATTTTGACGAATTTTCGAGTGGGTTTTGTTGTTTCCTCCCGATGCGGCAATCGCGACCTCTCAGTAACGCGACACCTTCACTACTGCCTCATCAACAACAACAAATCAGTACGCGGAAAGAAACAACAGATCAATATTAGCGACATCATCAGGTCTTGACTCCCCACCCATTTCCAACATCTCGTACGACGTCTTCAAGCCCTCGCGCAACCGTAACAACTGTGAATCAAAGCGATATTCAATCTCCTGCTCTCACTAGTTCCCTTGAAGCTCCCTTTTGAACATCCCTCGTCATCAGAGATTTTGTCGTCATCCCAACTTATTCTTGGATACCATCCTGACTCGCAATGTCTAAGCGTGTACAGAACTCCCAGGGAAGCCGTGAGGGCTTCTTTAACGGAGACGGTTCCGACGGAAGTTCCACAATGGATAGTCCCAGAAAAGCCACTGCGGCTCAGTTGGCTCGCCGACAGTAAGTATACTTTCGCTGACGAATTTGTTTTGGCATCAATATTGACCTCGTGGCTGTGCTCGATGACCCATTGCGCGTTTCTTGAACGAGAGAGATATGTAAAACAGTCCCTTGGATGCTAACTTCTGCCTCTTTTCTAGGATCAAACCAGCCAAGAGCAGTCGCCGAACCGGCAATGCGTCCTTTTCAAGCCAAAACGCACCAGGTTCGCCCGTTGGACAGTCCAATGGAAACGTTTTTGGATCTTCCCTGAGCTTCCCACCGTCTTCCAGTGGTGACTCAGGTCAATCGAATTCCCAACCGTCTTCTTTTAGCGGATTTGGCAGCACTGGTGGGGGTGGATTCAACTTTGCCGCGCCGAGCGCAGGATTCTCATTCTCAGCTGGGCCGTCCTCTAACCCATTTGCCAACCTAAATGGCGCGTCGAACCAGACTGCTCATACCAAGCCCGACAATCAATCCTCCGGGTTTAACTTCTTCTCACAGTCTCCCAGCGCTCCCCAGAGTAGCAATGAAGCACCGAAAACCAACCTATTTGGAAATATTAAGCCCGCCGATCAAGCTTCAGGGCAGAATATCTTTTCCCAATCCCTCAGCGCTCCTCAGAGCAGCCCCAAAGCACAGGAAAATAACCTGTTTGGAAACATCAAGCCCGCCGATCAAGCTTCCGGGTCAAGTCTTTTCGACAAATCACTCAGCGCTCCTCAGAGCAGCCCCAAAGTACAGGAAACTACCCTGTTTGGAAATATCAAGCCCGCCGATCAAGCTTCAGGGCAGAATTTGTTTTCCCAATCCCTCAGCGCTCCCCAGAGCAGCCCCAAAGCACAGGAAACCAACCTGTTTGGAAACATTAAACCCGCCGATCAAGCTTCCGGGTCAAGTCTTTTCGACAAATCATTCAGCGCTCCTCAGAGCAGCAATGAAGCAAAGAACACCAGTGTATTTGCGAACATAAAGCCCGCCGATCAAGCCTCCGGGCCTAATAACATCTTTTCGAACCCATTCAGCTCTCCCCAGAGCAGCAACAAAGCGCAGGAAAAGGACCTACCCGCCGACTCCAAGCCCGCCAATCAAGTCTCCGGGTTGACTCACTCTTCACAGTCACTCAGCGCTCCTAAGAGCAGCAATGAAGCAAAGAATACCAGTGTATTCGCTAACATCAAGCCCGCCGATCAAGCCTCCGGGTCTAATAACATCTTTTCGAAGTCATTCAGCTCCCCCCAGAGCAGCAACAAAGCACAGGAAAATGACCTGTCTGCTGACTCCAAGCCCGCCAATCAAGCTTCAGGGTCCGATAATTCTTCTATCTCCTCCAGTGCTCCTCAGAGCAGCACCATCGAAGCGCAGAAAAATAATCTGTCTGCTGATCATAAACCCGCCAATCAAGCCCCCGGGTCCACTAATATCTTCTCGAAATCTTTAAACGCTCCTCAAAGTCGCAATGAAGCACAGAGTGCCAGTATATTTGCAAATCTCAAGCCCGCCAATCAAGCCCCCGGGTCCACCAATCTCTTTTCGAATCCATTCAGCGCTCCCCCGAGCAGCAATACCGAAGCACAGACAAAGAATCTGTTTGTTCAAGCGAAACCCGATACTCAATCTTCAGGGTCCAGCAATATCTTCTCGAAATCATTCAGCGCTCCTTCGAGCAGCGACAATGAAGCACAGACAAAGAGTCTGTTTGCCCAAGCGAAGCCCGATACTCAATCTTCAGGGTCCAGCAACATCTTCTCAAAATCATTCAGCGCTCCTCAGAGCAGCAACGAGGCACAGAAATCTAATCTGTTTGCCCAAGCGAAGCCCGATACTCAATCTTCAGGGTCCAGCAACATCTTCTCAAAATCATTCAGCGCTCCTCAGAGCAGCAACGAGGCACAGAAATCTAATCTGTTTGCCCAAGCGAAGCCCGATACTCAATCTTCAGGGTCCAGCAACATCTTCTCAAAATCATTCAGCGCTCCTCAGAGCAGCAACGAGGCACAGAAATCTAATCTGTTTGCCCAAGCGAAGCCCGATACTCAATCTTCAGGGTCCAGTAACATCTTCTCGAAATCATTCAGCGCTCCTCAGAGCAGCAACGAGGCACAGAAATCTAATTTGTTTGCCCAACACAAACCCGACAATCAAGCTTCAGGGACAAATAGATTTTCTCAACTGGTCAACGCTTCCCAAAATGGCAAGGCAGAACAGGCAACCAGCAAGCCCGACACTCAAGCTTCAAATGTCCCCCAAAAGAAGGACGTCCCTACAAACGCAAATCATACAAACTTTTCACAACTGCAGCAAAATGGAGGCATGATTCCTGCTCAGATCGGTGCGCTCAATACGACATTCAAGGACGCAGTTGCAGCCGCCTCAATCCATTCGGATCTATCTCTGCTCGTTCAATCATATTTGGAACGACGCCAAGCTATCCTTGACCAAGACGCGACAGGAGAGTTCGGTACCACTCACGTGACCTCGGCTCCCCCAGTAGGAGGCCCCCTTGGATCATCCAATAAAAGAAAGGCGGACGACAATATCTATGAAGATAAACCCAACGACGCTGAAGCGACTCACAAGAAGGCCAAGCCCAACGAGCCTTTAAATGGAGTGCACGCTACACAAACAACCGTTTTTAATAGCCATGCCGGTACATCGAATAAGGGAAAGGCAAATGAAGAGATCAGCAAGGCTCCGGAAAGCCATGTTAATGGATCGATGGAAATGAAACCTGATCGCCCTATGACAAGCCCTGGCAACCAGCAAGCCGGTGGAAACGTCAGTACCCAAGCAAGTCTTAAATCGGCAGCTCCAACCTCGGCAGGGCCACCAAAATTCTCCATGCCGAAATTTGCGGGAGGAAACGCAAATTTCGCAGCCTTCGGCAAATCTGCCGAGGCGAGCATGGAGAAAGAAAAGGCCAAACGTAAGGCCGAGGACTTCGATTCTGATGAAGAATCAGAAGAACAATGGGAGCGCCGAGATCTCGAAGCTCAGCGGGCCAAAAAGGCCCGGCTCGCTGAGCAATCCCAGGGACGAACAGCAAAGTTCGTTCCTGGGAAGGGCTTCGTTTGGGAGGGCGAGCGTAAGGACACTTCCCCCGATGAACAGCGTGATGCTAAAATGACTAATCAGGATGCTGAAGCTCAGCGGTTAACCGCCGCTGAGCCGGCCGCTCGCCCGGCCCCAAACGTTTTCAGCAATCCAATAACAGCAGCAGCAGCAACAGCTGAAATTCCAGCATCGAATACTGTTCGCCCCGCCCGAGGGGGCGAGGGGTCAAAGGGTACGTTCGACCTCCACTTGCTAATGCAAATCAACGATCTCATACTGATTGGGTACAGATTCCAGCTCCGTCACTGGACCTTTTCAGTCGGAGCCGGAGTCGGAGCTGGGGGCAGGCGTCAGTACTGCCTCCAGTGATGATGATTCCGGTACGGCGGCCCCTCTCTCCCTTGCTGGCGGGGCTACCTCGTTGCTTGCCCCCCGGGGGGCTGCGGGCTCGAAGGGTAAGTTTGACTTTCCGTGGTGATCCATTTGGATGAATTTGTACTGATTTTGATATAGACTCCAGCGACGGAGCTGGACCTTCCGGAACAAGGTCGGAGCTGGGGACAGGCATCAGCACTGTCCTCGGTGATGATGGCTCTGATACGGCGAGCCTTCGTTCCCCCGGGGGTGGGGCTGTCTCGATTTTAGACAGCCCCAGATCCGAAGTGGGGTCTGACATCCGGGAGACGAACCTGTTTGCTAGTCCATCTGCTGCACTTCCAAAGCTGGAAGGGCGGCAGGTAGAGGAGCTCCCGGATGATGCTGATACCGTCGAGGACGCTGGAAAGGCTACCGAAAAGCCAGGTGAGTTTTGAGAATTTTGGATGTTTTTTGTATTTTTTGGATAAGCGCGTCATCTAATATGATTTGTAAAGCTGTAGGCTTGACTGCTTTCACACCTGGCAGTGCGCTCCCTCCGGCGGCCTCACAGTCGCCTGGAGGGAGCAGCATTTTCGGTAGCCCCTTCTCGACTGCACAGCCAGGCACCCTCTTCGGATCGCCAAAGAGCGACCAAACGTGGAAGCCGGACTCGCCGATAAAATTCAGTCCCGGCACAACCTCGGTGGCGGCTCCCACGTCGTCGCTCTTTGGCTCTGGCAGCAACGTCGGGTTCGCATTTGGTGGACCCCCGAAAGCGCCCGACTCGCTTTCTCCTTCCACGGAAATTTCGCGCGCCACCACACCTGGAGCAACAACCGACACTGGCGCCGAAAGCGCAGCTGACTCAGCAGCTGACGCCGGCGAAGCCTCCGCTAGTGAGGCGCCTCAGGCGAACTTTTCTGCCCGGGGCCCTGGAGAGGAAAATGAGGATGTCCTTTTCCAGGTCCGAGCCAAGGCTATGATGATGGTTACTAACGATGGTAAGAAAGAGTGGGAGAACAAAGGTGTGGGCCCTTGCCGCATTCTCAAGCACGAACACACGGGAAAATCTCGCATCGTGATGCGGCAGGATCCCAGCGGCACTCTGGTTATCAACGCGGCTGTTTTAAAGGGAATCAAATATGAGTATAAGGCACCAAAATCTGTTACATTCCAAACAGCAGCGGCGGATGGGAAGCTTAGTTTTTGGCTGGTACGTGTTGGTAAAGATTCGGATGCTATGGATTTGGCAAAGACTCTAGAGTCGGCCAAGTAAACGCCTGAGCGAGACGTACCCAATCGAGTCTGCCTTCAACTCTCGTGTGTTGATTGTACCGTCTCTTCTTCTACTACCTTTTTTGGATTCTTTGTATGATGTTACCCGGGGGTATTTTTGTATTAGTATTGGCTCCGTTTTATTGAATTTGCTTTTACTTTTCCTGTACATAACACACAGTTCTCACCGCAAAAGCGAATTGCATAGGTAGAGTGGCTGGATTACGGGGGAGCAGATATGCATAGCCTTTTTGTCTTCTTCCATTTTGTTTGTTATTTTCAGCTGAGGGTTTTCCATTGTATCTTTACAAGGTGTCTTGGTCATTGGCAACACGATCATGTGCATATTATGCTGGCGTTTTTCTTCGATTTTCCGCAGGGTTCTGTCATCTCTATGTCTTACCCCTCCGCATCCATTAAAGACTTCTAGCGGCCAAAAATTGTCATATTGTTTATATTAATTTTGTTTAAGCGCACAATTCTTTTTAATTCTGGGTACACTGATGCTAGCCGCCTTGCACTCACACTATGTACAATTGATTGACGGAAGTGTAGAAGCAAATTGTGAATATTATTTCATTCTTCTTTTTCCTCTTTTATCAGACCCAGCCTTGTTAGATGTTCTTGTCAAGAGAGCTGTACTTCGAAAAATCTTCTGAGCTAGAGAGATGGTATAGGCCTTCGCCAGATTCTAGGAAAGATGACTAGCCTATCGATTTCCCGCATCTGCACTGCAGCAGCGATTTGCGTTCTTCAATACTATGCAAATCAAATGACTGATCATGCATCGTTACAAATGGAGAGATGGCAGTAGTAAGGCTGGAGGGAGACTGACGACGGGGATACGCCGGGCCGTCAACTGGCGTCTTGCGCTAGAAACCAAACCCTGCGAATCTAAATGGATGATATTCGTTTGTCACAGTTGAAAAGTTTTCATGTATCAGGAGATCTGAAGTGACATATGACATAACATTGGATATCCAGATGGTGCTAACGATGCAGGAACGGCCGAGCAGGACGCGTGGGACCGCGTTGCAGACCGGAAGCGCGGGAAGAGGACCGACCGAGTGGGTGCCGAATCTAGACGAACATTATTAACCAAGTTGATGACTCTTTAACCAACTTAGAGGAAATTCTGCCACATTTTGTGACCGATGAAATGATGCGGCCGCCGTTGAGCAAAAGCGCGGGATGCAGGAGGAGCATGTCTTGAAACAAGGATCTTTCCTTTTTCTTTTCGAACATGTCTTCTATTTGCTTGGCTTGCAAGATGTTTTATTTTTGGCTGAATATCCAGACGCGGTATGACTTGCATAAAGGTGGCTTGCCGGGGACGTCGCTGCCGACAACCGAAGCGCACGCACGATCCTCCTAAGCCATCGGAATCGAGAGGGAATTTAGATCGATCATATCGGCGCCTTGAAGGGATGAGCGGCAAAGAGATATCACTTTCACATTTCCCGAGATCTAGCTACAATAAATGTCAGTACCCGCTAACTCTTCATCGCGATCGAGCTAATGCCAGGGAGATCTAGGTAAATTGCCTTGAGCGCTTGACGAAATGCATATATCATGGAATCCTTGACGCGCTGAAAGATCCCTGCTTAAACTCGAAGCCCAGCCTTTTTAGCTTTCTCTTGCCCTCCAGCATGGCGCTCATCGGACACATCGGCCCGAGCGGCAAAAAAGCAAAAACTCCATCCAACGCAGTGAGGTACAGTAGGCCTAACGCAAAATGTTGCAAAAATAACATTCTACGCCTCAGCTGTACCCTTGAGGCAAAAGCTTGCCGCTCTGCACGGATTATGTGAGAAGATTCCTCAGCTCGCAGGTACACGCGCGGAAGCTAACGCATCAGACACGCTTCCACTGCTACCGGATATGCATCTTTGCCGCTGTGATGCATCGTTATGCAATGCCTGCGTGCTCGCAAACAGTTTTGCTTGGGAATATGCTTGTCAATGCGAAGAAAAACTGAATTTTGAATGTACGCAGAGAATCCATTGGAAACTTCAGATCTTTGTCTGAAAAAATGAGAGCCGCTTTGTGATGAAGATTTAGTAACGGACAAGGATCATGTCAACAACGAGATGCGAGACAGAATACCACTTTGTCCACCAAACGATAGCATAAACTGAAACGCTAATGGAGTGGAGCTTCTTCAGTTCAGATCGTGTTTCAAAATTTTCAAAGCTATTTCCTGTTGCGACATCAAAGGAAAATTCTTTGACTCGATGGGCAACGATGAACATTTCAGTCAAACGACTTTGCAGGGGCTCTCATTTTCCTTTTCCCAGCTATGTCAATCTTATTAGACCTACCAAACGATTCTTTACAGCATGACACAATAAGTGTGATTTGGGCCGGTGACGTCGACTCGGACTGGAGACGAGAATTGAAGCTTCTGTCTTTTGACCACAAAAGAAAAGTGACAAATAAGCCTCACAGTCACATGATACGACAGCAGATATGATGGCAGAATGTAAGTCGGCTTTCACGCTTTTACGAAAACGCCTTGGCGCCGGGGTCGCCGATAGGAGGGGGGAAGGGCGGAATGGAAAAGTGCAGCATGTACTATACAGCACATAATACATGCGAACCGACGATCCGCGCGCAGGGGTTCTAATTTTCCAGGCAGTCTATGGCCCTAGCGGGAGATCTTCCCCGGGGAACGAACTAAAGTTGGACCCCGGTCATAAACCAAACCCGGTTGGCGGGTACAATACCGTCCTATGTTTTCTGTTTTCCCTTGCCCCCCACCAAAAGGGATGAATTAAAGCTAATCTTGCCCTAGCATTAGCAAATTTTTGCCAATGAGAAAAACTTCGAACCATCACTTTTTGTCTACAGAGAGAATAGGCAATCGACCTGAGAGCGAGCTCAAAAGTAGAAACCCCTTGCTGGTGCAGCTCGGTATAGATGTGGTGACGCAATGTAACCACTTGGAAAGGGAGATTGCGATGGGATGAGTGGCCATGGATTTTAAACGGTCAATCGCGATTCTGACCAGAAAGCATGCCATCTCTAAGACAAATTTTGAGATTGACAATACTATGTAGATGCGAATCAGCTGCCTTTCAGCAGCAAGGAAAAGCTTTTATGGTGGGCACATGTCTGTCTCAGAACCGTTGCGGGTCATCCCGTTTTTATTGCTTTTTCCTTTGGGAAGCACTGCATTTCAATGAGTCCTTTCTATGTTACCCCATCAAAGCACATGTCCTGCACACGGGGGAGAGTTGTGCACACATGTCCATACCTCGCTCAACGTCCCGCATTTATGCCATACTCATTTATGCGTGTAAGATGCATGGGCGTTGGAAATGTCTCAAATGCATGTGTCAGTTAGTCGATTGGACTTGGTGAGAAATCCGCTCAGGAATTGGACGTGCACTTGAGTATCGCGAGAAAGGAATGAGGGTGAATGATCAAAGCACACGGCACAACCAAGCTCTGTCAAAGGGATGGTATGGAAGTCAACAGAACTAATTCATATGCCATACATTAAACGGTTATCACAGTCGAAGACCGACGCTAGGAAGAAATTATCAAATGTATACAATTATAAAATTAAATGTTGAAACGTTGAGATTAAAGGGTCTATGTTCAATGGCCCCGATATGCCTGGGGCTGTTTAGTATGTGCCTTGCATTACGGTAACTTTTTTATCCTCGGCTATCAAGTACAGATAACGTTCTATGAACGAGATGCGGGAAGAAGATTCGACTGTACAGCGCGTATGTATAGCTCTATCAACGCCAATAATCAATAAATTTTTTAGTTTTATAAACAGTTTTACAATATCATCGTATGATGCGGATGATATAAGTCGTTGTGCCTAGAGAGAAAGCCATGCCCACAGCACAGGTGCCCGAGAGCGTTCATATCCTTCTCAATCTTCGTTGAGGGTAGATCACTGAGAGACCATGTCTTGATTGATTAACCAGAAAAAAACTCGAGTCAGTATGATGGCTGGGTGGCACAAGTCTTCCAAAATTCTAGGGGGTTACGAGAGCAGTTGATACCATCTGCTGCATTACCTCATTGATCGTCACGAAGAGTTACTGCTTTGTACTTACTCATATCTCTGACTTTTTCCTCCTAAACATGTCGCCATCAAGATTGGGATCATGCACCGACCTCAAGCTACACAAATATACGTTTGAACAAGAAAACATCCCGACTAAGGTGAGTCTAGATCTAGATCTAGATCGCGATCAAATAACGTGGGGTTTGGGCGATATAGTTCGAGCCCTCTTATTGAAAGGATGTCGACTTCTGACGACAACAAGCCTGGAGGGATCTAGACCCAGTAAGCCAGAATGCCCGGCAAAAATGGGTAATTCTGTTTCAGTGTGAAAAATAGACTTTGGAAATATAATCATCATCTGATAACGGCATGATTCAAATTATCTCGAAACCCTTCTTGAAAGAACGAAACTGCCACCTGTCACGGCCTGTCATGTACCTATAGGTGCCATTCAGAAGCAAACCAAAATTTTAACTATACCATAACTACAGTTAGTCTTAGTTTGGACTTCTGCCTAGTTGGAAAGCTCCGCTTCAGTTTACCAAGGGAGAAAATAATAAACCAGTCAGGCTGCCTTTTCAAGTGGCGTATAACTAGACTCGGGAAAATGATACAGTACCGTGGGTAAGCACCACCCTACCGCGCACAAGTACGGCTCGCTAAAAGTACACTAAGATATATAAACCAGGGTTCATCCCTTGGTACTAAACACACTCCACTACAAGCACTCAGGGTCTGTGTGGCTGCCGACGGGACGCCTCGAAAAGCCTTTGAAAGCTTAAAACCCTCCAAATTGGGAAATGCAGCGGTCTGATCCAATAGGATCGAGCAGTGATGGCATCTAGGAACGAGCAGGGATATAGAAAAAGGAAATAGAGTCACTGTGTTCAGCTCTTTTCCAGCTGGGATATATCCCGAAAGGGAAGACGTAAGACCTTTTCCCTAGAACTCACGGTCCCTTTTCCTTCGTAAAATTGATGACTAACTTACGCTGCAGAGGAGCTTTGCTGGTTCTCCTCAGCGCTCGGCCTTTCGTCACGTCGCAAAATTTACGCTTTGACTTGCCTGTGCTTTTGGGGGGCTCTTGAACACTGGATACTGGAATTAGAATTGCGTGTCGCGTTCTACTGAACTGCGCTGTTACATAGCCCAGAAATGTTATGACATGAACGAATCGACTGACTGGGCAAGAAAAAGCTAAGTGAGATAGGAAGCGTTGGGGGAAATGGAGTGGCACACCGCGGACAAGAGACACCTTCAAGACGTTGGACGTAAGACGAACAACGGCTTCTGGGCTGGAGAAATCCACGGAAGGCTGAAACATTCCAACTGCCAGAACATCGCAATACCCAATGGTGGTGGTAAGTTCTTCAACCGCCTGCTGGTGAAAAGTGTGCAACTGACATTTACCGTTGTTGCATTACATGCACTTCTACAGTTATGCATGTACGTATAACGTCTTAGCTGCAGTTATTTCACGCATAAAGGTGGGTTTCGCAAAAACAGTCATGCAAACAAGCCAGCCAAGCCAGCTCTACGCATGTCTCATCTGCACTGCTGCCAGGGTACTACTGCGGAAAAGCAAAACGTTTGCTCAGTCACTTAACTCGAATGACCGCGGTAGAAAAAAAGAACCAGATTCAGCTGCCTTTCAATAATGAAGAGCAAATCGCTTAGCCCCACTAAAGAGGCAAAGGCCATAACTACAATTTATAACCAGGGAATTGATAAATGCAACTGTAGCCAATACAAGGAAAAACAGAAAAGGGAAAGCCTCGCAGGGCACAGACGCACGGAGATTGCCATTCATATCTCCTTTCATCAACACAACCCCGGTCTTTTCCCCTGTTGTTCGTCAAAAGCCCCAGTCTATTTACGAACGGGACGAACCGACAACTCGCCCAATACGTCCTCTGGTATCATCGTGGGGACACTGATCCATCCATCCATCCCAACTTTTTCACTTTGGTTGGAAAAGGTACAGATTTTACCTTTCGGAATGAACATACCCGCTCGGCCTTGGCTTTACACAGACGACAAATGATGCCATCTGTCTGATGATTTGGAATCCTTCTTTTTGAAAAGTGGCTTTTGACGTTTGCCCTTGCCGGCGCGCACGAGATATCTGTACGTCGATCCTGGAGGACCAAAATCAAATCACTTTTTTCACCTCACTTCACTTATTCGATGCATTTTCACTTTTGGAACGAACAGAAACCTCGAAAAATATGAGATATACGGATTATCGTTTATTATTCACATACCTGTATGTATACCTGAGCCGTATTAAGACTACTTACTACATAGAGCTTGGAGCTCTCCTAGCTTCGGCTCCCACCCTACCCCTCGCTTGCACTAATTGCACCACGAGGCGGTAGAAAGAGACCAAAAATGAGAGGAGAAAGAGTAAAAAGTGGGAAAAAAAAATCTTCCGAGGAAAGAACAATCTGGTATAAGCTGTTGAAAAAAGTGGGAAAAGGTATAGTAGAGAAGAGGCAGTGGCAGTTTCATCTCGGCGTACTGGATTTCCAGGCGCAACCCAAGGTAAGCATGCCATTCGACGCCACTGCCATGTGCCCCCCAATAAACGAAAAAGAAGCCGCCCAAGAATTTGAACATGACCCTCTGGGAAAACGGACACAGAGAGAGGCGGACACCCTTGCAGGAAAAAGTCTAGATTTGCCCCAGAATGAACGACGCCCCCAGTCCTTTCCCAAGCAACCAAAAAAACACCTAAAAAAAGAGGAATATACAAACAAGGAATCTATGACAAATCTTTTAATCGACTGGAGCCACCCGAAACAAAAGAACCGAAGAAAGGGGGAATATTGATAACAAAAGAATTAATGGGTAATAATGACATGAATAAGAGATAGGCGTGTCATTCGTCAATGGCGTTTCGTTTCCGATGATGATGATGATGATGATAGTGATGATCGACAAGAGAGGCGCGATGTCGGAAGAACTAGCTCCCCCAGACCCTGGTCGGGAGATGTAAAAAAAAGGGCATGTATGCTGAAAGTGAGGAAAGAGCAGGAGGGGTTCCAACCTAGCCTAGCTAGGAATCCCAAATGGGTCCGTAGGCTGGTATACCCCTACTCTCCATACCATAGACCAGCTTGTGCGTGACTTTTTGATTGGACACGACAAAGATGGCCTCGGCTTGGGCTTCGAGGTAGAGGCGGTAGGCGAGCGCGACCAGGTCTGGGCGACCAGTTGCCCTGGTATTGATGATGATGGCTTGCGGGTCGACATTGTAGACGGCATCAATGATGGCCTTGCCATAAGTGTCCTCCGGATTCGGGGTGGACCAGATCATCCTGCATTGCCCTGGCTTGGCATTTTGGAGCGCGAGACAGGGTCCGATTCCCGAGCCGGTGGCGACGACCACTATGCGTTCAAAGAGCGGGGTGCAACGCAAGACGTTGAAAGTTGGGTCGCCGCGTACCCACAGCCGACTCGGCTGTCGCTGTATCTGTCGGTTGGTCCAATCGCCCGCGTTAGACATGACCAACGAGAAGCCGGACCCGTCGGGCTCAGGGATGGTTGCAAATGCGTGCCACTCCTTGAGAGGGCTGTCGGAGATACGGATGCCCGCGCAAAAGATCATCTTGTAGTTGAAGTGCATCCGGACAGCGTGGTCGGAAAGGTATTCTGAGCGGACGGCGACCTTGCGGAGTCGAAGCCAGGGGTACGCAATGCTGATGGTGATGACTATCAGGAACCAAAAAGTTGGTGTCATGACGAGGGCGTGACCCAGCGACGACATGTCCTCCGTCTGGCGCCGGCTCGCATTGGTCATGATGATGGTGTGGATCCAGAACAGCAGCAGCACTGACCAGCCCGCAAACCGGTGGACGGTCTCAAAGCTATCATGTGCTTTGATGCGGAAGCGTGGAATGGCAAAGATCAAGATCGCCACCAGCAGCGCAATGATCAAGTATGTGACGGCAAGTGTTGCCGGATCCCGTTGCGCCGCGTCCGCGTCCGCGCCGGCAGTAGTCAAGTACTGCGCAGTAATGGTGTAGGTGAAAAGCAAGAACCACATCACGGATGCAGTGCCACAGCTGCTGTGCAGACCACCGAAATGGAAGACCTTGGCGAATCTTCTTCGGATCCACAGTGGTGCGCATCTGGGGACTGCGGCGCAGATGACGAAGAGCAAGTTGATGACATGCTCTTGCCGCATCAGGATAGAAACCATGAGGTTGGCAGAAGTGGCAGTTGCAACATCTGTTAGTTTCAGCGTGTTTGAAGACGACTTGTACTTTCGAGCCAACAATGCCACAAGAACAGCAGCATTGGCAATGAAGACAACAGAGAACAGTCTTCGGTACATGGTGAAAAATGTATGCCGAAGGTACCGGACAGGTCGTGTGCCGCGTTTCGAAGGAAGTGGTTGCGGTTCCTTTTCTGAGACGAAGGACTCGACGCTGTTGACTGATATCTGCGTACTTGAGTAGATTGAGTTCTTCACCGAGTGACTCGGAGCGGCTGTTGGCAGAGGTTTCTGAACTTCTGTGGAAGGGACTTTGGACAGCATCAAGCCCTTCTCCAAGTCGCAGTCCAGCTGGACATGGTTGGTTGGCTCTGCTGGTGGAGAGGCGGGTACAGACATGGTTGTGGCCCTTTTCTTTTTGAGTGCAAGGAGATTGGCTGGCAATAACCGTTTATAAAGACAGGACAACACTATCAAGCAAGGTCTTTTTTTGAGGACAATGGACGAAAAGGTTCAATGGACAGAAAAAATGTAAAAAAGAATATCTTCAATTGTCTTAACTAAGACCGAGGAGTGGGAATCTTGGAAACATGCAAGTAATTGATGCTGGAGTTTGTTTGGAGAACAAGAGTATTTATATTGTGAATAGCATCGAGGGCCCAGAATGTGACCCGCACCTCCTCATCTCAATCAGGATGTCTCCACCGATCGATCTAGCAGGGAGCTCACACACGTCACTTGGAAAAAACGCGTGGAAAAGGGAGTCAGTCGAGCTGATAGTCCCTAATGCCGGCGGGCATTCCTGGAGGAATGAGCACTTGGATGGTCGTCAGGTCATCCAATCAATTGTCACAACACCATAAAAACATGTGTCGATCGAAAAGGTCAGGGTGTGTCGAGGCGAGCGGCACTTCTCCACCATCCCATGCCATGGATGTCAGGAGTAATAGCGCGCAAAAAAAAAAAGTGGCTTCGTCCCATCCATTGTTTTGAGCAATCAATTGGGACAAGTCAATTCGCAAGGCGAGCAGGGGAGTATGGCCACGACCCCTCGTCGCCCAGATGCTGCCGGCAGGAAAGAGACGCAACGGGTGACCCAGCGACAAGGTGGGCTGCATTACCTTTCGACAAAATAGAGGCTTGCACGCTACACCCTGCGTTCGACATGCAAGCGCCTAGCGCAGCTCCTACCGTGCATGCAGATAGCATGGCCGGGAACAACTCTAAGGACCCACGTCGGCGCTGAAGAACTAAATCGCCGCATCCAGGCAGTTTGGGAAACATTGTGTCCATGGCCTTTGGTATGCTTGACGCCCTCCCAGTTGCACAGATGCCCGGTTCGCGCTTGCCAGATTAGTTGTATGTAATGGACGATAAATTGATCCCTTTGGAAGGAACAGGATGTAAGATGATGAATGCTGATTCCTTTTTGGGGGGTGAAAAGCTGTCGTAGTGAAGAGGTAAGCCTGATTGGGGAAAAATAGAGTATGGTGTGTAAGTACCCAGCTTAGAGCCGATTCTCTCAAACCCATGGTAACCCCCCCAAATTAATCCGTGGGCAAGGTTGCGGGCGAAATTGAGACGGATGCAAGTGGTACAGAACCAGGGCGGGCGCGGAGGACCAAAGCTCGCCTGGGCCAGAGCGTAACGATTCATCATAATGAGGACGTCAAGGAGTCAAAGAGCGAAGGGTTAGCGCATTGGTCTCACTCCGAGATAGTCCAGCGACAGCCTTCAGTGGCACCCAAGGGTTTTGAGGCCACGGATGGCGACTCACTGTGTTCCGCGGATCTAAATGTTAGGTTGTTTCTTGTTCTCTCTCTCTTTCTATACTCCCCGCAATTGCAAAGGGAAAAAGGTATTTGATTGCGTAGTTTCGCGTATCTGGTGGAACCGGACAGCCACGCCGCGTAAATTCCTTAAGTGTATATTTTTGCCCAATTTGCAAAAGTAATATGACGAAGGATAATCCTGGTTCGTCCCAACTCCAATGAGGCTTCCCGTTTCCTGTTTTCAATCGATTTCAACCTCTTTCTTTCGATGCTGAAGAGCGGGACTAGAAGGATCTGTTTGGGTATCGGAATGGCGGCATGTGGAGCCCCATCTAGCCGCATATACGCCAGAATGCATAATCTACGTCCATGTGGATGAGACTGAAGAGGTTTGCAGCAGCAGCGACCCGGCGGTGGCTCGAGGTATTGGTATCTCCAAGGATATCGCCAGCTCGTTGCTCATCACTTACCACTCTGCGAGCTCCGCTTTGGACCCTCACGGCAGTAGCTGGGAACTAAACAAATCAGCAAGACCCACTCGGAAAATTCAGTCATAAGCTGATCATCGTTTCTGTTAGTGTGAGGTGACGAGGGGTTGGTGGGGAGGGGGAGGGAGCCAAATGCGGGCCACCCGGTCGCATTTTGAGGCTGAGGGCCTCGTCTCGGCATTATTCCTCACAACAGGGTTCCCAATAATAATTCTGCAATGGAAGAGCCATGGGATGCACCGACAAAGCCATCCGCGCCGGCTAAACTCCCTTAGACCTCTATCAGCACAAGACGCTCCGAAGGAGGATGAGATGTCGTCTAAACTTGAGATCTGACCTGGTCCGAACGCGGCCGCTAGGGCGCAGCCGACGGGAAGCGCTCCGTTCTAGGAAGTCGGACGATGAGGCGCTATCGCTATTTTGAACGGAACCGACATCAACCCCACTGAGGAGAACTTGTTTGGAAACGAGACCTGAGCAATTGATGCCCATTCTGTTATCATTTAAGTATATTAATGGTGGGCTTCAAAAATTCCCGCTTTAGCCATAGTGGACCCAGTTTGAGGGGTTTCCAGTAGTCGATACGAGAGGGATGACGGAAACCGAGCGTGAGGGTCTCCTCTCACTTCCCAACTCTTGTAGAACGGCATGGCCATGGGAATGTCCCACGCGAAAGAGAGAGCAATGTGGAACAGCAAACGTGGCAGAGACGAGGAATGCGGTAGGTGTCTGTGTGTTCCTGTTTTTGCTCCTGTCTCTGTACTGAACGGTACAACACCGTCCAGGGCAATTGCAGTACCCTGAACAAACATGCTCCTTGGACAGATGCTAGGCATCAGCAATCGATTGAGAGAATAAAAAAAAGAAGATGCCGTCATATAAAGAGCGAAAGCTATATATCACTGAATTTTTTAACAATAAAGAATGATTATTCTTTGGATTGGTGGTGACGACTGAGGGAGAATCCTGAGATAGATTGTACTTTATCGATAATGAGATTGTTATCAGCACGTGACTGTATAATCAGCCCGCATCCGAATATCAAACGCGTGGGGTGAATTAATCACGTCCCACTTGACTTCATCTTACCACTTGTACATCTCATTCTGTGTATAATTCCTACTGTTGTCGTTCTTTATTATTGATTGCTGCTTTTACTGACGTATCTAGACTGCTGTCTCTTCTTGAAAACTTTCAAATGATGTGTATCAAAGGCCTTTGGTGATCTTATTGCTTCGTTTTTAATCGGAAGATACATTTCCTCTACTGCAGACTTTTTGTTGTGCCCCTGAGCTCATACACAAAATCATCCTAGTTTTTGTCGTCATACACTCCAACAATCTCATTGTGTGTCATTATCCTTGATGTTTTCTTGATCAGCATGGAGGAGCTTCCTGCGGAGCTCGTCTTCCACATAGCGACATGTGAGTGATTGGTTGCTCTGTCCACACGGCTATATGCATTGACCAACCCGTTTGTTTTATTATCAGTCCTTGAACCGGATGACCTCGTGAGGCTTCAGTTTGTGTCGCGAAGACTGTCCTCCCTAGCACGAGATCAAAAGCTATGGAAGCGCCTATGTTTCGAAAACTCGCGTTTTCAAGCCCTCCGACGGCGGCGTGAGCTGACGTCTGCTTCCATGGCCATGTCACTCCAAAACATCCTGATACATGGTGATTCCCGGGCTGTCGCACTCCAGCGAGCAGCGACGACGGCATTTACACGCCCAAGCCCGACGCCAGGCACCATTCCCGGCTTAGACTCTGAGGATGCAATGACGAATACACCTGCCAGTTTCAATGATATACAGGGTCGTCTGCCACACCGCGTAGCACTCAATGAAACACGGCGAGCAATGGCAAATTGGGATCCTTCCTATCCAACTGAGAAAGTCGATTGGTATCAGGAATACAAACAACGACATGCGCCCATTTCGATGGATTGGTTACAGCAGCCGACAAACGGCGCACAAAGGAGCCAGCGACAGACACTAGATGTCCTTGGGGTGGGACTATATCAGGACGATTCCGACGTTGCTCAGTATTCGCGAGTAGTTGCCCCACTCGGCGATGGAAGTGTTTGTCTGTGGGACCTTGACGAGGGCAAAGTCCGCGCCAGGAGCGGTCCAGGACTCCTTTCAGTTAACGGGCCATTCTCTGGACTAGACAATGGAGGAGGCAAAGCTGAGATGACGAGCACGGGTGTGGTGGAATGTGTGAGTGTGGATAGCGCGCAAAAAAAGGCATATTTTGCCGTACAAAGCGGCTTGAGCGAGGTCGACCTCGAAACGCTTCAGCTCATTTCGCATGAGCGGTTTCCGTTTTCCATCTCGGCCTTGTCAGAGGCTAGACATCCAGTGCCGCTGACAGTAGGCACAACGCTGAGTCTGCACCTTCACGACTCACGTGTAAGCCAGATGTCAAGATTCTCGACGACGTCAACTGATGAACGATGCGATATACCTGTGAGCTCATATGGTCATCGACATCACTGTGCCTATTCTACTGAAGACTATAGTCTTCACTCTTTACTTACCAGGACCTCCCTCCCGAAATACGCCCCCTTATTCCAACCGGGCCCACTATCAATTCTTCATCTGCCTACTTCTGAGGGAAGAATGAATGACGCCAGCGAAGGCGGCATCTATGTTGCGGGCCGCTTCTCCAGCATTCTCAATTACGATCGACGAACCTTTCCAAAGCTCCGAGGGCATTTACACTCTGGTGCGAGTCTCTGCAGTTTGACTTCGCTGCCATACCCGTTTACGTCCCTTCATGCAGATGTGTTGCCCGTGAACGAACTTTCTGTCGAAGACATTGCCGAGAGAAAATCTCGAGAAGGACAAACTCTAGTTGCATGTGGCGAATACAACACCAAAGGCTCGCTCGAGCTTTACGAAATATCCCAAAGTCCTTACACATCCAGCCACAGCAGCAATAACAATAAAGACAGCATAGATGCACCTAGCCTCAATCATGGAGGCCAGAAAACATCTACCTACAAGAACCGCTTTTCCGCATCAAGCTCCAAGCTCCTTTCTGTTGCTACGCATGGAACCCGTCTCGTTTTCGCCGACGGCAATGGCCTGCTCAAATGGGTCGAGCGAGATGGCGCGTCCGAAGTCCGCAGGTGGAACATCAACAATTCTCTCACAAGGCCAATACTTGACACCGAGTCTCACCATGAGCTCAATATTCGGTCCATAGCACAGCAATTTGACCGAGAGGATGACATACGCGATACTATCCGCTCACGAGGTGGGTCCAATGGCATCGGCAGCAGCACTACCAGTGCCGCCGCAGACATCACCAGGCCCTACAGTCCCGTCAACGACACGGTTGTCCGCAAAATCCTTCCCATCCCACAAAGCCACGGCCGAGGTCCAGGCGAGCTGCTTCTTTGGACAGGCGAGCAGATAGGAGTGCTCGGATTCGGCGGTAGCCAAAAGCAAAACTTATTCCGCCGGTCGTCATATTTGGATGATCCAGACCAAATGGAGCCTAAAGATGAGCGTGAAATGCACAGTTTACAAGAGCAAGCACGCGTATACCGGGAGGAAATGCTGCATGAGGAGGCCATGCGTCGCGCTCTGGAACGACAAGCCGATGAAGTGAGGTTTCTGCGAGGCCTTGGTTTTGGTCGTTATGGCATCTGATCGTCTTTATTGCGGAACCCAGGAAAAACATAGTACAAATGAGGGATCTTCATTCCTTTGTCTTTCTCAATTTTCTTTTTCTTTTAAACCCTTGTCTCTTCTCATTTTCCCCAATTTTTGTTTCGCCCGCCTTCATATTTATGCATTTCATGCCTAGGCTCAGGGAAAAAGACAAAGTCATTGGCATGGAAAAGCGGATAAGGTCTTGGGTGATGGGCATTTGTGTATGACTGCATGGACTGGATTTGGAGGACACGTATCATTAGTGGATATATAGCACTCACAGAGCGTTCTCACTCCTCACAGGAACAGCTGCCCAGCGGATTCATGCTTCGGGAAAAAGAACAAGACAAAATCAAAAGGGTTTTCTCAACATGTAATTATCGAACTGATGGACTGAAATCATCAGAATATAATGAAACACCATTATACGCCGAGAACAGTATTGGTCCAAATGGAAAGGAAGAAAAATATAAGTGAGTCAGAATTCAGATTAATTCTCGATATAACTATTCTGCCCGTCGGAAGAAAAGAAAAGCCATAACGTCATAATCGGATGTCTAGGTAAGTAGAAATCTCCCCGTCGTTTGGCCATCAAAGCATAGCAATGACCCGAAAAAAGAAGAACTGAAAGAAAAGAAAAGAAAAGAAAAGAAAAGAAAAGAGAATTGACGAAAGGAGAAGGATATATATAAGTGAAAATTAAAACAAGTGAACAAGCATGTATGCATGTAAAGCGAGCATCAGTACGACTAGTACTATAACTCCAGCCTATCAGAACCAGTTCCATGTTCAGTTAACTCCAATTTCCCTGCGGAACACATTTCCTCTGTTGGTGGCCCTGCTTATCAAGAGGCAGGCGTTTCGAACGAGAGGCGTATTTCCCTTGCTAACATAGATCAAGGTTCGTCTTAATGTGGTCTCCGAGTCTGAGCCTGACCAAATGAAGTGCTCGCTCCCCAGGACCCAGCTGAGAAGACAGATTTCGATTCAAGCTCGGTTGCAACATGGCTGTCAGGTAATATTCTCGGCACCGGCGACAGCGGTGGTGATGAGATTTGCTCTCGCATGAGAGAAGACGCAGGTTCTGACGGGTGTGCGCCTTCGGATATCAATGGCCGCGGTATTGTCGATGAAGCTGAATCACTGCTCATGGCGTTACTTTCGCGTTTGGGTCTCCTTGGAATTTCTCGCTGATGATACTGTTGCGGGTGCTGAGTAGGTCGGCTTCCCGCTACATCTGCTCTGCGTCGCGGTGCTGTGTGAGGCCTTGGTCGCTGCTCCCGAGCTCCAATTTCGATATTGGGCCCGGCTGTTCTCGCGCCGGAGCCTTCTCGTAGACCTTCTTCCCACATGGCTCTGAGGCCCACGGGACGAGACGCCTCTGCCACCCGACGCCGCTGGATCCGATGCGGGAGTTCTTTTCGGTAGGTCGATACGTCTGCGAGTCCCTGGAGTGGGACGGACTTTATCAAATCTACTGCCGCGACGCTTTTTAGGTCCGGCGCGAATCCGCCATAAAACGGCTGTCGTTCAATATACCACTGGTGGTTGAATCGAGAGCGTTCGACGATGATTTGAAACTCTCTAGGCGGGATATCAGATTCACTGTGTGTTGTTTCATCGGTGGCTTCTTCATCAAAGATGTCCGAATTAGAATGCTTCATAGAGGAGGTGGACGATGACGAGAATGATGATGCCATCTTTTTGGCAAGTTCGTGGATATAATCCGTTTCTTCAACAATTTTGTCGCCATCCAGCTCTGAGTGTAATGTGAATCGAACAGGAGAAGCATCGAGTGTAGCTTGTGCGCCGCCAGGACTGGCGAAAATGGCTAACGCAGCGTTTGGTGCAGGGTGTGTCGACTCGTACTGCAATATCTCAATTAATATTCCATTCTCGAACTAAGTGCGTATGAGGGTGTATGAGAGAAGAGAGTAAAAAAAAAGGGAAATTTACCTGTAGGTTCTTGTACATGACCACATCCCCGAAGCGTTCCAGCACCTTGAGCACAGCTCTGCTTTCAGCAACGTTTCGCGGGCGAGGGAATATTCGAACATGAACGGCCTTAGGATTGATAGTGGTTACAGAGTTGAAGTTCGTTTGGGGGAAGAATGCAGACGTCGGGTTGTAGCTTGATGCGTGGCTAGCATGTCTAACGGAAGCTTTGGACGCGGAATTTGAGCGAAGGTCCGTATTTGCAGATGAAGAAGAAAACGTGCGGCATGGAAATTGATTCGATGGAGGTGTGGATGATGTTTTCGTTGTAGGAGAGATGGATATTGTCATTGCAGTCGTTCCGCAAGACGATCGAGGAGTTCGAATTGTCCCTCGAGAAGCTGCCCATGCTGCTCCTCGGGTACATAATGCAGGATTCGCCGTCGCCATACGGTTCCTTGATTTATTGATGCTGTTTCGATCGTGCTTGTTCTCGCTCTCGGTGAGAGCCTAAGCATAGACAGTGGATGGTTGGAATTTTTGTAGGATGGAGATCGAAAAGCTCTAGTTGTGCTGGAAGCTCAGGCGAACAGAAATGTGAAGTTCAAGTTAGACATCACGTTCAAGCTCAGAGTCCTCTTGCTGCTGTCGCCGAATACCTTCAATGCTCAACGTTGGGGTGATCGACGTAACAGAGCTCCACTCTCCTCCGCACCCGTCCAATCCGGCACACACAGGGGGTTGCGGGGAAGTTGACTTAGCAAAACCAGGGGTCTTCCGGAGCTTCTCACGCCACAACCCAATCTTCTGCGTTGTTTTTCCAAGCGACCCACCCACAAGACTTATCCGCCTTCAAGGCCAGCTAATAGACGATATTTTAATTGATGAATTCGTGAGGAAAAGATGAAGATGTATTATTGGAGTATGCATTTAGGTATCCTTTATTACCAATGCTGGCGGCCGATCGACTCCTCCGGGATCTAGCGATGTCACTGCCCACTGAGCCCTGACTGAAGAAGACTTTAGCTTGACTCACATTTCGGCCTATATAGAGCGGGTGACAAGGTGTGCGCTTTCTCTTGAAATTATAGTCTACTTCAATGAATTACTTTCTGGCTTTACTTAACAGCATTTAGAGATAAACGCGAGTTCATTTGACGCTCCCAGGCTGCGACGCATCATATTTACCTTCCCTACGCGCTCCGAGGCTGCAAATGTGCCCTGGCAAACTTACAACCTCACTCTGCCAACCTACCTAATAGGTTTCTAGGGGAGCTATAGTCCATCTTTGTCCAAAACAACTGGCACAAATCTGAAAAGCTAGCTCCCAAGCAGTGCAAAATATACACCTACGCGTCATTATTCCCTCGCTGGAAACTTTTGTCTTATCGACTTTGCGACTCCAGCACAATGCATTCAGCAAACACATAATTTGACTCCCACAAAATATGGGTTCCGCAAATTTGTGTCGCTGTCGCAACCATGGCGACGAAGCCCTCTCCTTCCCCCAAACAACACGACTCAGCAACACACGTACCAAGTGCGGATGCGGAGATGGGAGGTGGGACGCGGGGTTGCGAGAGAGCTCGGACTCGGACAATTCTTACTACTTGATGAGTGGGTTCCATTGATAGCATAATTAGCCAATGGGTGCTCGCGCGACCCATCGTTGAAGCTCCACTTAGCACGCATGGATTCCTGTGTTTCCATTTTGAAAGCTTCTCCTTACTCCTTAGTTTCTGGTGGAGAGCTCTTCTCCCCTATCCACAATCTTTCCCTTGTCCAAGCGCGAAGAGTGGAGACTTATGGTGCAATTACGAAGTACTGTTGGCCAGTATGTAGCTCTGCGTAGCTAGCAGGTTTTAGTGGTAAGAACGGTGCGGTGTGGAGAGTGGATTGGGTTGCGCGTCCTCGGTCAACTCGGTCCACCTCCAAGTGCCCCCCAGGTCGCCTGCGACTTTGGGATCAGCGATCTGCGATTTGGTAATAATCTTGTCCTGTTTGTTCCAACGTGTATGAAGTACGGCAGAGTAGAAAGACCATAATAGCATAACAATGGACCAACTTGACTGAGGACCACAGGGTCCTTGGTTCTTGTCACTTGTCACTTGTCGTTCGTCCGGTCGCCGTCCTTTTGACGCTTGATTCCAGTCCTTTCCTTGACCGGATCTGGTACGAGGTACGAGGAATGATGAGTCAGACATTACTCATCATACCCAGCGTGCCAGGCGCCAGGTGCGCGATAACTTGGAGCCGCAATACGATGCGCCGACGGCCAACTCGGCCACGAAGCCATTACTACGGAGGATGTATATTTATCGTACTCCGATAGACCCCCGTCAACCAAATTGATAGGCACGCAATTGACCCCTCCGATTACAACGTACTTTTGTACTCCGTACCAAGTAGACGGATCCAGATTCTTTCTAGAGCATTTCTTACGCTTCTAGACTACTCACCATGGCCCATCGTACAGAGTCCCTTCGTATTTCTGTACTTCGTACAGAGTACCTCCGTACGTTGATAGTGAAGATAAGACCATGAGCGAGGGCAAGGCGGCCTGATGCGTCGCTAAGATGTCTGTGATTCATCATTCAGGTTGAGACTCGTATAGTCTGTAAATCCCTTCCTCCCCTTTCCTCCCCTTCCCCTAAAAATAAAATAGAAAACAAATTTGAGAAAAAGGAAGAAAGAAAATAAAACATTTGACAAACAGAATGCCCAAGGCAAGTACGTATATCCGCAGATAAATCAGATGGACATTGACATTGTGGATGAGAGATCTGGATGATCCTCAGACACAACATAGCATAACATAAACTAACATAGATAATATACTCCGGTAGTGTAGCATAGCACAGGATAGCACCGGATGAAAAGGTGTGATCGGTAGATTCCTCATTTAATTGACCTATGACCTATGGCCTGAGACCAGTCGCCAGTATCCAGCCGAAGAGTAAACGATATGTGCAGCATAAACAGTATCATCCTGGACGATAGCATCCTGGCTGATAGGAAGGGACATGGTGATCGATATGACGAGCAACGAGATAAGAGAAATGGGAATGAAAAAAGATAAACTATATAATGAGAATGAGAAATGATGCATGATAAACTATAATGAGAATGAAAAATGATAAACCGTATAATAAGAAATAATGAACCGACGCGATAAAACAAACAATAGACCACGACATCGACGAGGACGAAGAAGATGAAGAGGTATATAAAATATGTATAAATATGCTATAGCTTATGATGCTCATAAACACCCCGATTATCCTATACGAACCAGTAGAGTAATTACCGAAAAAATGTTGAATAAGATAATAAACCCCGCCCGCCGTCGTCCCGGTCCACCAGATAGTAAGTAGTACATAAAAAAAAAAAAAAAAAAAAACTCCTACGCCGTCGGTACGGCTTGCGCCCGGAATATGTAAACAAAAGACGCAAGACGCCCTGATGATACAAGCCAGAAAAAGATGCAATTGCGTTCCCCTTTACCCATTCCCATTCCCCTTTCCGCCTTCCAGCGCTCTATAAAGGTCTCTAATAATAGTACAGTACGACTCAAGTCTTTCCGACACCTTGTGGTGTGAAAAGAAAAGTCGAGATAAGAAATAAAAATATATTTGTACAAGAAAAGATTCCAACCACCAACATATCAATGTCTGTCAAAGAAGGATGAGGATGGAAGTGAATTTGTGGATGCGCATTCAAGTAGTGTCGTTTATCGACCTGACTTGCGCACCTTGCTGCTTGTCGAGACTGCACTTTGTCTTCGATTCCGATTATATTCGTACAGAGTATTTGACGACGATCTGTAGCTCATGTCGGAGTTCTTGCGGACCCTGGAAGGCTCCATTATCGATCGCGGCGAAGTGCGTCGCCGACGGCGCATAGTCTCTTCGGCAGCCTCGTCGGCATCTCCAGCCTCGGAAGAAGACGAGGATGAGGACGAGGACGGTCCGGCGCTACCGGGAGAAGACGGCGGCGGGGGTGACTGCGATGCGCGGCTCTTCATTGTCATCCAGGAGGGTGGCGAGTGCACGCAACATTGGTGGCCCTCTGTAACCATCTGCTGGACTAGTGTGGAGAGCGACTTGAGGTGTCCCGGATCGCACTGTAATTGTGTGTTTGCCTGACGGCGTTGACGGATTGCAGTAAAGGATGAAGGGGACGGAGCGCGTGGAGGAGAGTTTGGTTCGGATTCAGAGTCGCAGAAGACGCCTTCGTCGACGGGTGGCGAGGCTGATACGGGCAGTTTGGTGTTCGCGAATGGGTCATACCATATTGGCCCCGTGTGTGCTTGTGTTCGCGTAAGGTTGTATTGACTAAAGTGTTGCGATAGGTCGGTGACAGACGTGGGAGGAGACACACAGGCGGCGGCTCCTCCTCGGCGGGGTGGTCGTGACGTGAGGTCGCCGTATGGGATGGGCGATGCGCATGGTGAAATGCTAACGTCGTCAGGCGCAGGGCCAACAGAATTCCATGAGTGTGTGAAGGCGGCGACCTTCGATGAGATAGGCGGCGGAGCACCAAAGGAAAAGTTCTCAAACATGGTGGCGGGTCGTTGCAGTTATTATGAAGATTATGGACAGATGATGGTGACGATGTGATAACGCTCTGTTGCTGTCACCCAGGATGGTGTCTCAAACCGCGACAATCCAGTGTTGCAAAGCGGGATTGGCGACGATAAGAGAGAAAGGAAGACGAAAGGTGTGTTATCTGGACATGGAGAATTTGTTGCGATGCAGTCTGGATATATAGAACCACTCGGGCGGCGGCGCAAATTCGGTCGATTTAAAATTGGTAACTTTCAATGTAGTGTGTCCTCGGCGAGTCGCCTACAATAGGCGCCGGCCTATGTACTGTACTGTGCAACAAAATATGACAGCGGTAGCGTTCTGACGTCGATCTCACAAAAGGAGACTTGAGGGCGGTTAGATGGTAGAGAAAGAGGTTCAATGGCGTACGCGACGAGTCCTGGTTCGATTGCCGTTGCAGCCCTAGGAGCGATCAAAAGACAGTTGAGATTCGCGGAGGGTGGGATCAACGAGGCTGAAGTAAGAATTCCGACAGCGGGTGGGCGCCAGTTGAAATCAAGCATGGGGACGACCATGGGGGGCGGAATTGCTATCTATCGCTCACATCAACCATTTCCCTAGACACCGTCGACTGCCTTGGGTTCCTGGTTTGGTATGGGATGGGTGGATCCCCCATCCTCTGCCCATCCAGCCCAGACCAAGACCGGTCGGTGTTTAGCCCCAAAATACCGCCCTACCGGCTGACGCTCGGGGAAGAGTTTGGACGGAGATAGGGGGGGAGGAGGGGAAAAGTGGGTTGGCTTGCGTTTGCTCAAGGAACCGCGAACAGAGACGAGCTCAAAGGGGTTGCAGGGAAAGCGTGGGAAAATAGGAATGTGGAGACATCTTCTCTTGGCCGATCAATCATTCGTCGTTGGGTGCCTGACCGTGTCATTTGCGGGACCCTTTCTCGGCCTTCCAGAACAGACACTAGAAGGAACGCGATCGATGGGCGTGGGTGGTGAGCGACGGCGTGGTGTAATGGTGGCAGCTGGAGTAACCCTGTCGAGCAGTCAGAGCGACTCTTGGTCTTCGGCAAATGCTCGCTCATTCGTCAGTCCCAGCCCAGACCAGTCCAGTTCGGTTCAAAGATTGGCCAAGTTAGGCTCAGGTCGACCTTTGGAATGCAGCCAACGGGGTCATCGGGAAAAAATAACGGAAAGGGTGCGAAGGACGGTCCTGGAGTGGCAATTCAAATGACCTCATCCGGGTTCGTTTGAACAAATGGCAGAACAGAAAGAGTTTCGTCAAAAAACATCCACACACTGCCGAGTACCCAGAGAAGAGAGAGAGACTCAGAGGGCGAGTGGCAAAAAGAAATGCAGGGCAGATGGAGGGAAACATGCACAATGACAGTGCAAAGGGTGGGTGGGATAGGACACCGTTTTCGACTGCGAATATCCCTGCAAGGAGAAGGGGCCACATCGAATGACTGCAGACATTCGAGAAGCCCAAGAAAACAAGCATCCATGGGTTCCAGGTCGCCCATGGGATGATCCACTTGTCATTTTTCCCTAGGATCTTTTTCACTGCTCTTAATTTCCATGAATAGCCCAAGCTGCAGAAACAACATGTTCTGTCGTCAGTAATAATGTGTAATTCCACTGTAATTTCCTTCTGCTCCCATCTGATCCTTTTCGTAACGTAACACTTTCAGATTGTGACGACCATTCCCAATCGCACCCAGCCAATCACGCATATTCTCGATGGCATCATCCTCGGTTGACTTGTCCCAGATAGGAAGTGCACTAGAACAGACATAGAAGACGCCTAGATTGCCCCTCCGTAGTCGGGCAGATCCGCCTTTTCCGAGATAAAATTGACGACTAACAGCCCTGAGTAATGATCGAGTAATTATCGAGAAACGGTTGAGTAACAAGTTGATAAATACTACCAAAAAGTATGTCGATTACACAAAATATTCTGAAGTGAAGTTCCTCTCTTCCTTTGCCCTGAGCAGCAACCAAGGCGATTGGGCTAGACCATCAATTTCGTAATTAGAGAATTTGGCTGGTCTGATGCAATTGTCTTTCCATATGGATATCCACTTTCGTCATCTGTCTTCAAACATGCACTCCTTGTGAAAATCAGATCTTTCGTCCAAGCGAGACACATCCGGTCTCTCCGATCCCATCCGTCATATTAAGAGTGTATGATAAAGCCTCATATTGTAGTGTTTGCTGAACCGGTTTCACCTTCAAAAATGTGATACAGAGTTTTGAGAAAATGATGATGATGATGTTTAGAAGGTGGATAAGATGCCTTGTTCCCTATCATTCCTAAATCCCGATCAGACTCTGATAATGACTTCGACATCAAAATTTGCTCAACGAATGCATCGATTAGACATCTTGCCAAATAATAATAATCGTAACAATAATAATAATCATAATTGCTCACAACTAAATCTCTGTCTCCTTCGTGCTGAAAAGTATTTCCAACACTCTGTATGGTTTAATACTTCCGTTTTCAACCTTTGCCGACGCCGTGACTTTTCGTGTCTCAAACATACATGAGAGACAATGCAATACCGGCCCCCGCATGGTCCCATTTGCTGTAAGACTGTCTTTCTAAGTAGCACACTTACGTTGCAACCACCTACCTGTGCGTATTGGCGCGCGCCAACCACTCGCGTCAGTGGCGATTTGCGTAGGAACAAAGCGAACCTAAAAGGAAAAGAGCTTGTTTCGGCGACGGATCTCCGTCCAGCGGCTCTGCTTCCCTAGCTCCAGTACGCTCATTCGTCTCATCTTTCCGCTTGGGTTGCCAATTACTACCGGTCGCCAACCTTCTGATACGACAGACGGTGAACGACCACCGAAGACTGCATCTGGGATCACCTGCACCTGGCGGAATCTCCATAAGACTGAGATGAGGAGCAGTGTCAGTCCTAGTAAGACACCCGCAACGCACCCGGTAGCAGCTTGTGCACCAATTTTCCGCTCCACGCGTCCTCCTATTGCCGTCGTTGCTGCAGCAATCAAAAAACCCCAGGTCTGAGAAATGGCAATTGCTGCACTGACACGTGGAAAACATGAATAACTTGTTCGCTTCTTACGCACACTTTCAGGTACGCTGTTTCCGCGCGGCCGACCTGTCATGCCAGGCTGCAAGTCCGAGGTATCGTACGTCTCCATAATCAAACCGTGGCACTCGGCGATGGCAAGATTGGAGAGAAATCCGATCAATGCTGCAAAAAAAGTTGGTGCCATGTAGTGCATCGGCGGCCCCGTAGAAGTCAACGTGTAAGCAAGACCAGCAAAAGGAAGTACAATCATGAAAATTGCCCTTCGCACCAGGTGCGACGTCCAAGTGACACGCTTTTGAAACGTCATACTATCAGTCCTCGGGGGATGACTGCGGGACCGACTGAATAAGGAGGCTTTTTGAAACGGCACCGCTATCAAGCCGCCAATGGGCAAGGCTGCAACACATAGCCCTACATATGGCGGACGGAAGCGGTAATACCGGGATGTGAGTGCTCCTAAAAGCTTGAGTTACTCTGTCAGTACCTTAACACCTTTTTGTTCCGGAGCTCCCGTGCTCACTCACCACGACTACCATCACAATTTGGCCATAAATCCATCCCAAGTAGAGGGAGAGCACTATGAACCCGGGCTGCTGTATCATTCTCTTACACAACACCATTCCAGAGACCACCTCTTCGCCCCACCACAAGGGAGCAGTATACTTCAAATGCAACGTAACCTCGCCTTTGGCGTTTCTTCGAGCAATGTCTGAGGCGCTTCTTTCTCCCAGAGCTGACCGACGATAGGCCTTGCGACGTGCTTCAGGAATCAGCACGTTGAGAAGCAAGACTGCCGCCGTCAGAATTACAACAATCCAAAATCCCCATGTTGGCTCGAGCTTATTAATGACAAAGGCACCAATCAAAAAGCCAACGCCAATTGAACAGCTGAAACACCACGACCAAATTCCCAGCCACACGCCCATGCCTCCGCCATGGCGCCTAACATCGTTCTCATCCACAAGCTCCTGATGAGGACTTGTACTCTGCAATGAGGCGCCAAAGAGGTCAAGCAGCGTAGCTTTCAGATTGATGTTCAGAAATCCCAGCGCAATGCCAGTGGCGGCTCTGGGAAGCAAAATCCCAACACGGTAAGTGGGTGTATTTGGCGAGCGCATTGAGCTCACAGCTAGCCCCTGAGGAAATTGCAGTGGCAGAACCAAGGCCAAGGCCACCAGAGTGTACGGTTTGCGGCCATGTAGCATTGGCAGTGGCCAGAAAAGTAGAGTTGAGATGGCCATTCCAAAATATAATCTGACGAGCGTTACCATGAGACCAATTGCAACGGGAAGCTCACGTAAAAGCCTTACACAACATTTCCAAGGATCGCATAGTGATGCTGATCAGCTATTCTGTACTGTATCTTCGGCACTTCACCTGCCTGTGTAAAAGATAATCAGTCGAATTCAGAGTTTGCATTCTTTCTTGATGCCATTTCTTACATAGATACCGATTATACATCCAATAAGTGCAGTTGTGATGCATGTAATAGTTGCAACATAGCGCTTCTTGGAAACAGGCCAATCTCTTGCGATCCTGCGCCGTCGGTGTGAATTGCTCGAAATGGATTGACTCGGTTCCTGGATTTGGAAATCTTGGCGACTTCTAGAGCTTGACACAGTCTTCGTATATCCCAGCTGCTCCAATGTCTTGTCATCCTCGGATTTGCCATTGTAATACCCTGCTGCGTACCCATCCGTTCCTGGCCTAGGCTTAGGCTTTCTGCTGATTCCGTAAGAAGAGTATTCAGGGTCAGAAAAGCTAGCAGACTCTGTTACTGTTGGCCGGCTGGCGCTGAACCGTGGGCCAGGGTCTCCGATTTGACGTAGCTCAATAGGAGAACCGGCCATTGAAGCAGTTAGAAGATGAGAGGAGCTCGATCGTGGTTGGATTGGGGGCTCATTGTATCTCTTGATGTGCTTTCGAACATCTTTTCTTGACGGAAGTACTGGCGGGTTGCCCTTCTCCCTCATCACAAATGCAACCTGCTCTTTTGAAGGCGACTTAATTGCGGATGGTTTAGATAGAGTAGTTGGACGTCGCATCCGTAATCCTGCTGACTCCAAAGTTGACACGCTCAGGTCAGTCGAGGAAGACGCAATGCTGGGAGCCGGCATATCAATTGGATATGCCCAATCTCTTGCAATGTGAAACGATTGATGAGGAGATAGAACTGGCTCGATTGAAACTTTTCGAGAGGCTCCTTGGAGCAGGTGAGGTGGCTGCATCTCAGGCAAGTTCATTGCAGCTCGATTTACAAAATTATATCTAGAAGATTTGGGAGTCAATCCCAAACCGTGAACTTCAGCTCCCAGTGCTAGTGACGGTTTCCTTGTCGCGGGTGGATAAGGTGTTTTAACATATTGACGTTCCTTTGGTGTATCGGTGGAATTAGTAATTGTGGCCAAGTCATCAATTTTAACACGTCTCGTAGGTAATTGACCAAGTGATATTGCCCTGCGAAGGTTTGATACTTGTGTGCTTTGGCTTTCAAACGAACTCTCAGAGTCAGAGTCGTAACTGGATGATGAGTAGTCAATTCCGCGTCTAGCGAGCAGCGGCTCGTCATATACAACCAAATCATCAAGCGATTTCTCAGGAGAAAGAGAAGGCTTCCTCCATTGACTGTCAGCAGTGACCAGTTTTGATTCGCGCCTCGATGTCTCATTGTTGTGCAAGCTCATAGCAGGCTCTTCTATGGCCGCCGGCAAGTCTTTCGTGTGCTCTTTGTCCGTGGCTTGTCTTGCGATAGATAGTGCTTCGTGGAGCAATCCTTCCAGGTCCGTGATCACCCTATTGAATGATTCAGTCGCCTTTCCACTCCCGCCTACAATGCCTTCATTATTTGTCCCCTCTGTAGGCATGTCTCCCGATTCTAGCTGACGGAGATTGGATCTTTTTGACGAGATGGGTCTTACGGTGAAATTGTCCCTAGAGTCTCTCGAAACCACTTTCCCTGGTTCTCGACCGAGCATTTGCTGGAGCCATGACCTTGTTCGCCATAAGTCACTTGATTTTGCCCTAGATGTCGAGGGTCTGCGGGTTGATAAGGGATCTGGCTCATTTTCAGCAGTAGAGATTTGATCGGACACAGTCGGAGAAGTTTGAGTTGCATGTGTCGTAGAGGTATTCTGACGAGCTATAGTCGGGGGAGATGTGTGCTGGTTAACTTCCTTTTCTGCAAGAGGAACAGCCCGTGTCTGCTGGTTGTCATCCTCTACATCACGACGTTTTGCTTCCTCATTGGCTACAGTCGGTTCAGCTACCAACGCGCCTACCTCCGAAACGGGTTTGGCAGAAATTTGGTTACGGTCAAATTTGACATCGTCACCCTCTAAGAGCGAGGTATCAGCGAGTGAATCGGATAAGTGCTTGTCTTTCTCGATCCCTCGGTAATTCCACGAGAGAGGTGATTTCTCTCTCCTCGCCGCGCTATTGACCTGCTGCTCCCGAAGCTTTGGCGTAGTTGCCGTCCCAAAAGAAACAGCTCCTTTCCCATTGATAGACAATAGTGGAGGCGCTGGAAGACTGAACTCGGCTGGCGATGCCGATGGTCTCAAGAGATGATGATGAATTGATTTCGTTGAAGAAGCAGACCTGACAGATGGTCTCGGGGATATTGAGCGAATTGTAGAACTAGGCCCAGCATTGGTACTATATGGCGCGACTTTGTGTATACTCATACTGAGCCCAGACGCTGGGCCGGACATCGTACCGCTAGAGGATGCACCGCCTGTTGAAGCAATGAGCGCATTCTCAGCAGAAAGAGTGACATTATGTGCTGGGATTTCGACTCTATCTACCATAGTAGCATCTTCAGTCCCTTTCGACTCCCGCTGAATATCATCTTCGGAAAAATAACTTCCAGGAATGGGTGGTCTCTCAAATTTGTCCTGCTTAACAGACTCTGCATCAACGGAGATTGTCGCTGCTGAAGAGTTCCCGAGAATAGTGCCTTGTTGATACAAATTGCTTGAATTCACCATAGATTCTGGCAAAGGCGCAAGATCGTCAGCTTTCTTGGCTTCATTCAATGGATCTCTTTCGTCATGAAGTTTTCCGGAGACGCTACATTCATATTAGCATTTATTTACTAGAGTACAAAAGTCGTAACAAATAAGGCATTGCAAGAACGCACCTTCCTTGACCAGCTCCATCGTATTGTTTAACTTCGGTAGGTAATGATGCATCATCCACGATGGTCAAGAAATTGACAGAAGTTTTATCAACTGGTTTGTTCGACTGCGCTTCATGATTCGCGACGCTGTTGGTCTTGCTCAAATGTTCAGAGCGCTGTTCTGGGAATTTGCCAGAAGTAACAGAAGTTGCAGCTGAGCTCGGGGACTGAATTTGAGAGAGAAAATCCCTGCCAATGGGGTGAAGTCGCGACGAAACGTCGGCGCTTGGCTTCGGCGACCTCGGTGGATGCAGCTCATTGCGAGACGCTAACAGTGCACGAATTCGAATCAAAAGTTCCTCATCAATTTGAAAAGTGGATGTGTGATCTTGCGAAGGGCTTGTATATCCAGTGCTATGTGTCCGGGAATGGGGGAGGCTCGATTCATGCGGATAGGCAACCTCCTCCATAGGCGCGAACCGGATAAAGATTTGAGCAACTTAGTGAAGCGTCGGCGTAAAGATAGGAAATACCTCACAGCCAAACGCTGCCCCCGGAGTGGCCGAAAAAATGTAACTGATACAGGAAGATCTGGGAAGCATCAAAGAGAAGAGACAGACAGAGAGATTTAACATAAAGAGGAGAAGGAGAGGGGTGGGCAACGAGAATTTGAGCAAGAGTGAGAGTGAGAATTGGACATGATAATAGCTTCATGGCTTTTGCTCTTGAAGTGTATTAGAAGGAATGAGGTTGGTCGTTCCTTCCGTTTCTAGATATCAAGCTAGGTTGGTGACCAAGACATAAGAAAATAGGAAATGTTTCGTTGTTGTGATTTTGACGTATTGGTAGCACCGTTTGGAGTCACAAATTAGGAGAGTTCAGAGTCTTCAGATCTATCAGCTCAAACATCCAAAATGATCATCAACCCACGTATATTGACGAACTTTGAGAATAGAATAGGCCGAAACCTGGGCTGGATATTACTACCTAGGTTAACGTCGCCTAGACCTGTAGCTCTCCCGCTGTTCTGAACAAGAAATTCCATTTTATCATCATCAAGATTCTTTCCCGCCAGAATTTTTCATGAAATAATTAATCTTCATGATATCAACTTATGGCGGTCGAATTGAAGAAAGGGCGCCATTAGTCGTTGCACTGTGTTGTGTAACTTATGGTGTTGAATACAAACTGCTCGGGGAAACTTTCCGCTTGTAGAGCTGGACAAACTGCGCTTGTACCGGCGAAAGCCGCTAGTTATGACATGACAACATCCAGCCCCTGGTATGGCTGATACTGAACTCCCGAACATTGATAACGGCAGGGCGTGGACAAGGGCAGCTAATAATTGATTTGAAGAGTCACCCCTCACTTTTATCACTCTCCTTCAATTTATTATATCACACCGATTTTCTGCCCGAAAAGTCTATTGGTCGTTCTCATAATTTTATACCCAATATTTTAGCTTAAAAAGGGCCCAGCGATACGAAAAATATGGCTGGCCTCCTCAAGAAGACCGTCAAGCTTGCACTAGTCCAGCTCGCGTCTGGTGCGTCTCTCAATAATGCTTTTTTTGCTGCCCTTTGCTGCCCCTGCATGATCCCTTTTCTTCTGATATTCTCAAACTTTGCTTCAAAACACTAACCATCTTTCCCTGTTCAGGCGCTGACAAAACTGTCAACCTCGCCCATGCGCGTTCCAAGGTCCTGGAAGCCGCCAAAGCTGGCGCCAAAATCGTCGTACTTCCCGAATGCTTCAACTCCCCCTATGGCACGCAATACTTCCCCAAATACGCGGAGACGCTGAACGACAGCCCTTCCTCAAAAGCCGCGGCTCTATCCAAATCTGCATCCCTACCCAGCCCTCCGCCCGCCGAGCAAGCGCCGAGCTACCACGCTCTATCTGCTCTGGCATCTGAAGCTAGCGTATATCTCGTCGGCGGTTCTATCCCCGAATACTCGCCATCGACGAAAAAGTACTACAACACATCCTTGACCTTTTCGCCCAAGGGAGTGCTCTTGGCCACGCATCGCAAAGTGCACCTCTTCGACATTGACATTCCTGGCAAGATTACCTTCAAGGAGTCGGAAGTCTTGTCTCCGGGTGATCACTTGACGATTGTAGACCTGCCAGAGTATGGCAAGATCGCCGTAGCAATTTGCTATGATATCCGTTTCCCTGAGCTAGCCATGATTGCCGCACGCAAGGGCTGCTTTGCGCTGATCTATCCCGGAGCGTTCAACTTGACGACGGGATCTCTGCATTGGCAATTGCTGGCGCGGGCTCGTGCGGTGGATAACCAGATATATGTCGGTCTCTGTAGCCCTGCGCGGGACATGTCGGCGAGCTATAACGCTTGGGGCCACAGTTTGGTGGTGGACCCCAGCGCGCAGGTCCTCGCGGAAACCGATGAGAAGGAGAATATTGTGTATGCCGATCTAGAGTCCGGAAAGATTGAGGAAGTGCGAAAGGGCATTCCCATATATACGCAGCGCAGATTTGACATTTATCCTGATGTGAGCGCGGGGTACGGAGGAGGCGAGGATGGCGAAGGCGACGTCAAGGTGGGAAAGTGAAGGAATTGTATGGAGCAATCTAATAAGTCATGAGCGCAAATATTATCAAACATGCGCCGGAGTATAAACTGGATATGGTAAGGAATATGATAGAACAGGGTGACTTTGCTTGGACATATGAGAAATGAATCAACGAGAGTGAAGAGAGAAGAGGCACGTCGATTGTTCAGTATAAAATGTACGTATGGATCCCATTGCAAGCATATCAATTGACGTGAATTCGATGGCATTTGTCGTCACAATCACTGAACTTTTGAATCACACCATTCATATTTCAACGTTGTTTCCCGCTGTGCTTCAGCTTTTCCTGTGATTGATTGTCATGGGTTACGGTGTTGTACACTGATGAACTTCTCGAAACATTTTCTGGCATGTTCCAACCTCACTCCAGTCGATCACCTTAATATCCATCAGGGCATGGTGGTCATTTTGTTGAGCTTTTTTATTTGCCTATCCATCAAGAGTTATAAAACCTATGGCGTTCCATAGGTAGACAGAGAAGTAAGTGGCAAGCAAATTGAGCAAATGAAACTGTTAATAAGGAGAATAGATCCCCTAGTGAAAATACCATGCCCCCATCCGAAAAACAAAGGAAAGCCCGAGAACAGATTGTTTAAGATCCTTAAATCAGACCTTTGCGATGAGCAGACGAATATCCCATCAAGATTTGCCCCATAGAAATGGCGAGCAAATAATAATCACAGTAACGCCACAAGAGAAATAGCGATCCATGATGCACCAAACACACCTTCTCCCATAAACACCCTACCCGTCACCGCCGTTGCCGTTGCCGTTGCCGATGAATTCATCCTTGCAGGCAGCCAGGAAAACAATAGTCTTAACCCAAAGGGAGGAGACGCATATTCCGTATTCCAATCAACTCCAAGTCCACCATTATCGTCCCACCCCACCCACCCCGGACTCATAATCATATCTATCATCATCGAAACAAATGTTTCAAACTCTTCAAATCTTTTGCAAGTGCCTAAGCGGGCTTAGGGTTCAGTTCCCTGCCATGAAAAGGCGCGCTATCTGAGTACAAAAGCTTAATAAGCTGAAAAGATCGTAATAGATCAAAAGCAGAACATGACAGTCAAATATTTGGGTTGGAAAAAAAAGGAATAGGGAATGCCAGTAAGTAGGCGAAACTCTAGTTTCGGAAATCGTAAAGAATGTAAAACGCAGATATTGATCAGTATTTTAGAGCCAGCTCAAATTAGCAGCCAGCTGACCAGTACTGTAGCCGCGCAGCAAATTTAGAATCCAACAGTGCCAGCGACAACGCCGAGAACAATGGCAGTTATGATGCCAAGTCCAAATAAAACGCTAAGCCATATGGCGATTTTTTGCTCCGGGCGTGAAAAGTTATCAATTTCCCCACGGGTGATTTGGATCATGAGTCTATCGAGAGCGCCAAAAGCATACAATGGCAAAAGAGGCGGAAATAGGACACAAATAGCAAGAATAACGCGAGAGATGTGGCGCTGACGATGTTTGAGGTCAGAGGCGTAAGAGCCAGTCGGTCGCGGGGCCTGCTGGATGTAAGGCGGCTCAGAAGCCCAGATGCGAGAACGCTTGCTCGGAGTCCATGGAGTAGCAGAGAGTCTTCGCGGAAATGCAGCCTCATAAAGTGCAGTCCGAGAAGCCTCTTCTTCTTCTTCTTCTTCTTGTCCACGAAGGTGGCTCATATCTCCAAGCTCAATTCCTGAAACAGATGATGAAGAGGCACGGCCGGACAAGCTATGGCTGTATACAGAGTGCGAGATGATCGATATCTGGGTCAGGTGCTGTTCACTGGTAGCAGCACTTCTCGGAGTACTTCTGCTAGAACCAGAAAGATCGCGCTCATGGAGCAAGCCGGCTTCGATGAGATGTTGCCGATGGATATCAATGTCTCCGTCTGCCCACCCTGGCCGGGTTCGAAGCAGATCACGCGCGCCCATCATTGGGAGGACGATTTCGTCATCATTGCGGGGCTCTGGATAAGGATATGTGACGGTGTGCCTTGCAGGAGCTTGGGAACTGCCGTTGTCTCCAAATATATTGCCATTGCGGTCCGTGGCAGTAGCGGCAACCACGCGGATGCTGGACGAGTAAGGAGCGGCGATGCCACCTGCCAAAACTTGACCAGCCGCTACAAAGTGCGTCTTGCTGGAAGTGATGCCGTTGAAGCTACCAACAGCGCTATAGCTTGTTTGGTGGTTCCATTGAGCTGAAGCGACCAGAGATGTCTGGATGTTGTTCAAAGGAAGCAGTGCTTGGTTGCGTGGCACGGCTAAGCTACTGTTCCAATAGTTGTCATCGTCGCGATAAACATCCGCAAAACGATCTTCCTGGTATCTCTGAACGGTTGCTCCGGCTTGAACACAAAATCCAACATCGGCAGACCTACCCGAGCGGCTCACAACCCCCTGGTGTTCAATCCCGCAAGCCGCTTGAGGGAGAGACACGGTTGATTTCAATAAAGGTGGCGGTGACGAGAATGGGTTCACATGTTTGGCCGATAATGGTTTCGGATGCTGATAGTTTCCATAGCCACTCGAACGGTTAACTGGAGTTGCCAGTACTGGGGTAGCGGGAGCATTTCGGTTCATGAAGCTCGCCGAGTCAGAATACTTATAAACAGGCAGTAAGATTCTCTCACCGCGAGAACCGATGCGCTGTCTATAGATGTGATCATAGCGGGTGTCAGCAGCGTGAGTAATCATCTCACCAGCCAAGTGCTCTGGGCCTTCATGGATTGATCCAGGAGAGCTGGAATAATCTGCCACGCTGCTTCCCGTTTGGCCCCCAACAAGCCAAGTTTCAGTACCATACAGGCTTGCGTCCCCCACAGTCTCCCAATCCTTCTCATCACTTTCATTCTCGTCGTTGTTCTTGACTTGAGAATCGGCAACGGAGGCAAGCTCGACTTCAGACTGGTGCAAAGAGAAACTTTCTTCACAATCTGCTCCTGGATGGAAGTGGTCCTTGGTTTCCTCAGTTTCTGGGAATTCTGGACGTTCATAAGGGGATTGCGGAAGAGAGTCGCCGGTGACTGCGAGGCCTGAATCGAAGCTCAGATAACGCTGGAGGCTCTTAGAGCTAATGGAGCTCTGGCTGCTGCCCGGCCCCTCGTCCGAAAGAGTGTCGGTCTCACTTTCAGCGTGGCCATCCTCTTTCTTTCCGAAAACCAACAGACTTCCAGTCAAGTTGCTGAGCCCACTCATTTCACTAAGGCGAACCATTTCACGTTTGAGGGCTCGTGTAATTCGACGAGTTTTAGCGGCGATTTCGCCTTCGAAGTCAAAAATGGAAACAGTGGCATTTTTGCTTGAAGAAACTTTTTCAGGGCGACTGAAGACACCCAGCGCAGTAACGTCTTCCTGGTCACGTTTCTCGTGGATGGCAGAGACGGCCTCAGAATGCTCGCTCTCTGATCGAGTGTTGACTTGGGCGTTTGGCTTATCTTTTTGAGGTAAAATGGGATTCTTCACCTCATCGACACCTCGGCCCGTCTTCATGTACTTTGAAGACAAGTGCAGAAGATCACGCGTATTACCATAGGAAGAGCTTGAAAGACCATTTGACTCAGCGGAGTTAATCCGATATGTCATGAGAGGAGATCGAATCAACGCAGCAGGCGGCGGTTGTGGAAAATCTGCAAAAGATCGCTAATGAGTTTCAAATCTCTTCAATCACGCACTCTGTGTTTGGGATATTCAAAATTTGGATCTGGGTTCAACTTACCAGGAATACGCGTGTTATTGGAGACGTCCAAATGAGATCGAGCTGTGATCGAAGTATAAGCTGCGGACGAATCCTCGAAGAGAGCTCTGGAAGGATTGTTTCCGTGTTGACCAGCATTATGAGGTTCTCCGGCGTGACACGTCTTAGGCTCAGTGAAGCTGGATTCAGAGTCATCTCGACACATTTTGAGATCACCAGAAGCTCTCTTTTCGGTGTTTTCGTCCATCTCACGAATATTTTGCGATCTGGATCGTTTTGACACCAAAGAGACTCCTCTAGGAGAGGAAATAGAGTTGTTTCCGAGCTTCACTCTTCTCGATGATGAAAGGACGCGTTGCGCGAATTGATGTTTTGAGATGTGATGAGGATGGTTGTGGAAGAGAAGAGTGAATGAGGGAGGGAGTGGAAAATGTGAGAGTAAGTGCTCGCTAGAGTCCGTGCTCATGACTGTTGAACTTGTGGTGTTAACGTCTCCTGTAGAAGTTTGTCTGTTCAGAAGCGAGCTTGAATTGAAATTCGGAGTCTGTTTGCAAATTGTGGATATGAGCTTCTTCTGGGCATGACTTTTCATGCTGGTGTCATCCTCTCCTCTCTTCCCATTTTGTATTCTCGAAGCCGATATCCCGGCATGACGGTTACGAGCCTGCCCCAGCTTCGGTTGCAGAAAGCTGACATTTTTCTCAAGAAAGCTTTCCCTTCTCTTTGGTTCAACTGAGCTTGTCTCGAGGCCTCTCAACCTTCTGGGCCCCTCTGGCACCCTTGAGAGCTTGAAGCCTGTGGCCGGGTCAAACGTGCAGCCCCACTCGATTCGTGGACCGCAATCGATCCTTGCCCTATTGATGATGTGGTGGCATACTTTCTCATCTCTAAATTCTCGAGAGTTGCCTTCACTTTGTGATCTTTCCATTTTGCTTCATATCAGAGGCATAGAATTTCGGAGGGTAAATTGGACCTTTATCCGTACATTCTGAGTATAAAATCCCGGCTTAATGCTACAACGACTGCCCGAATAGGCGTACGTCCGAGCCTCCAATGCTGCAACTCGCTAAATAGATAAATGGCCTTGGAGAACGGCGAACTCTATATCTCTCAACGAGTCTTCTGGGATACGCTGAGGTATTCTGACGATCTCTCACGATTTGGCCAGGGGTTGTCGGTGCATTATACATTAAACGGGCATCAATTGTTGATGCCAGTGCTCTCTAGCTAGCACAATATCTAAAACATATAGGCGTACTCGAGCCGACAGCTTAATTTCTATTTTTCATCCGTCAGCGGGGGCTATGTACATATTTACATCGGGTTCCTGCAGATGTGTTTCACAACGCTCGAATGTTGGACTTTCTTTGCCGCATCACAAACGAACACTAATTGCAAACAAAGCATTCAAGTTCCGACACTTACACCAAATATTCGGTGTCACAATGATACATAATCTTTCAGTCCATCTCAACCGCGTTCGTACAGTCAAAGAGAGCTGCTATTAAATGATGCTTTCTGCTCATACATGCTCAATCGCTCATCCTAGTAGGTGAAATCGGTGCAAGACCAAAGAGAAAGCTCGTGGACTATGACCGACTGTTTTGTATAAATGAAGAGAATAAGGAACAGAGGTCCACACGTTAGCTGTCAATGCCCATATCCTCTTCCGCGGAGGACGAGCAAACCTGCCTAAGGTGGCATTTAGAATGAGAATGGGCCAGTTCACTCTAAAAGAAAAATATTAAATAGATAGTAACATCACTAGAGTCGTCAAGGAGTGCGGCAAGATGCAAATGAACGAAAGAAAAGTAACGATATGGGTGAGGTGAGGTGATCATGGGGTATGCGGGCCAGTGACGTCTGGGGGAGTTGTCTGGGGTGGGCCATGACATCGGACAGTTTCAAAAAAGGGCTAGCATGTGCAGAATATTCAAAGAAAGAAGGCATCACCAAGCAGTCTAGCACAGAGAAATAGGAAGGAGCATTGGGAAAGCTTGATAGGCAATTTACAGAGCGGACGTTGCTTCTGTTGTGTCGATGAACAAGGGAAGTCAAGACAAGACTTCGCTTAAGGGTAACCCCTGTGCCACTCGTTTGCGGAGCACACGGGTAGGTTAATTCTTCACGGGTTAAGGGTCCGAGGGGTCCTGCTTGGTCGCTCTTTCCTAATTGCGACTGGCATCTTGCAGGCACGTGACACCTGATTGCTGCAACTGCTCCCTTGGCAGAGAAGACATCAATATAATGGAATAAACATGTCTTTCCTGTCCAACCTCATTGTACATTCAGGCCAGGAATTTGCATGTGCTGTATTAAAAAAATACCTGTAAAGAGAACAGTGCCTTAACAATGTGTTTTCTGTATGTAATAGTGCTAATCTCTCAAGCCATGCCTATGTTACCTTATATATCATAATAAATACACACACCAATATCAGACAGATATTTAAGCAGATAAATTATTTTTAACTCATCTATCTTAAACATCACCCTTTTTAAGGTAAAAGATTTAATTCTGGCTAGAAATAACTATAACATCATGGTCCTGGAACTCACAAGACTCCTCTCGCTTACACTAATGTGTGGGAGTGCACGGACCCCATGCTTACGCCCCAATAAATGTTAGCGCGAAATGGGAATCAACCTCCTATGTAATCCAGAACATAGACCAGAAGATAAAACTATGCTCAAAAATGGCTTAAACTTTCATTGTTCATCCATTTCTATTGATTTCAAGGTGGATTTTACTAGGACATATTATTGAAAGCTTCAATTCGAAAAAGTCTACCCGCTGCAGCAGCTGTTCTTGCCTTAGTCATTTTGCATCTGGAGTAACTGTCTTCATCGGCGCCGACAAGATGGAGAACAAGGCGGGGGATCCGTTCCGTGAGGGCCGCCGACCTGCAAGGCTCTATCACAAAAAGTCCCGAAATGGCTGTCAGAGGTGTAAGGCACGTCGAGTAAAAGTAAGTGCTTGCTAACTTGACCTTGCTGATCTAAAATCACATGAACTTTGAAGAAATGTTCAATGAGCCGATGTCACCAATAGATGCATGTTGCTCAAATATTGTCCAAGCACAATTAACGCCCATTATAGTGTGATGAGAAACAGCCGGCATGTGGAAGTTGTACTCGTCACAAGGTGCCATGTGTGTACAACTCTCCAACGGCAAAAAAAGCACATTTCAGGGAGTCAGGCTCTAGCTGTGCACAGCAAGCCAATTCTTTCCAATATACAATTCAGCCAACAAATACATCACCATCCGTAATTGGGACCAGTCTCGGCTCATCATCACATGCCGATTCGCCAGAAGAAGTGGATGAGATTGACGATTATGGCATTTCGGAGTCCCGATCACGGCGCCTGCTTGAGCTTCGACTTCTTCAGAACTACATGGAAAATGCTAGGCAGCCTTTTCCGTCTCCCAAGCCAACAGAAAAAGCCTCAAGCTTGGCAAAACTCGTGCCTTATATGGCACTTGAAAATGACAATCTCCTCTACTCAGTGTTCGCCCTCTCAGCTACCCATATTCTAAGAGAAGGTCAAAACACGGAGCTTTTGACAGCACGCCACAACTATATGGGTCTGGCATTACGGGAACAACGCAATGCGGTGGCAAATTTAAATAAGCACAATGCAGATGCAGTTTGTTTTTCCTCCACTATTATGCTCATCCAAGCATTTGCCATGTTACATGAGCGCATTGTCGAGCCTTATTCCCCACCCATGGATTGGCTTCGGCTAGGTCGAGGCGCTGGAACGGTCTTCGAGCTCCTGCTGGATAATTTAGAAGCCCTGGAAGGCGCTGATGCCTCAAAGTTCATGTTGCTTGTTCGAGGTCCGCCGCTACTGGACGATGATGATGAGCTTTTCTCCGAGGAGAACAGAGCTCCTTTTTTGCATCTACTGGAAGATTCCGAGAACCTTGGACAGGAAATCGATGGGCTGTGGAATTCGGATATCCAAAGAGCTTATGAGACCACTCTCAGTTACATAGGATCCATTCATCGCGCAATCGAAAGGGACGAGCCATCGATCAGCGTGTGCAGAAGACTGATGGCATTTCCAATACGCATTCCCAAATTATTCATCGACCTCGTTGAGGAGCAGCGACCTCGTGCACTGGTGATCCTTGCACATTTTTTTGCTCTGACAAATCACGTAAATGGTATATGGTGGCTCGCGAATACCCCGCAAAGGGAGATACGGGGTGTCTACAGAGCGTTACCTGCGGAATGGAAACATCACATGCACTGGTCTCTTTCCGTTGTCGGATTAACTTCCCCTGGAGGATTTTCTCATTAATGATACCTTTGGGAGGACGTCTACTTGACCAATCTATTGGAAAGATGATAAAATGCCCAGCATCGGCATTTCAACAGCGCCCTTAAAACACCTTTATGTAATCATGACTTTAACTCTCAAGCTGAGCCCAATCCTTACGCATGTTGTGTATTGCCACGACGCGTTTGAGATTTGCCAATAATGCTTGCCGATGTTCATTTGGGTCTGAAGCTCTCGACAGTGTGGGGTTGTGCTATGCGGTTTCTCTCCTCATTCAAGTTGCGCGTTAGAACTCCAACTACCACAAATAAGGCGATCACCAGCATCTCGGGGGCAACACTGATGCAAACTTTTAGAGCCAAGGAAGTCTTGACTGTCGAAGAATGAACAGTAAAATAAATTGTCGCATAGACGAGACGGAGGCATATCAAAGGAAGAGATGCGAAAACTGATATCAAGAGCTTGAGTTATGTCAGTGTTATGAACACGAAGGTTATACGGGTGGAAACAACAAACCATGGTTCCGGCCTGATGAACCGCGTTGCTGATTTCCCTTCTGCTGCGCATTCGAAGAGAGAAGAGTGCCCAGCAGCAGAGCAGGATCCAAGCAAAGTCAATGATGGCCAATCCGGCATATATTAGGGCTTTGTCGGTGGAAGTAAACTGCCCAGAAACCAAGGAAGAACCTCGAGATGCAATGAGAGCGATGCCCACGGCAACAATCAAGTGGAATTGAATGACGAGAAACCACTCGAGCCCGCGTGTGGCTTTTCCAGAGCGTGAACGTCTTCTACCTTCCAGTCAGCGACGGCTTCTATTTTTTTGGTATCAATGACTTACGCCTCGCCAAGTATGCCGGCGGCCGAAAGCAGCAAAGGTGACAGCCCCACGCTCATGATTATCGTCGCTGCGGTTCCCACGGTACCGTTGTGCTCATCGCGGATAGTCAAGGCACAGCCAATGACTCGAAGTGCGCAGAAGAGATTGACGTAAAACCATCCGAGGATCCCTGTCTTACCATGTCGGAAGAGACAATATAAAGAGGGAAAGAACAAGAGGGCGAAGACAGCCAGCTGGGCGTCGATAAGTGCCGACATGGTGAATGGAGAGAGATGGTCTTTAAAAGACTGATTGAAGGACCAGCCGGGATTTTGGGCGGATGGACAGAGAGGGGCGAAATTGCTCAAGGAGATTTGAGATTTTCCCGCTCCTAGTATGTGAGCTCTGTCAAGAAAGCAGTTGAGGCAGGTCTGCAGGCTCAAAAAAAAAGGGATGCCGCCAAGTCTTAGAACTCAATTCAAATATCGAGTGGAGGCATTCAAGTCAAGACGTGGAAATGTGCGAGCCCTGGACGGAGCAAGGCAGTTCCATTTTATATTACATGAACATAATTGTTAAGCACGAATGCTATTTCTTTTCAGCTGGTTGAAAGGAGAAAACCAAGCCAGGACATTAGTCTGATGCAGTAATCATTTACGGATATGTTTAATTTTGCTAATGTTGCAGGCGGAGCATATTGTGTATGACGAGAAGAACCAAGAGTTGACAGAAAGCTTAACATAGAGCTTTCCCCTGGGTTGATTGGCGGAGAAGATATTAAGGCTGAAGGAACCGAGGGGACCAAGGCGCCAGGAGAAACGAACGGGTGGAAGCGAAAGCGAAACCGAGAGCGAAACCGAGATTGAACGGAAGCTGTCGAGAGTGGAGAGCGTCTGATTGGCGCAAAAGCGAACGCGAAACCGAAACCGAAAACGAATTGCTCAATGCTGTCGATCGCTGACGGCTGCTACGCCCGTACCCAAGCCAGCTTACGCCGTGATCGACACATGTTACCCCGCAGCTCCCTGCAAAATTGATGGATTAGATTCAGCCCAGCCAGTCCAAGCCTCAATCACCTGAATCATGGCAGCCCATATTACATCGATAAGGAGTAGCATCCAAACCAAAGCAGAAGCTTGGACCCCACACAGCCTCAGAATGTGCTGTCCAACTCCGTCTATAAATTGTCAAACAGACGCTTTCAAGGCTCATTTCTCACCACACTCAGCAACATCAACTTGAATTGACTACCACTTCACCTCTTTATTTTATTTTTTTCTATCGATATTCTGATTCCTACTTCTATCAGTTGGTTCACACCTCTGGAGAACATGTCTTTTGTCGTGCAGAAACTAGTTCGCGGCGTTGCCGGCGGCATTGGTCTAGCTTCTGAGAGCATCAGTGCTTACAAAGAGAACAAAAACTCGAAGAAGGCACAAGGTGACACGAGAGAGGAGCCCAGCGAAACTGGAATTGAATATCCCGAAGACAAGAAGGAGGGTTTTAATCCAGAAGACGATGATCCCGTAGAGGAGGTGGACGACGAGCAGCAATGGGCACTTGATGAAGCTCAAGACGAACTCACTGCTGACCGTTCACCGCCTCCCCTTTCAAAAGCCACTACGGAAGAACCTTCTGCTCCCGACCTTGCAGAGGCATTGGTTCGACAGTACCCCATGCACGAGCTCAAAGAACTGGAAGTCCCTCCACCTTCGTACGCGGAGGCCTCAGAGACCGGCGCGTCGCCATCAAAGCCAGTCTCTAGTCGCCCGATGCTCCCTTACCCTGTCGTGGTTCCTCAACGCAGACCGAAAGCTCGTGCTCGCGGTTTCATTCGTGCCTACCCACCAATTCTTGAAGAATTCGACATCGACCAGAAGGCGTTTCTTCAATTCATTGACGGTGCGAATAAACTCGCCCTGCAATCGCAGTGGATGCAAGCGATCAATTTGGCGTCTCTTGCCACAATTCCTCTTCCATTCGGTATTGGCGTCGCCATCTCAATTGCCGTTCAAATGGCCACAGATGTTGCTACTGAAATGCATGGACGATCAAGGTTCGTTTTCAATCAAAACCGGACTCGCGGTCCTTTTTAATTTCTTTCCTTTCTCTCTTGAACCACACCGCTTACAAAATTACCATAGGACAAACTCCTACATTGCAAAACTCAACAAAGAATTCTTCGGTCCTCGTGGTCTCTTCTGTCTCGTCATGACCTACAAGCCCAATTCTGCCGACCCGTTCGCCCTCCTCCGCACGGGCTCTGGCGGTGGCTCGAGCAGCAATTTCGACCTCAACTCGACCATCTCCAACACCCTTGCTGGGTCTCAGGAAACCGCAAACTTTATGAAGAAGCTCAAAACCAATCTGAGTGCCTCGCAGGGAAAAACCTATGGCGGCCAGCTGGAAATGCTGTTCCCCGAGACTGCGCCGCTCATTTATCCCGAGCTCGATAAACTGGTGCAAAAGGACGACGCAGAAACTCTACGCAAGAGGGATAAATTACTCAAGGGCAAAGAATTCACCGCAAAATATGTTGATAAACGCGCCACCGCAAGATTCGTATGTCTCACCTACTCCCCTTTCCGGATCTCCTAGAAAGGATCACAAATACTTACACCACATGCCCCAATACAGATTGCCCAAAACCCCGAGAGCGCCCTTGCCCAGAACACGCCCACGCCACAATTTAAATCCCGCTTCTCGGACCCCAACCACCCCGTCAACAGCGGCTCGCTCGTCTCCCTCCTCACAGGCGGCTACGTCAACCCGCCCTCTCTCCAACAACGCCGCCAGGCACGCATGGAGTCGGCTTATTACGGCCGTGGAGGCGGCCTCGGCGGCCGCCGCGGGCCCGGATTAATCGGCTCCGTCATCTCCGCTATCGGCGACGCCAGCGCCAACCGTTCTTCTGCCGGTGGGCCCTCCTCCTCTGGCCCCGCAGCGGGTACACCCGCCGCCCGGGCCTCTTCTTCTTCACGCTCGCCCGGTCCCTCTTCCCGCAATTATCCTCAATCACAATCTCAATCCCAATCCTACGACCCTGATCAACCATATGATCGCTACGGATACGGTTTCGGATATAGCTACGCCACCGGCAACAACCCCGACAGCAGCAGGCGCGCTCGCCGCCAAGCCCTTCGCGATATGCGTCGCTACCGCGGCGGTCCCGCGTTGGACCAGGACCCCGCGTATGGCGGCCAGTATGGCTCCGGTGGCATCCTGGGATTCAGTCCCATTGGCGGCGTCAAGAAGCTTTTGGGCCAGGATGTGCTCTATCTCATGGTTGTCAATATGCCGACTGATGAGGAAATGGCCGAGGCTAGTCGTGTCATGCGGTCGTGATTTTTCTTTTTCTTTTTCTTTTTCTTTTCTTTTTTTTTTATTCTTTTTTTATTCTTTTTTTCTTTATTTCCCCTTAAGCCCCTTGGGTGGAGGAGATGGGGGTGGCGGGGATGGGGATGGGGATGGGGATCATTCCTTTTCCCCCTTTTCTTCACTTTTTACATTTACCTCTTTTCCGCCCTCTAGCTCTCATGTGACCAACATTAGCAAACACTACAACACACAAAGTTTCAAAGTTTGTGGATATACCCGCCTTTTTTCGGCTTTTGCTGATTACTTTCTCCCTTATTTTTTTCTTTTCTCCTTTTTTTTCCCCCTTGTTGCCCAGATCAATTTCTAGGGAATGTGGGACTTTAATATTCCGACCTTGTTATATCGGCTATTCAGCAATAAATCATGAGATGAGTATAGTCAAAGTTAAAGTTAATGTTCAGTCTGGCCGCACGCGACGCAAATTGTATACGTCATAAGGACCTGGAGAACTGTTGCTGTGCTGTACATCATTAGATGTATACTTTCATTCAGACACACACACTTTCACACTCTCATATCAAATCCATTCGTCGTTTATCGAATTCAACCTTGGTTCTCGACCTATAAGTCCTTGACCACAAGTAAGTCCATGACATGGGAATCAATGAATCAATGTAGAGAAGAAAATGGTATTGATGAGTGGAAAAAAAAGTAACTACACCAAGAAAAGGAAATAACTCCAAAACGTCACACCGCGAGATGCATGCATGGCTATATATATAACATCATAGAAAAATTCGCAGCTATGAACATGAACACGAACATGTGCTTTGCCCAAATCAAACAAATTGACACTTGACAGACAAGAGAAAAAAAAGAGTTAATCAACTAGCTTCTTCTGCTCTGAGAAAGGTGTAAAAAAGAAAGGTGATAAAGCCCTTGATGACATATAACAGAAAAGAAAAGAAAAGAGAAGGAGAAAAAAAAAATAAGAGAGGAAAGAGAAGGGGGAAAGGAGAAGGGAGGGGAGAAGGAGAGAGGGGTAGAGAAAAACTGGCGCGCTTTTCATAAACTTTCGTGATATTCGTTCGTTAATTGTTTCCCAGAAGACTCTTCCGGGGGATAGTGGTAGTGGTATAGGCCCATAAAACGATACGGTGGGTATAGACTGGAGGTTTGGGGAGTTTAATGCCGTTTGTATTTCTGTGAAAGATATTAGTCACTGATGAGCAATAGGTTTTTTCGAAACCAAGCATAGAAAGAAAAGAAAAATAAATAAAGGAATGAAGGAAGGAAGGAAAGAAAGGAAAAGAAAACTCACATCCTCCAATCTTCTCCTGTTCTCGGGATCCAACGAATTCGTGGCGCCCATAAGAGTCTGAGAAATGGCTCTGGTGGCACCGATTGCGGGACGGAAAATGACAGTCGGGGTACGTTTCCACACGGCCTTTGCTGCGCCCTGGGCGCTTCCGCTATCAAGGACTTCTCCGGGGACAGCAACGATTGCGTCACGCGCCATGATGAGATCTCGGCCGAGGCTGGAATATGCGCCGCGCAAGCCCTGAACAACGCCAACGGGCTGGTCGGCGTATAAGCTGATAACTTTCTTCTCTTCCTCATCGGCTTCGTCGTCCTCCCAGCCTGCGCCGACGTCGTGGCCATGACCATGAGCCGTCCCGCTGCCGCCAACTCCAGGCTGGCTGAGAAAGTCCTCGGCACCTTGAAGGACAGTTTGCGTGCCAATTGCAAGTTTTGCACCGAGCTTGACAAGTTCGCTTGTGGTTGTCTTGGCGAACGCCAGTGCGCCCTTTTGGATACTCCGCACAATTCGGCCGTCCTTTTTGTATTCGCGAATCGGCACGACTACGAGATCCTTGACGCCCCCGCCTACGTTGACGAGTGATCGTACAGGCGCGAGACCGGCGAGGACTCCGGGTAATTGGTTGCGTTTGACGTCCGGCATCCAGATGTCGTTGAGCGTCTTGGAGAGCTTGTCAAATCCGGATATACCGTAGATGATAACGTGGCGGAGCACAATGTCGGCTTGGTCGAGGATGAAGAAATTCATAAATTCAGTGGTATGTCCGGATCGAATACCTGCGTAATCGACGTTCTTGGGCTTGTAATCTAGTCGAACTTGCACAGAGTTGACTTCAACACGCTGTAAGAAGGGAACGTCGGCGGGAGAAGTTTGTGCCTGAGCGGAATCGTCTTTGAATTCAAAGAAGCGTGTGATAAAGTCGAGAGCATCTTGGTCTACATGTAGTCGAAGGGGAAGGACGGTAACCTATCGATATATTAGCGCCTGAGTTAAACAGTACGGGGAATTATGAAATTCAAATTTACCTTGATGACTATCTCAGACGCCGCCAGTTCAGGAACCGGCCGGACATTGAGAATCTCCAAGTGAACCATGCTCTTGCCGGTCTCACGCTCTCCTGCATCATGCATATACGTCGCAAATTTCTTCCACGTCGATGTAGGTACGTTATCAAAGATTTCCAAATCTCGGACCCTTACGTCAATGGAACTTTGTGTTTCGCCTGAACCTTGCGGGAATACCACGAGATCTGCAGACAGCCCCTTGAGCTCAAATGCGATCTTATGCTTCTTGCTTCGCTGCAACCGAAGTCGCCTTCCTCTATGATGGCCCGGCTGTGACTGCCTACTGGGCGACTGAGGGACTGAAGGAGCATAGCTTTCTGTCTCGCTGGCGAGATCATCGACATTGCGGTTGATCTGACGCGCTAGTTCCCTTGGGTCACGGTTCGCTGAAATGCCAATGTAAATGGAGTTGAACAAGAAATCTCCGATGACAGACTCTTCCTCGCCCTGATCGGCCTCAAATGAAGAGCGTCTGTCACTCCGATTCCGGCGTTCTGTAGCCCTTATCTCGACATCTCGCACAGCCTTGGAAATTGTGTCTCTAGTCTTCTGCCAGTCATATCCATCGAAAAGGTTCCAGATGACGTGAATATCACGCACTCGTACACGAAGAGGGCTCGTCTGTACGTTTGTTCTGTCGGCAACGCCATAGGCGTTCAGCGCAGAATCCCACTTGTGAGCTGTACCTTCCACTCCCACCCCTGATCCAAAGTGGTCTTCTTGGAAGTTCAGAGGCTCATTACCAGGTGCAACCTCATATTGCTCTTGGAAGCTCTCAAGAAGGACCTTGTCCCCAATCTCTCGTGTGATAGGCTGGCTTGCCAAATGACCGAGATCGTCATCAAGCATACTATCCGCCATTTCCTCGGACGTAGCCCCTGGCTGTGGTCTGTAGAAACTACTGACATATTCAAGATTCCGCGGAACTTCGTCGTCCATCATGTCGCCTTCTTCCAGGCCGAGCGGGTACTCTTCGGCTACTTCCTCGCCCGGACCTGAGGGAACGAAAGCATCTCCCGAAAGAGAAGCGAGCATATCCTGAACAGGTATTACCTCAGTACGGTACTTGATGTCCTTGCTTGGCGGCATAGGTGGTTTGAGTCCGTTGATGATGCTGAGAAGCGTCTGCGTAGAGTCTGCGCAGGACTCCAGAACGAACAGATCATCCTTTACCTCCAGATCGATACACTTCTCATTACTATTTGGAGCTTTAATGACCTTTGCAGTAACCTTAGCTGAAGATATATAGCTCAGCGACACATAACCCATGTCACTTAACGTAGAGGAAATGTCACTTTTGGTGCTCGTATATCGTGAGGCCATGGACGCTGCAATCTCACTAGAATCTAGGAGATTGTTGGTATCATCAATAGCCATCAAATATGCTTTCTTGACCTCCAATGTGGCGCTGAAATCTGAATCCCTCGGAATAGCTCCAGCGAAGCGTGTATCAATCAAGACCACAAGGGCTTTTGAGGGCATGTCTCGTGGATTGAGTCCGACCATGGAGTCACGCAGAACAATATCCGCCTTGAGGGTCCTAGATGAAAAAGCCGATTCGCTACTAGAAGACGTTTCTCTAGAAAGGCGGGCCAACGGGCTGGTGGGTGGCTGCCGAGCGGTCAGAGTAATCACGGATGCTACCATATCATTGACGACGTCCTCTACAAGCTGCTCTGCTGATATTCCCATGGCCGCCATGAGAGTTGAAACCCGATACTCGGCTCGAAAATTCCAAAGCTTGATCCTTATAGTAGGCTCCATTTCATCTCCAATCATCCTAACCATGATCATGGGTACTTGCGCGTGGGGCGACAAAGTCTGTGAGTTGATAGCTTCGCCAACAAGCTCCTCCTCGGAATTCCTGTAGAGACTGAGGTTTTGAACACCGAGCGCAAGTAGCGATGGTAGAGTCACCTGGGCTACTTCCAGATTTTGAAGAGCCAAGTTTATCTCCCCAATCTGTTCATTGATTTGGACCCTATATTCAAGTTCTCGAATCAGTCCAAGAATTAAAATTCCAGGCCGGTCGTCTTCTGGGAGGTACTTGGCGACGGTCGAAAGCCTAGAAAACTCCTTGCCAAGAGAAGCGAAATATTCCAGATCGTTCAAATTGGCTATACCACCGCTGACGTTTGCCACGGTTATGCGGAGCACGGCACCCTGCTTTCTTTGGCGTAATAAAGTATCCAAGAGAATGTCGTCATCTTGTTCATACTTGTTATTGGAGGGATTGAGTAGAGAAAGAAGTCGAGCAAGATCCTTTTCCTCTGGATTAGAGAGATATTCGACTCGTATATTTCCCAGTTCAGCGGTGGCGGAAGCTGCGCGCTTTTCCAAGCGAAGGTATGGGCCACTGAGCTCCACCTTGTCTACTTGCAAACCCAGGCCTTCCTGTCGGCTAACAAGTTTCATTGCGCTTGTCTGAAGCTTTACGCTGCATACCCGGCCGATAACATGTACGAAGATACCTCCGATCCTAACGTTAGCCTTTGTGCTTGCAGCTGAAGAATCTTCAGAAGGGGGCATCGGAGTCTCAAAGTGAACACCGCGAGAACGCTTTGCGGGTTTGCTGCCTGTGTTCTTGGCGCCGACAATTGTGGTATTAGAAGCGATAGAGCTTCCTAGATCCAGGATACTACTGAAGCCACCCAGCCACGTTATAGTGTCGTCAAGTCTCTCCAAGTTCAACGAAACATGGAGCGGTAAAGTCGTCACCTCGATTTTGCGTTTAATTCCTGTACGTGTAATGGAGAAGGAGACGTCCTTATTGGCGGCACTTGACAAATCTCGTACAGATGCCCTAAGCCTACGACTGGCATCAAATGATAAGATAACATCAGAACCATCCCCAAGGAAAAACTTCTCAATTGATGCTCGGGCCGATGAAGAGTCTAACCCAGAAATATTCTTGATTTCGAAACCTGTGACGCTCGTAGAGATTAAGACTTCAGAAAGTGGTTGCGGATCGAGAATACCGCCAGCAGAGTTGTCAGTCTGCTCTGCTGGACTCTGCAATACACTATAAAGGCGATCGAGCAGTTTCAGGGATATGCGATCAACCCGCAAAAATGTCTTTAATTCCTTTTGTTCAGATTTCCGTTCCTTGGCTTCTGGTTCCTTGGGTTTGGGAGGCTCATCTTTTGACTCTGGTCGCAGTTGTTGCAGGAGCTTGATAACCAGACGGCACACACTCATATCCACGGCGAGGTCAATAGAGCGGATGAGGAGGTCGATACAATCGAGGTTCTCCTCATGTGTAGAAGTCTCCATTGGTGAGTAGATTGAGCTTTCATGCAGTGAACTAGCAAAGTCCGGGAGGAACGAAGAATGGTCAGGGTTGTGTCGTTCAAATAGTTTCGAAGCTTCCCCACTATTCTTTCGCTGAGCGTAGGCTGAGAATCTTCCGTATGAGCGTGAGTGTGGATCTCCTGCAGGTGCCACTTGTGAAGGACGACTGTTACCATCGAATGGCTGTGCAGTAACATCTGGTGTTGGCCCAGACGAAGTTGACTCCAAGCCTGGGAGGCGAATACTGACGCGATCAATCTTCAAGATCTCCTTGGTCACGCGAGAGGTATTCCCAGACGAATAGGATTGCTTTTCTGAAGACGTTGATTGCAACGGATGTGGCCTTTCGGGCGCTGTTGCGTGACCAAGCCCTGTAGATTGCAAGGGTGATGTATTGAGCCCTTCTGTACTAGGTTTTTCACGATCGGCGGAAACACCTTGAGTTTGCATATAGACAGAACCAGGTCTCGGAGTTACCGGCCTAGCGCTCTCCTCAGCCGCATGGCTTGGATATTGACCAGACTGGCCCAGATCATCGTAGCGTGACGCATCCCAACCACCCGGCATTACTATACGTCTGCTTTGAGATGGTGAATCTCGGCTAACTGCACTCATATACATGCTTTCCGCTTCTTCGTGACTAAAGACCCTGGACTGAGCGAGATCATCTCCGCACGGTGTACCCGACTGAGTGCTTGATGTCTCATTGCCAGAGCTCTCTGCGGGACTGGGTGGCTCAATTGGCTCATTGCTCATTTCATCATTAAGATCATTAGCCTCTTCCTGAGAGACAATATTTGATGCAACCAGGTCGTTCTCGGTAGTCCTAATATCACTCTGAGATTCTTGAATGGTTGGTTCTGATTCTGACTGTGACGTGTGGAGAGATTTTTCGTCAGTTTCTTGGGTACCCTCAGCTGTCTTTTCATGAATGACTGAATGCAAGGAGCCTGTGAGCAGAGTATCAACATGGGGTAATGAGTCTTCGAGACTATTAGTGGACAAATCAGGTTCAGAATGTTGCAGATCAGCGGACTCCCCGCGCATTCCAGTCGGTGACTCAGGCTCCTGGGCATCCTCGTGGGCGGATTTCTCGGTCACTGTAACATCGTCTTGGGAACGCTCGACCTTGGGGCTGCGGTCGTCTTCTTCTTCGTCATCATCATCATCGCTTGCATCTGCGAATCGACCTCCATCACTCGTGGCTACAGAAGTCTCCATTCTATGGGGAGCTGGAGGTGGGCCGGCGATTGATTCGAAAATTGTCGAATTAAGCATATCCTCGACCGCGCCGGGTTCGTCAGTGACTGATGCATGTGAAGCACTGCGGGAGGTTCGAAGACTGCTGCTGCTGCTGCCTCTGCTCATTGACCTTGGTTGTTGTTGCGGGCTCTTCATGCCTCCTCGCTCAGACATGGCGCTAGGGAAAGTGACTGAAGGTGAAGGCGGTCCAGCAGAACGCGTATGGCTCGCAAAAAAGGATGCGTCAGAGATGAGCGCGCCACGGATATTATGCAGAGATATAGTTCTCTTTCCTGGGACAGCATCTTGTGGCGTTGTTCGGGTAGTGGCGGCAGTTGTTGTGACACCCTCGACGTCCACATCTTCAACCTTAAGTTGGACTGTGACAGACTCTTTTGAAGGCGAAGAAGCATTTCCTTGTTGCCCATCGGTATACAAGTCAATATCCAGATTGAACTCGACGTCTTTAACTCTGACCTCCAATCGATCAGCAACCCCCTTGAGGAAACCCGCGAGAAACCCGGGTAACGTCAATGCTGTCCCTGTCCCGGAGTCGATTTCAAGCTCGCCGTCATCTGATGATACTGTCGACCCTTGGAGGTAATTTGACTGCGACGCGATGGCAGCTTCTAACTCGGCTTTCTCCTCTAGCGGCTCTGTCTCGAGAAATGACTGCGCAAGGTCTTTTGTCGTAGGCAGATGGCCATGTTCCTCGTCTTCAAGGTGCCTGCCGCTACGTGGGCCATCAGGGGAACCAGGTGGGGATGAGAGATGCCTGTCGCCGCGAGCACTCTCGCCTCGGCCACTTCTGCTCGACTTTGATCCACTTTCCGGCTTGACCGCATCCTTTGTAGGAATGTCCGCATCGGTCTGTACCTTTATCTGGATTCGGGTGCCTTCAATATCAACGGCAATGGGTTTACTATAAATGTCCGCTGGGATGGCAACTCGAAGCAACGGAAGGCGGGCATGGGCGAGTTCGAAGTTCGGGGGCAAATTAAGCAAGGCCGAGAGGGCCTTTTAAAGTCAGCAAAAATTGTCATGATCCTCATTTTTCCATCAAGTACATAAATCAAAAGTGCATGCTCCTGGGACTTAATCCGGAGCAACAAGCAGTACATGTCATACCTTCAATCTGAAACCCACATCTCGGAGCTCGACGACACTCCGTTTACCCCATGCTATATCCAGACGATCAAGATCTAGTGTCTCCGTGTCCAGGAAGTCAACGCGCGACAGAGCATATCGCAAGAGGCGTTTCTGAATGGAGGACGGGAGAAAGTACGACATAACGACCGCCCTCGGCAGGGAAATTGATGCCTGAAATCAGTCGCAAAATGGGAGGTATCATGATAAGAATGTTCCTGGAATGAAGGATGATATGGACATGGTACGAAGGAAAGTCTATATATAAAGTAAAATTGCGTAAAATGATGAAATGTTCAAGGGTAATTGTTCGAATAGCAAATAGATATAATGTCGCCGTTTAGGCGTTACTGGTTTCGGAGGGTCGAGCTGGTAAGAGGACGGCAAATAGTGGCTGATTACAGTACGGCGGCGATACGGCAGCTCCGATAAGCTGTAAGGACGGTCGGCTAAGGGGGGCACATGTTATGACGAATAACAAGCCAAATGATGCAAGCAGAACATTCAGACAGTGTCTTGAGCCATCGCTTGGTTTTCTTTTAGATTCAGTTATCTTCCTTCTTTTAATAATTTTAACATCACAGAAAAGGCTCTATTTAAGAATCGAAAAAAATCAAGAAATAATTGGATGTGAAAGACAAAGTCAGGCTGTCAGGTGGCCAGCGTGTCAGTGGATACGGGGAATGACCCATTGCGGCTATTGCCGCGTCTCACCGCCTTTGATCACCGCCACATCAACCTGTCGATACACCTGAAATAAACAATAATAAATACTCCGATGGAGAAGATCAAATCAAGTTTCTAATTGGTATGGATAATGTTGAATGTAGATACGAGAACGCTTCTCATCTAAGTTGGTCTTGGTATGATCATCGTCAGGTTCTGAACAACCTGGAATACTGTCGCAATCATCTGCGATTCAAGCCTCTGCATCATCGCCGCCCTCTGCACCCTCGGCGTCATCTCCATATTCCTCCACCACCCACTGGCAGAATCGCTCCCATTCAATATTCCATTCTTTCAGCCTCGCAGCCCGGAGCCCTTTCCCAAAAGTGCCATCCTTAATTCCCTTGACCCAGTCTGCAGCACTCTCATCCTCGAATGGGCTCCACCGGACGCTATTTTCTGCCAGCGCTGCAAGACCCTCTAGCCCCAAATTATCCCACGCCTGAAGACACTGCCAGAATTCATGCGTCGTCCCACTCGTTCCCTGCCCGAGGATAGCAGGATCATCGTTGCAGAGCGATGCAGGGACTCCACGAGCCAGTAGCGCCGGGAGGGTGTGTGAACAAATGGACCCTGTGAGCCGTAATACCTCATTCGAGATGGGACAAGATTCGACCAAAATTTTCTTTTCCTTGACCATGTCAATGAGAAGGGGATGCTTGTATAATGAATAAGCATGCCCAAGACGGCGCGTCCCCAGCAGAATAGCATCAAAGAGATTGTGATCCGTCTCACTGCCGTCGCCAAGGCACTCTCCGGCGTGGAAGAAGAATGGGATCTCTACGCCTTCTTCTGCGCAGGATTTGCGGAACCAGAATAGCTCAGGCGTCAAATCTTTCAAAGTTCGGCCCATGTCCTCTTGGCCAACGAGATCGTATCCCGCAATAAGCTCAGGATACATTAGTTTGGCCTCAATGCAGTAGTTCATATCTAACAGTCATTGTCAGCCGACTTTCATGTGTCGTAAGATTCATCAAATACATATAATGTCAGAATCGGACAAAACTTACTTTCAATAACGCTCCTTCGATCAAGATGTCTCAGCGTAGTCCATATCATTCTCGCGCCCCAGAAACCCTTCCCTTCCTCGGTTGCCTTAAACTTCTCCACTTCTTCGCCCATTACACGAATCATCTCCGCATATCCTTCAAACTCTTCCAACGGAGCTTCGGAGCCTTCTTTTCTATACTCGAACATGAAGACTTCTCTCAAATCAACCCACCTCACGCCATCGCTGAGCAGCTGATGACACATCTTCCTAATGGCTTGGCGGAAAATCGGCTCGTAGAACAACAAAGACTTGAGGATAGCAAACGTAGAGATGAATTTTCTCCAAATCGCATTTAGCCCGTGATGATGCTTCAGCGATTCCTCGGCGGTTATCGTACAGCGATCTTTCAGCCAAGAAAGAAATCCCGCGCGGCCACCATCCGGAAAACTGTCTGCGGCAGCCACAAGAGGCACCAGGGTACCGGGCGTATAGTCCGAGGTCCAGATTGCCGCATTTGTATCCGGATCACCGGCGGTCCTCGTGTTTGCATTGGTGGTCTTCGCAAACTGAAATGCCACTTCACCCATCTCAAGGTCTGCCTTACTTGTTAATGGCGTCATGGAGGAAATACACATCCCATCTATACTAAGAGCCAGCTCAAATAGCCAATCTAGCTCAATCATTGCACAAAGATGAGCATGCAAAAGCGAGCCCTTGGGCAACTTTTCCACAATTTTCCAAAGACGAGTTTGCTGCATTCGGTCTTTGGCCAAGGTGAACATCATTCCCGGGAAAACATCAGCCTTCTCCTGTGTAATGAGACTTTCTTCAAACGCGCCTGTCCAGACCGTTCGACGCTCTTCAGCTCGAATCCGCGACACGATAGCGCAAGCTTCAGCTGCCGCTGGGGAAAGAGACTGACGGAATGCATTATCTTCTCTTCACGTCAGTCGGATATTTTACACATTGCTTGACTCCAGTTTTGAACGTGGGTACCAGTAACGAGGCTCAATATCAGAATCTCTTACCACTGCGTAATTTCTTTTCTTGGGATATTAATGCGTCTCGCCCTTGTATGTATTTCTGCATGAATGGGTCGGTCATCTGAGGAACACCCTCCTCGATTTCATCCCAGTCATCGCCATCGCTTTGTGCATCTTCATGTGCTATAGAAGACATTTTGCGTAATATTCTTTCTCAGTCAAATCAATTGTATATTGGACGTTAAGAATGTTAGCCACCCCTGTAATTAGGTGCTGTCATAGAATTTAGTCACTGCAAAATCCGTTGGAGAATGAGTGGGTCATACGTTCGAGGTACTGCCACTTACGGTAGATTTGGAAGATCTACTAGGCTGCGAGCCTTACTGTAGCGATTAGACAAGCGAGACAAGTTGGAGTTGCGGGGTCGCTAAGCTACGCTATCCGCCTAGATGCCGGCAGAGGTTGTGGGGGGGAGCGGATTCTGTCATAATTTGAGTTTCTACCAGGGCCATAGAGAGACTTGTCAAAAAATATAATAAGCTGAGCGGTACAAAACCACTCAGGTGCTCTACAGGCAGACACCTATTTAGAGTAACGGCATTACAGGAGGGCATTGTCCACGAGCACAGAATATTCCAAAAATAAAATAAAGCTGAGGAGATACATGTTGATCTATTACCTGAATTCCCACATTTTATATGACACCAACACCCGACAAATGCGTCAAACAAAACATTACTATGAGCGCTCAAGTACCAGGGCACGAGCTTGAAAGAATTTCGCTGGCACTTACACATCAGGATAAGCCCGATGCGAATGCGGTGCCAGACAAAGTTTTAGAAAAGCAAAAGATGTCCAGATGGACGATTCTAGAAGAGAATGTAGATCAATCAACCTTGATCGCCCTAAACATGTGTGTTAGACTGAGATTGCTGAGAAAATGGGCTACCTGATGAACTTACCCATAGATCCTCCTAATGAAGGCATACGCCGTAAGGAAACCCACAGTTCCCGTTAGCAGACCGTACACAGCGCAAGCCAAGAAGCTGTAGCTAAAGAAGAGCAAACTCGATGTAAAGCCCATGATATGCAACTTGCTATGATAATACCAGATCGAATACAAGTAGATCCAAACTGCACTACCTCCACCCAGGAAGAAGGATTGCCACCACCAGTGGTAGTTCTAATGACACATCAGCAAATTTACGTGAAGAGAGTCAACCAGGGCTTTGGCTTACCTCTGCGCAAAGCTGCATATACGTAGCAACGACAGTTACTTCAACAACGGTCAAAATTAGGATGATGCTGACAACGCTGAGGAACCCAAAGACATAATAATAGCCGCTCTTGTCTTGCCAAATGCTCTTAAAGACGAATATAAGTTCAATGAAAATGACGGCAAATGGAATCAAACCAGCCAGCATGATGCTAACGCTCGGCTTGGTGTACCATGGTTGTGCAGGGATTTGACGAGGAATCGCGTTCGGCTTCACCGGGTGTTCGTAAGAGCCAATCCTGTTGAATCCATACCAGCTACCGACATAAACCAGAGGCAGCTGCACCAGAAGCCAAAGCGCAGCAAGACCCATGAGCGTGGAGAACGGAATTGCCGTACTCGATGCTTGCGCCCAGACAAAGAGATTCAGGATGAAAATGAGTGAGAAGAGAAGACCAGGGACGAGAATGGCAGTCTGCAGTCAAGTTAGCATCTTCTTCATCCGATGAGATAAGATATTACTTACAATAACAGTGTTCTTCCGCCAGTTCAAGCCGCCAAAGGTCCTGTAAACTCGACCCGAAAAGTAGCCAGAGAAAATTCCGGCGAAGACGAACAAGCCGACACCGACGCTGACAAAGCCGCCCCTGAAACTCGGGTTCAACACGCCGAAGCAGCTCAGGACAAGCAAGCCAGTGGCCATAAAAACCAACTGCGTGCCAGATCCGATGAGCGGAGCGAGGAGACCACCATAAGGGGGCGGCCTGAAAACATCGGCATGGACAAGCTTCCACCCGGTGATATCTTCAATGGCTTCGTCATCCGATGAACTGTCAGCATCAGTACTGAGGTCGCCCTTCTGCTCCAAGAGACCTTCCGAGAGTTTGTCACTGGGCCTGGGCGACTTGGCGCCGTTCAGACCACGCTTCCGTTTCGGTTTCAATTTGAGATCCTCGAGACTACCTTCGCGAGAGAATGCTTTGATCTCCCCACGGATGGTTCTGGTGAAGATGACAGCAACCACAACAGTGAGAAGACCAGCAATGAACAGAGAATTGACAATAGCCAGCCAGTGTATCCTCGAGCTGTCATCTTGATTGACAAAGTACAAATCCCATCGATTGGACCAGTCAATTGTATCATCCTCGCGAAAGTAGACAGAATAGGTATAAGGAATAGTCAGAGTCGCGCCATCGTCGAGATCCTCCTGTGCCGGGGGTACATAGGAGAGAGCAGCGTATTCTTCCGGAGCGGTTGTGGAGTTAGCAGGAAGATAAAGTTCCATTCCATTTTCCACAGAGAGAGGCTTGTCGGGACATCCATTATCCTTCCTCTCCTCGGCGTTGATACTTTTGGTGTAGACCTCGAACCCTACAATGACCTTTCCACCTTGCAAGCCTGCCTTTCCAGGTGCCTTGCGCCATTTCAAGACCAAAGTGACGTGATTGTTGATAAAGTACCGCGGCTTGCCAGTGCTTGGAGAAAAGTCCTGATAGCCCAGCTTGAAGCCGGCGGCGTAATACTTGCGAGACTTATCAACAGTGACGAAGCTTGTGGCGCCAGGAAGGTTGTCAACGATCCATTCAGCAACATATCCACCTGATATGATCTCTTTGGCACGGTTCAAAGCACGTCGGTCGACTTGGTGGCTGCACAGATACTGACACTCTTTATCTTCTCCCATCGTCAGCTCATAGTCGGAGAGCATGATCCTATCGCCACGAAGGACTTCTCCCAGATTCAGCGAAATGCTTGTGCCGCTGGTGAGAGGAGATCCCAGGTGTCTGCGGCCCGTGGGCGGGCAAACAAACGGAAGTTCATAGTAGGCAAATTGTAGCTGGGTATGATCCGAATATATCTTATTCACATGCAACGGTACCGATTCTCCATCTTTGTAGCTCTTTATCGACCATCCTATGGCGAAAGTCAATTCCCTGCCCAAAAGGAAAATGGAAAAAAGAGAAATGATTTAACAGACACTCACCCGGAATATAAAAGGCATCCACGGAAGAGAGGCTCAAAAGGGCCGTGAGCAGGCTGAAGAAGCCTATCCGAAAATCTGCGTGCATTTTAAATGCCCGAATCACCAAGTCCCGAAAATACCGCGATAAGCAAAATTCTGGGCGTCTACACCAGAGGTATTGCACCTTTTTCAAGACAGTCTATATGGGGAAACGGGATCGAGTCAAGGACACCTGCCAAAATTGTAAACCCGTCCCAGCCGGTCAGGTCACCACTCCAGCGAGAGTGGGAAGCCGATCAGCCTCCCCAGTGTACGATAATCGTCACAAAGGGTGGCCTGCCCAAGGTCGAGATTTCCCGTTCCGCCGATGAAGGTAATTGATGAAGATTGACGCGTCGAAAAATAAGCAGATTGGAACGTTGTTCTCACTGGTTTGCTCAACGAATATGTCTCTCTACCTGAAGGCGGTTGTATCCGGATGCGGTGGGAATCAGAAAGCCGCGGAATCGCTCCGTCCGAGGTTGCGTAGAGTCAGAGCTCCTCTGCGAGAGAAGTTGCTGAAATGACTGCGAGCATACGAGAGTTCTATGACAGGTTGAAGGGTTCGGTGCACCAAGAGTCGAGGCACGCTACCAATTGACAACTTGGGTAGGATACCTTAGGTATGACGACGGCAAGGGTTTCGATCAAGGGCAACTTGGGGGGGTGGGAGGGAAGTGTCAAAAGCGAGCGGAATTGGTACCGAGTACCTCTCCTGAAATTTACCTACGGGAGGTAGAATTGGAGACAGGAGACGAGACGGAAAATTTTCCAAAGTCTAGATCAGAGCAGGTAATGCGCGATGCTGTGAAGCAGTTATCTCTGTGATTACGATTAAAGGGGAGGAGAAAAAGCCAGCGAAGCGTCAAGTTTGGTTTCTGGTCCAATCCTTTGCTTCTTGCCAAGACTCCAATCGGGCTGGTGATTGCGTCTGCTTCTTCTGGTTCCCTCGGGCCCTTTGGAAGCGTCCGGGGGGCTAAACCATATCAGGAAATATTACGTTGCCTTTCCCGCCACCGCGGCCAACTGGGCGTTCGCCAACATTTGTATGGAACACTGGCCAGGGCACTTTGGGGCCCTTTCATTGCACCAAAGGGGTGCAAGTGGGGGTTAATTCGTGTGTTATCCAAGACACCATCCCCGACTTTGCTCAAAGTCTTCGCACTTGGCTCCGCGCTTCGTGTGAGGCTCTCTCTCTCGCGCGCTCTCCCTTGGGGTGGCTCGAGGCGAGGAATGTCCTTTGGTCGCCAAGAGGGAGTAATCATGTGGGTGTGATACTAATTTTAGCAACCCGAAACTGAAATGTCACAAAAACGCTTGTAACGTGCAGATGATAATGATAAGGCCCATGGCAGCGATGAGCATCGGAGTGCATGCCTTGGAATAATTTATAAATTTGAATAAGACATTAATGTATACAGTATTAAAGGCTAAGCTAAGGAGTAACCGATAATCCGATCGGTAACGCCAAGTCATGCTTCATGTTAGAAGCTCTAAAGAGCAGCAACAGAATTATATCTACATAAAACAAAGACCATCAAATCATTCCACACGGCTGAGCATAATCTATGAACAAACAGGAACCATGTCGCACTTTTGAAACAGCTTACTTGGGCACCTTCCAGCTAGAAGACTTGTGAGAGCCAGTGGGCTGTGCCGGGTAGCTGCCGTTGCCACTGTGAGTAATTGTGGTTGAAGCAACTGACGGCCGCGACGTAGGCTTGGTAGAGTTGCCAGGCTGGGTCGGCAGGCTAGGCTGACTGGGGTGAGTAGGCTGCGTAGGTTGATTAGGCTGGGTTGGCTGATTAGGCTGATTAGGCTGAGAGGGCTGACTGGGCTGACTGGGCTGATTAGGTTGACTGGGTTGGCTTGGCTGATTAGGCTGAGAAGGCTGGGTAGGCTGAGCTGGGGAAACCATCGAAGAAATATACATGGTCGAGACGATGGTGTAGTAGACAGTCTGGGCTGGAGGGCAAGTGCCAGCAACCGGGCCAACAGAAGTCACAGGCGGAAGAGTCGTGTGCGGGCCCGCAGAAGTGACGACTGAAGAGCCCTGGGCGACAGGAGCAACAAGGGCTGAAGTCGGCGTCGCTGGAGAAACGACAATAAATTGAGTCGTGGTTGACGGGAAAGTGGTAGTGTACGACGTTGGAGTGAGATAGGTCGAGTAATAGGTAATTCCACCTACCGAGGTGACCGGTGTAGAGCAGGGGACAAAGCTCGTCACAATCGAAGTCACCATGGTGGGCCCAACAGACGTCTTTGTAGTAATTTCCGTAACAGAGCCATAGCTTGTAGTAGTCGTGGTATTGGGAGGGCGTGTTGGACTGGAAGTGGGCTGGACGGGATTGACAGTGACGGAGCCAGTTCCAGTCGACTTCGTGGTAGGCTGAACGGGATTGACAGTAACGGAGCCAGTGCCAGTCGGCTTCTGAGATGGAGAAGTTGGCTTGCTAGATGGTGTGAAACCCGTGCCCGAAGGCGAAGTTGGCTTCTGAGAGCTTGACGGAGTGAAGCCGGTACCAGAGGGCGAGGTCGGCTTCTTGGAGCTCGACGGAGTAAAGCCGGTACCAGAGGGCTTCGAGGAAGTTGGATAGGTTGGCTTCACAGATGGGGAGGATTTGCTGCTGGAAGGAGTATACCCAGTTCCCGAAGGTGACGTCGGCTTGGACGATGAAGTGGGATAAGTTGGCTTGACTGAGCTCGATCCAGTGCCTGGACCAACGGTGTAGCTCGAAGAGTGGGAGGTGCTTGAAGGAGTCGATGTAGTGCCGTGGCAACCACCCTTGCAGCTGGTGACAGTAATGGTCGAGGTGGTCAACGTCGTCTGCACCCAGGTGGATGAGCCCGTGCTGACGGTACTCGTGACAGGACAAGTGGTCACGGTGGTATACGTTGTCAGTGTATCAGTACTGGCAGGATGAATCGTCGACGACGAAGAGCTCGAAGTCGTAGTGTTTTGATAAGTGTTGTAGTTGGCCGAGGCTGACCCGGCAAGGGCCGCCACGAGCAGCGGAAGCACCTTGTACATGGCTCACACAGCAACTGGAAAAAGAAGACAAAGTAAACGAGAGAAGAAACTCTAAAGAAGTTCAAGCGATTGACTTTGATAAGATTTCTGGATCAGTCAAAGCGAGAGACTGGTGCTCCTGAGAAGCGAATGAATTAGCAGTGTGAGAGAAAATTGGATGTGATGTATGGACGGGGACAGGTTCCCCCATCCTTATATTTATAAAACAGTAAGTCCATGGCAATTTCTAAAAATGAATGTGCTCGTAAATCAGCATTTGGGTGGTAAGAGAAGATCCATGGAAACCTAGACCACCTCATCAGTGGCGCTGAGAAATAGCGACAGACCGCTAGTCAACAGTCATGAAAACATCAGAGTAGTAAACAGGTAAGAACGGACACCATCTCAGCCGGAGAGAAGAGATGGTGTTGAGCAAATACGAAGAGAGCCGCAACGGAGCCATCCGAGAAGCGATGCAGCCCTACTCTTCGGTGTAGGGATTACTCCAGGGATCAAGCTTGACATGCGCAGGTTTGAGCGAACAGAGGACTAAAAAGTTGAGCAAGTCGACCTGGAGTAAAGTTACATCAACGGGGCGATGGAACGTGGAACGTGCGCCTTAGGCAGGATACTGTGGAAAGAAACACGGAAAGCGCAGACAAAGAAAGGCAAGCTCAGTGATCGTGGCGCTCGTACAGCCTTGGTCCGTCGGAAGTTGGGTGTGGTGAGATCTTGAGCTGCTGGCCATCGTCCATACTCAAAGTGGTCATTGGGGGCGCAGTCGTCGAGTTTAGCCCTACACCATGCGAGCTGGACCAAAGATTCGGTCTATCGAATGGAAGGGGAAAGCGCAATGATGCATCCACCGCATCTTCCGACCTGAGAGCTTAATTTAGGATTCTTGTCTCTCTTTCTCACCCTCTCTCTCGCCACGGAGAAACGTCGGCCGGGCAAAGCACGAGGCTAGAGAGAAAATCATGGGGAAGGCCCTTTCCATTTGGACCGCAGGCGCAGCTGTCGAGAGAGCGTTACCCAGCTGAGATGGCAGGATTCGAGCCATCAGCAGGAACTGGGATGATTATTTCCCGAACATTTTTCCAATTAAGATTCCACGCTTTACCAACTCCGTCGCTTCTTTGCGGATTCGAAAATTCTTCCATGAACTTTCCTGAACCGGACATGAGTTTGGCCAACGTTGGGAATTCTCGGTGATTTCTGTGTCTTCGATCCTCCCCCTTCATCGCTTCTTCCCACTGCCATCTCGGGCGAATCGTCCCGAGAGCTGGAAAGTGTACGATGCCCGCCCTTCGCAACGAGTAGCGATTTCCGCATTTGGTCAAATCCAGGTGCCTGTCTACTCTTCAGCGCTATGAAACTGATACGAACATTTGCTAGCAATAACTTTGTCTCCAGAATATCTGCTTCTCTCCTCGTGTTTCTAGAAGCATATGATCACTGATCGGACTGACCTTTTGATACTCTTGCTAAATCACACATATCTCCCCAGGCATATACGAAATAATCTAGTCGCATGTATTCTCACAGGTAGCAGTCACTCGTTTGTCACCCACTCAGATTCGACTGGTCCCTCGGTCTCTCCCTCTTGATCACGTCAAAGGACCACCCTGCTTGGTCGGCTTAATCTTTGCTGCCAGTTCACAGACGGGCGCGGGATCAGTTATGTTTTAAATCATGGCGGGATATTATTAGCCATCTTTCTTTGTTGAATAATCCATAGGTTTAACCCAAACCTGCTCTGTACTCCGTGCCGCCAAAGGCAAATTAACAGACGTTGGTCCTCTACAGACCTCTGGATGAGAGCACGGGAAATCCAAAGTCTCAGGTAGATTTCTCAATTGACCATTGACGTCAACAGCCTTGGACAAGGGACAGATAGCTGTTCACGTACTTTTATGTGGGTCCAACTTCTTTGACTTTGTGGGGTTCGGGATGCTCCCTCATAGCGATCCGTCTAAATTGCGCTGCCGTCCCTTAGCACATTGACCACACTTTGGCTCCTCCGTCCAAGTAGTCAGGACCTCCGAGCCTATCCCACGTCCGGTCGTAATCACGCCAGCGGTGTTTCCAGGCTTCCAACTCTTCGCTATGCTTCTGTGGCTTTTGGTTCAGGAGGGTCATCTTTGACTGAGCCATGGTCCTCTTCCACATTCTTCGTATCATTGATCACGTCGCGTAATGGTGTAAGGGAATATACGATTAACTTGAGATATCCTCTTCTTTTTTTTCTGTCATCTGCTTCTTTTGCTCGGAATGTCCTTTGGATGACAGTTCTTTACGAAGTCTCGCAGACCTAGAGACTTGACGCCTTGACGACACCACCCTCCTGTGTCGAAAGGTCTTCTACCCCATCTATTCGGGTAGCTTACTACGCCAAAGACTACATCAAGAGACTACATATGCCACCCAAAGATACCAGGATTTGATTTATTCCAGAAACGGGAGAACTGCGGATTAAAGTCAATTAACATATCTTCCGGCCTAAGCTAACTCTAACGGATAACTTCATACATGGAACCATAACAGAATAAAAACCACGGGAAGGAAACAAAATCTTATTAGACTAATACAGCAACAGATAACTCTATCAAAAATCCAAAACTTAAACATCAAATCAAGGTCCATGATTCGATCAGATCAAATACTCTATCGTGACCGGGGCTCTAGTTCAACGACCAATCCTGCAGCGCCTTGTCAATCTCCTCATTCAGCATCTGCACGATCGGCGGGGTAGCCTGCCGATGCACTCTCTGGTATCCTTCATCGTCTTCATCATCTTCATCCTGCGTAGTAATGTAAGCGCTCTCGGAACGGATGGACCGGGACCTACCTGGCTCCGCTTTACCGCGTCTTACTTGCTCCAAGTTCATCTGAACCTGATATGCCGCTTCCAAATCGTCTGTATTGTCCGAGCTGAAATCCTGTCCACGCTTTTTGCCTGTATGGTGCACTCTGTTTTCCTGCCCTTTGTCCGTCGTGCGGTTCTGCACACTGTTTGTATAGGCCCCTTTGTTGGTATGGCCCGCTTTGCCCGTCGTAGGGTACTGCGCCGCGTCAGTCTCATAGTACATGTAATCCGACGTCATTGTCGGCTTGAACTGGCTGTATACACCATCAGCCTTTCCTTTACCTTTTTCTTTGCCGTTTATTTTGTTCCCGTCGTAGTAGCTGTTATTGTGGTTAGAGCTGTTGTGGGTAGAGCTGCTGTGGGTAGGGTTAGGACTATGGTAATTATCCCCCTGCAGCTGCTGCCCCGTCACCTTCTCCCCGCGTCGCTCCGCCTCGATTGCCGCTTTCCACATGGCCACGTCCGATGGGATCAGCGAGCTGCTTTTTCCCGAATGGATCGATGTGTCATTGGCATGTGTGGGTGTGCGGTAGGCTGGATGGATGGGCTGGTTTGATGGGAGTTCGTGGACAATATGGACCGGATGGGTGGGTTGGGTTCGGGCGGTATGAGCTGCATGGACGGAATGAGTTTGATGGGTTTGATGGGATTGATGGGATTGATGGCCAGGATGGTTAGGAAGGGTAGGAAACATTTCGACTGGATGCAGTGGGGTCTGATGCGTCAGGTACATTGGATAGGTCGGATAGCCTGGATATTCTGGATACTCTGTGTAGCTTGGATGGCCTGGACTGCCTTGATATTCTGGATAGGCTTGATGTTCTGGGTAGACTTGATGGGCTTGATACTCTGGATGGCCTGGATATGCTGGATGGACGGTGGTTTGGGGTCCAGATTTGGCGGTCGTCTTTGACTTGGAGTTGCAGGGTAAATGGAATGGCATTTTAACGTCTTTGTTATTTCGTCTTTAGTTTATATTTTCTGCTTTCAGACTTTAGGTTTCGGTAGAGCGTGGACTGGAGTTTCTTTGGTATTTGTAGTGGTTGGTATTTGTAGAAAGCTTGTTAAATATGTTTGTAGAATGTAGCAGTGTCTCGATGATTGATGCTTGATGATTAATGTCTCGAAGTAGTAACGATGATGATGATGCTGATGTATCAAAGTAATGATGATGATGCTGTATCAAAGTGATGATGAATGACAACAGCGTCCAGGCTCATTTATATACCCAACGTCCTGATACCATATCCAGTGTGCATCTTATTCTACATTTTTTCACAGTTGTGTATACCTGTATTTTCTGTTCTTCTCTTCTCCTGTTCTCTCGTAGAGTTGTTTTCTGTCGTGGCCTTATTTGCTGTTGTAAACTTGTTCACTCGTCATGGACTTGTTCTCTGTCGTAGGCCTGTTCGTCATGGAGTTGTTCTCTGTCGTAAACATGTTCTCCTGTCGTGGACTCGGACTCGGACTTGTACTGCTGCTGTACTGTATGAGTATAATGATTCAATATATACATTATATGTGCTTACACTTACACTTGATATGAACAAGTCCATGGTAGAGAACAAGTCTATAACAGCTGAACAAAAGTATAACAGAAAACAAAAGTATAAATGTAAATAAGGTATATAGTAAACAAAAAGTATGTATCAAGTGTACAATAAGACAACAGAAATGTAAGTATAAAGGTATTGTACATCCCGACTCAATCTGTCATGGGTAGAAATCATTGTAAGTTGTAACATTGTTCTATCAAGGATATGGTGGCATGGCTGCATGGCTTTGTTAACAATTTGACCTAAGGTACTCGACAACTTGGCAACTTGACAAGTTCTTTGTGTGGATTACAGCTACCTTATACACTACCTAGGTAGTTACACACTATACAGTACACGCTGGACAAGGTACAGGTAACGGGTAACAGGTAACAAGACAATGTCCTTACCAGTTAGTATACTAACGTAGGTGGTAGTCACTCATGGAAATGTCCGCAATCAAGGCAGTATCATTTAATAAAATGAACAATATATTAACATCTATGCCCATAACCACTGACTGTTGACCACTATCACTAACTGCTGTGGCTTGCTACCTTGGCATTGCTCACATTATTCAAATCGTTCACATATTGACATATTGACATGTTGACATGTTACATCGTTGAAGCTTAGCTGCTAAAAGTATACCCAGTAATAACAAGACGACAATTCAGTCCATGCCATGTTGAACAATAAACACGAACACTGAGCACTGAACAGTAAAAAATAAACACTGAACAAAAATTAAACATCGAAGAGAAACCCTCGACAGAATAAGAGTTAATTAAATAATAGAGTAAGAAAACAAAAAAAAAAGTAGGCTAAAAAGAAAATAAACTAAAGAAAAAGTGCGCTTAGCACGGGTATCTCCATCCATCCATTACTGCGTTGTTCTTGTTTCCCAGGTCCTGGGCTTCTGCTTTTCCCGATGCAAATTAAGAAGAAGTAAATAATTAAAGAATTTTAAAAAGGAAAAAGGGGGAGAAGAGAAGAAAAGAAAAGAAAAGAAAAGAAAAGAAAAGAAAAGAAAAGGCAAAGCCGATCGAATAATAAAGTAATACTTTTCCCAGCTTCCCAATTTCGGATGATGCTGTAAACGCCGGATAACAACAAAGACGGGTAATAAGAACGCGGAAACAAGGAGACTGTTAAAGTCAATCCCGTAATATGCATACTCCCAAACCGAACCGATCAAGACATAAACGTCAGATAATCAAGCAATTGGCACGGCCTTTTCGTTGCCAAACGCGACATGACCCTGGATAGGATACGCGGGCGGCGGATAATCAGCTTCGTGATGCGACTCTCGAGCAGCAGAGGTTCCTGTTCCAGAAGAAGCCACGAGCGAGACACGCGTGTACTCTGGCGAAGGCGGGGCAACAAGCGAGCCGGCTTCAAAGAGCGCTCCCGCGGCATCGTCGACTTCCAATGCAAATGCATCTTGGCTATTCGCTTCAGAAAATGCCCTCTGGGCAGCCGGATCACCCGCGGCGGAAATTTGAATGGGCAGCTTGACGCTGATAGTGGGCGCAGAGAATTTCGTGGCCGAGCTTTGGTAGGAAACTGACAGGTCCAGCGTGTAGAATCGCGCAATGATGCAAGAGTAAAATGTCGGAAGGAATGCCTTGGTCTTGGGCAACGTGATTGGGACCAAGACCTTGGCAACGTAAAAATTGCCTCCGGTGTAGGCCTCAGATGGGGCTGGAATCTCATGGATGGACATCGTGGACAAGGCCGAATCTCGTCGACTGGGAGCATCCGATGGTCCAAACTTTTCCCATTGAACCGACGCAATGCACCGGCTGGCGAGCGGCAAGGTCTCAAAATACCGGCCCCGGGTAGCGAGGTTCAGCAGTGAATCCCTGGTGGGCCAGTGTCTCATCGCCGAGCTGCTATAGTATGACTCTGCAGTCAGCCTGCTCACGAGCTGGCTGAGCGCCGGAGGCTGAGAGTCTTCATGAGCGGGATCAAAGCGCAGCTGGATGGACGCCATGGTGGTCGTCGCACACGCATCGGCTGTCAGCCCACGAGCAGGGAGATGCAAGCTACTCGGTTGCGCCGCCTCAATGCTCAAGCTGCCGAGCGTTCCCTTGAAAAGGCCCTTTTTGATATTCTTTGTCCGACGCAGCGAATAGTCCACCAGTCTAGACTCGTCGAGCGGTGGGTTTTCCTCTACAGCCGGTATCACTCGGACCTTCTTCTCGCGCTCACAAATGACCACATTTTTGTTGTCACTCTCGCGGACATTGGTGATTCTCGCCTTGATCGCATATGACACACGAGTCATTTCCGGTGCCTGGTCGTCCAAGCGCTGAGTGCCATCGCCTGCGAGCTCTGCATCTCCCGTCGATGGTGGTAGCTGCAGATGGGCTTCGTGCAACTCAGCGTTGACTGTCGAGTGCCTGCATGACGAAGGAAGCATTCTCTCAGGAATCACAAAGGTGAAGGGGAATCTGTAGGTTCGACCTGGTTCAAGAATGCGCGGATGTGGGAATGAAGACTGGTCGATGGGTTGAGCCAGCTTGAGGAAATTGTGACGAGCAGCCGTACGTTGGGTGAGCATGGAGGCCGATGATACATTCTCCACGTAAGTTCTCGAAGTTCCTGGTCATAAAGTTAGCTGTCTCTTCCAAAAACAATAATCGTAAATATTTTTTTTATATTGATAGGGATGGTCTACCTTCAAAAGTGATGCTAATGTCTTCGAATCGCAGAGCATTAGGTGCCGTAATTGCCACTTCCCCCTCTATCCGATCCAGCGAGGTATATGAATGCACATATGGTTCTGGAGCTGAGGAGGAAGCGGTTTGTGTGGATTCGAGACCGTGATGGTCCTTTTTGATGCTAATTGTGATTGCTGCTCTGCCCGAAGGCATGTGTGCCAGCTCGCGCAAATGTGAAGCTACCGTCCGGCTGGACGCGACAGAAGCGGCGTACATGTTTGATGTCGGCGAAGTTATGGCGGAGTTTGTAATTGTTGATGGAATTGTTGCAAAATCTCCCCTGCTGGGAGGAATTTCACCAAAATGGTAAACCAGAGAAGAACAAAAAAAAAGAATTGTCCCCGTTAAAAAAACACAATGGCGGAATAAAGTTGGAATTTATTTATCCAAAAGGTGCACCCCCAAGTGTTTTTGTGGGGTAAAATGCTCCCAGCTATCGGATAAGGAAACAGCTGCGGGCTGTGCTCTCCCTTGCTTTTGCTGACGTATTCAGGGAAAGAGAGGAAAGGGAACGCAGGCGACTAAAAGGTACGCAACCAGTAGGAAACCTTATTAACGTTGTTGCCTTGGGTCGAGTTGTGGTGATCCCAGGGATTGCAGGAGCTGTGCCGCTTCGGTCACTTGTTTTGGCTTTCTTTGGTATCAAGCCAGAGATGGATTGCGTATGCTAATGAATGTCGAATGGACGCTTCAATGCCTCGTTGGGGAAATTATTATGATCTGATACTAGGGAAATAGCATCGGAAGTGCAGGCAGCCATCTTTTTATAATACTGCCTGATTTTTTCTTTTCTGCATGCATTATGTGGAGCAGGCTCATAACACACCACCCTTGCCTTAGGCATATACACAAAAAGGACATGAGAAGGGCGTAAGTTAATAAAAAAAAGAGTCAGATTTAGTCTAGACTAGCCCAGTGAAGTGTGAAACGAAGGAAAAATTGATTGCATTGATGTAGTCATCAAGTAATAAAACTCCACATTTTCGAGCACCAGAGGGTAAAAAACACACAAGAGTGTCTCCGTGATTGATCCATGCACCCAACCACCACGCGCCGGCCGTAGCACTAGAAGCAACAATCTTCCCTGTCCCAAAGAAAAAACGGCCGTGTTTGAGTCACATTCATCTGATCGCGGCTGATCCGCATGGCCCTTTTCTAAGCCAAGCGAGTCCACTAAACTACTCTGGTTGATCGCTCCAAAGGCACGTTCCTTCCCTTCTCCTCTGTCCTCCTATGGTTAAACGCCCCCCCCCTTTGCGCCCTTGCAATGATGATGATGGTCTAATCTGATTTTCTGACTAATTCTACCAATTCTTGTCCTCCCCCAGAATGCCATACGTGTGGGCATCATGCAGCATCCTTGATTTGTTATGGTTGAGGGTGTCAAGTCATTCGAAGGGCGAGACATGAAACTCTGTTTTTACTCGTTGCAAGTTTACATCAATTTTTGGCATAATCGACTCATCGTTTCACGAGGGCGGAATTCCGCCTTTTGCTGATAAAGCAGTATTCTTCTATTATGTCTCTATGATGCAAATGACATTCCGGCTCGCAAGGCCTGTTTTGTACCTCTTTTCATATGAACTGACACGCGTCTCAACGAGTCAATTTCCTACATCTCCGGAGAATTCCCCTTCAATTACAAATCTCCTTGTAGAAGAGGCAATTGTAACGAATCGTTTGTAGATGCTTCTCGAGCTTCAGTTGAATTCATGATGCCCTTACTTTGTTTGGTAGTCTGAGATACCCCGGCTCTTGTCGGCATCAGCCAAGTGATGCCGAGCTCCTGGGCGTGACTGGGCAGACGTGATGGCCGCAAACAGTATAGCTAGGAGTGAATTTATCCATGAGTTCCTGTTTCGGGCCCAATGTGGATGGTAGACGTACACCCCACAGAGAAATACTTTGAGAAACGCCCGCTTTGGGAAACAGTCTGTACGTGAGTCCAATTTTCTATTTCCGAGGAACAACTAAGGATTCTCTGTCATTGTTTTTTGCAGAATATTCGAGACTGAGTTGTTTTTCAGCAAGCGTATGCTTTCGTGGGAATTGCCACCGAAATGCACATGTAGACTACACTTACAAACAAGGAGCATTCTAGATCTAATTCCGATAACTTTTGAGATTCGCATTGTCTATGCACTCGCTTTATCTGATGTACCTAATGATTCAATCTTGGATCTTGGAAGACGTAGTTGGTAGCTCTACGGAGTATCCCATCTCTCACAATCGCATACGCTTACCAAGCTACAAATAAACTCATCGCAACACAGGACGCGACGCGGGCAGGCTAAATATCTCAGCCTGCGTGGCTTGCATTAAAGCCTTGTCTAGCTGCTACTACTCCTCTTGCTGCCGTGTCATTCTCCCAGGCTACCAGGCTGTGGCTCTTCAGCCCAGCAGCCATCACAAGCCTTCTATCCCGCGTTGAATCGCCAAGTCATTAGAAATCTTGCACCATTTGTTGTTGATTGATAAGCTCTGGGCACACTTGGCACTGATTGACCATCAAGGTGTACTCTGTACCTCCATATGGTTGTCACCATCACTTGACCGTTTCGCGTAGTATATCGCTCCAGCCAAGCAGCCGAGCTGTACCTAGAATTAATCATAGTTTGCACTTATATCTTCTTGTTTGTAGTTGGTCTTTGTAGTTGCACCTATATCTTGTTGTTTGTAGTTTGGTCTTGGTACTCGCTCTTACATCTCGTTGTTTGTAGTTCGCAGTCGTACTTGGTAACTTGCAGTTTGGTCCTTGGCGTTTGATGTCTGTAGTTGTATTTCGTGCTTTGGTGTTTCTTGTTCGCCAAACACGCCTTCCAATCAAACGCCCTGCTCTCCCCACATGATCCACCACACAAGGTCGAGGAAAATGAGGAGTCATGCCAGTCTGCGTGGCTTGACAATATACTACCTACCTAAGGCACCTATCTCTCTTACAAATGTACCAGCCACAGCACCTTGGCATTGACAATGACATTTCTGACGCTACAGCCTTGAACATGGATTATCTGACTCATTTGTTTAGACGTGTGTCTCCTGCAGTGTTAACCCCAGGATGCAAGCCAGGTGAAGCTCATGGCACTTCGCACCTCGCACGCACCACTCTCGCTAGCTTATCAGTCAAGCCTTCTCTGGAACCGGGGGCATACCCAAAGGGCAGGGGAGCAGTGACAGGGACAGGGACCATGATTGATGCCTACAGTAGCTCTGTACAGTAGCTCTGTAATTACGCGTACAAATGGCTCATCATGAATATGAGTGTTTGGTTACTGTAGCGAAAAAGAAAAGAGGACATGAAATGCAGGATCGCGAAAAAAATAAAAAATTAAAAATTAAATAATAAAAAATAAAAAAAGACATTAATTGCAAGATCACGAAAATTGCGCAGTATACACGGCCCTCGTCATCGAACTTCTCGTGATATACTTCTGTGTAATAATAAGAATGCTCTATCGCAGAGAGACGGAAGCTCTAATACAAAGCGGCTGGTAGGTAAGGTAAAGTAGCTGTAGTTTGGTGCATCAATAGAGGACCAGGAATCTGACTAATATATAGAATGCATAACAGCCTCCGGTTGTCCCGCTGCTTGATGACGACGGACAAAACATACATGTATATTAGGTGGGTAGAACGGTAGTCATATTTGAGTGAAGCACATTCAATATACACCATCTTATGAATCATTGAACAGCATTACAGGAGGTCCTACAATCCATCTTATTCTATAGTTAACACAAATGTCCACGATTCATCTCCGGAGCGCTCTGGGACAAATCTCATCAGATAACCCAGGAATGCCAAGTCCAAATAAAACGTCTCTCATCAATGACCTGGAGATCGCTTGAGCACCCGGGTGAAGGCCTCGGCGACATACTCGACATTATGCTCAGTCACTTGGTCTCCGTTAGCTATGACATGGCAATTTGTGTGGTGCAAGTTAAAACTTACCTCCAGTCAACGAAATGCGCCCGGAAGGCAACAGATACACATGGTGTTCCCGAACTAACTTGTCCACTTGTTCCTTGCTAACACCCGTGATAGAGAACATTCCAATCTGTTTTCCCCTCAAGAGATTATTAGCAACTCGGATGGCAAAGCAACAAATTGCTGGAGAACCATGTTACCTCTACCAAGAGGTGATCCCAAGATCCAGGGGTGTCCCTCTTCTTCAACTCATCATATAGCCGTTTTCTCATCTGCTTAATTCGACCGCTCATGTGGTCTAGGTCCTTGAGCCACTGTTTGAACAGCTCCTCATCTGACAGAATAGTCGCGACTATTTTCGCACCGTATGATGGTGGGCTCGTAATCTGAGCTCGCTGCAATCGCAGCAAACGACCCAAAGTTCTCTGCGCAGCCTCGGCGGAATTAACAACCAAATGCAAGGCCCCTATACGCTCTCCGTAAATGCCAAAGTTTTTCGAGAACGACTGAGCAACGGCAAACTCCAGATGAGAAAGGCCATAGAAATATCTAATCGCCCATGCATCCTTTTCCAGGTCCCCTGTCGCAAATCCCTGGCTAGCATTAAAGTTAGAGGAGAGAAAAGCCACGTGGGAGGTGGGATTTTCGAAATTCCGAAATCTCGACCTAACTTACTATGCAGAATCAAAGAGCGGGAAGAGCTTCTTCTCCACGCAGACTGATGCAACAGTCTTCCACTGCTCGACAGACAAGTCCAGCCCGGACGGATTATGCGCACAGGCATGAAGAACGACCACATCCCCCGGCCGAGATTGGCTGGATAGAGTATCAACCATGCCCGTAAAGTCCAAAGACTGGTCTTCCTTTCTATAGTAAGGATAGAAACGTTTGTTGATGCTGTCATTCACATTTTCCCATATCTCTGTATGGTTTATCCAACTGGGAGCCGAAATCCAAACATTCTTTGGCTTGATAACTTCAGAGAGAAGTTGCGCAGCAAAATGATTCGCACCTGTGCCCGAGACGGTTTGGATTGACGCAATCCGCTGCAGCTCAACATCACGACCAAAGACCAATTCGCGAGCTCCGGACAGAAGCTTCGGGTGGCCTTGCATAGGCAAGTGCTCGTGATGTGCCTCTGACGGATCTGCTTGAAGCCGTTGCTTTGCCTAGTTTTTTTCTCTCTAGTTAGTCCTTTAGTTTTTTTCTCTCTAATTAGTTTTTTTTTTTCCCCCCTTCTCTCTAATAGTGGTTTTCCGCTCAGTCTACAGAAATAAATCGGGTTCATACCAGAGCAACTGAAGGTAAAATCCACGGCTTTGCATTCTCATCGCGGTAGAAGCCAGGACAGAGATCGACCTTTTGCGGAAAAGGATCCGCATGGAATGCTTCGATGAGTGAAAACGCCGCATCTTTGGGCTGAAGTGGGATTTCCGAAAATTGAGAGTCAGACCGTGTTGCCATTGTTCTCTTCCGGGGAAATCGTCAACTTATAATCTAAGATTTCAGCTTCGGTTCTTGTTTGTGAAATATAATAATGTATTATACAAATGCAATGCAATGCCGCACTTTTTGCAAATATACAAATGTCCCCCCGTGATTAATATTCGGGGGGTCCTCCTAATAATTAACCTGCTTTATATCTAACATGGTGTTGTGTTGACCCTCCCCCCACCCCGCCCATCGGTGGAGTGGTCACTGCGCCGAAAGCTCGTCATTCGGCGATTCGACCAAACGCCGAGAGCCCCCAGCTCGTCGAGGGGCAACGATTATCACTCCGACGAGTCCCCATATGGAGTTCAGAGGTCTTGTATGCCCGTGAAATTTTGTAATAAACTCCGCTGTTATACAGTCGATAACGGCTCAGATGTTTTGGAAGGACGTCTCTTTGAACTGGTAAGCCTGCGGAGTATAGGCATACTGGAAATATAACTTAGGGTCTTTTCTAACTACAGCTACAAGGAGGAAAGTCGTAAAGCCAATGCATTACACCCGGTAATCCATTAACTAAGCTTTTTTTGGGTAGAGCACTCTACGGAGTACAGCACTCTACACATTTTACAAGTCTCAGGTGTATCCGCGGATGCATTCGCCGTCATGTTCCTATAATAGTTTTGTCTTCGAATACTCCGTATCGCGAGACCACTTCGGGCCTCGGGCTAAATCTAGCCCATGTAAATAGGAGTTCGGGAATATCCATTCAAATGGGCTACTTGGGCTCGACTTGACAGAAGAATACAAGCTCTACATTTCTCTTGCCTTGTTTACCTCTATATTCCGCGCCAATAATCCTGAATTAAAATAACATTCGCTCGTAATCCATATTGTGGTTATCACGACCACAGAAGGACGAATTTTTAATAGAATTATTAATTGAAACTATCCTATTTAACTATGAACCACGTAGCCGCAGCCAAAGGTGGTGGCATGATGAAGAGAGGAGGCGCAAATAAACAAATAACAAAAAGCAAGAGTGACCTGACCAGCGTGTCATCAGACGAATTCGGAGAACACCAGCAGAACAGAACGACCCGTGGGTAATAGTGCGCGAGTAACCATCCTTTCCGAAGCCAGCAAACCTATTAAGACCTCCCTAGATGGCCGAAGCGGTTCTCATGTAAAAAGCATCAACCGCCTGGATGCGCCGGGGCACCAGAAGAACGAAGAAACCGGTGGCCCTGAAGGAATAGTTCAAGGACGAGAAACGTGATGACAAAAGAAAATTATCAAAGAAAATGATGAAAGAAAATGGGATCAAATTATGCGAGGCATTTGTTCAATCAAGAGGGGAAAAAAAAAAAAGGAGAGCAAAAAATGTGCAGATCAGATGAGACCATGAATGGGAAATAATGACCGAAAATGCCCATACGCGCCAGCGATGATTGCTAGAATCGGCCACCGACGAAACGCATATATGAGAAGAAAAGATGCGTGTATGTGTGCAAATCCAAATCTTTCATCGTACAACAGCTTTTCTCCACCAAAAAAATGAGTCGTCCCCACGTCTATGAACAAATGGCGCTAAACTTGCGGTCTGTCAAGGGCTGCGGGAACACGCCGGCATCAATCAGCCGGAAGGCGTCCCATTCGGCGCTGGCCTCGGTCTTGAAGTTCCAGAAGATCCAGCCCTGGGTGTAACGCTCAAAGGTCTCCATCTGCGCCTCAATATAACCACGGGTGTCGTCCTTGAGGGTCTGGTTCCAAAGGTCGATAAAGTTGAAAATGTCGCAGGAGCCGACATAGGTACTACCGGGGTAAGTTCCATCATATCGGGCGCCTATTTGGTAGCTGTTACGTTACATTAGCGGCTTTCTTTTCAATGTGACAGAAGCAATGTCTGAGACATGTTACAACATACCCGTTGAGCGCGGGAGCGCAGTCGGTCATGGCAGCAGTCCACTCGCCGACGACCACCCAGTGGTCAGCATCGCTGTAGGATGCGGCACCGTTGCAGACACCCTGGCGATGTTGCTGCGTATTTCGGGTCAGTGATCTGACATTTCTTTGAGAAATCTTTGGAGATACATACCCATGGTTGCCATGCAATCTGCTCCAAATTGAACACCTGGTATTCGTGATGGTCCACAAGCACTAATTTAAAGGTACAAAATAAGCACTCTACCACATGGGATACTTGGAGAATAAAATTACTTACCGTTGTAATCGTTGCTCGTCGGCGTCAAGAAATTGTCCCAGGAGCTAGTCCACAGGAAACCATCATGAAGGACCACGGTGGTATCGCTGACGGAGCGAACGTCGCTGAAACCCTGCTGGTAGTAGTCGTAGAGTTGAGAAACGTTCAACTTGGATGAGAGAGGCTCGTTCACGAGCTCGATGCCGACGACAACATCCTGATAGTCTGGCTGCGCATACTTTTGGTTGATTTCGTGCAACACGCTTAGCGTCTGCGCAATGGTATCACCCTGCTGCCATTGAACGTCGCTGGTCCAGTGACCAGAGTTGTCGAAACCGTTCTGTGAGCCAGGAGCGCCGTGGAGATCAATCCACACCTTCAGGCCAGTCTGGCGAGCCCAGTCAATGGCCAGGTCCATGTACGGCGCCGCGCCTTGCGTGAATGGGTCATCGAATTTCTGATACGCCCAGTAGCCAATAGGTATCCGCACCAAGTTGAATCCAGAAGCCGCAATCTTTTGAAAGTCGGCAAGGGTGCACCAGGTGTCCCAATGGGGCTTCAGAATGTTGTATGCTTCGTCTTGGCCGAGATAGTATCCCAAGGTCCATTCATCGACAATAGACCCGTTTTGAGCCTGGAATATCGAAGGCGTAATCCATCTGCACAGGCTTAATTAGCTGGAACTCGCACGTCATTAGCACCTTTCAAGCGACTCTAACTCACGGTTCGAGGACGAGCCATCCACCAATGTTGACTCCGCGTACAACATCTACCCCATAATCGAACCCTGGTGGATCTCTTTTTCCAAGGCGCTTGCTACGTTCGACCAGGTTAGCAAATGGTGGACCGTCACAGACCATGGCGAAAAACACAATGGTGACCTACCCAGGCAAGGCCGTTGCGACGACGGCCGCGAGAAGCAGCGAGGTCGCGTGCCGAAACAGCATGGCGATGATGTGATGCTCTTTCGCAAAATGCAACGGCTAGAGACTGCAATGCAGCTGTCTAGCCTTCCAAATTGTCTTGCGGTCCAGCGACAAGGCTGCGCGATAGAAAGAGGTAGGGGTGGAGAGAGTGTGCAAAGAAAGAATGAAAGAGGCTGGATGCTCTTCTCCAGTACCAAATGTGAAGTTGAGATCCTCGACCTTCCAGGCGGAGCGATGCAGTAGAAAAAAGAATGAATGGAGGTGGCAGGGGTTTGAAGATGGCTGGAGCTGCGCGACGTGGAAGAACCCGGATGCAGGACAGCCGGGAAAGAAGGAAGACGAAGAGCGCCAAGGAATTCGATGAGAACAAATGCTTCTCAGACTTGAACCGACTTCACCGAGCGCGTGTGAAGTGGATGCTGGCTGCATCATAAGTCAAGCCCCGGGGGTTGACATTCCACGGGTGTGGAATGAAAGCCCCTCCGTCATTCGAGCCCATACACGTCCTAGTCAGGAGTAGTCTGTCTTCTGGTGTGTGGCTGCTTGCCTGTTCCTGTGCTCCAAACCGTTTGTAGCTTTCATGCAGAAAGTTAATACTTACCTACTCACAGGGTGGTTGGGGTTCCCTTCAGCCACGAGAGCAAGAATCCAGGGGCGGGAAACAACTTTGGCGGACAGTTACTGCTTGCACCCATTGTCTTGTCCGGCCTCATCGCTGTGCTGGGTCTTGGGGTACGAGATGAGTGGGGCTCAAGCCTCATCTCATTTCCATGATCTGGACCAGATGTCGTCTTCAAATCGGCTGATCATTCAATAAAGCTACCGCATTCAACATTATTGTGGTTATTCTTTCTTCCCATGGTTCGTGTTGACGGGGTTGTCGTATTCAGCGCCCATTGTGAGGGTTTGTTTGGATGGACCCCTACGCGGCCTGTAGCACTGTTTTAGTTTAGTCTTTGGGCGCTCGCGTCCTCTGGGCCGCAAGATACGCGCCGTTGGCAGCTAAGCCCAATCGTCCCTTCCAAGTATCTTTACCTTACTACATCAGATCTCGCACTACTCCATTGCCTATCTACAAGGTAGGCCAAGAGATCTTTCAGCTAGAGGTAGTTATACTTCAAAACTAGTCCATGTTATCTTGGGGGAAGCAGGCCAAAAGGGTGTCCCGCCTCCAAGAAAAGAAACACAGTCGATTAGGGAGAAGACTCGACCATCTAGCTAACTCGACTGACCGGTTCGCCAGAACTGTCTTAGGCCCAGGTCCCACTGTCAGAAGACAAAGCTGCCACTTACCTGACAGCATCCCATGGTTCGGAGGCTTATGTTCTACTTCACATCCCTCGGAAATCATCATCGAATGCAGCGAGATCAGGGATCTTGGGGATGAGAGTGAAAGAGAGAAAAAAAAAATATACCAGCATCAACGTCGTATCTTGGTATCGTATTAACTTCATGTGATGAAGGAGGGTTGCGTCGTCTCATCTGCACAGCAGCCCACATATCCCTACCTGCAAAAGGACCCTATTATTTCCAGGTTGACCGGTCAGGTTTGCCAATTGGTCTATTGGCAGGCGCCAGTCACTGAATCGACAGGATCGGTTTGGTGCGTGGCTTGCAGCTCGCCTGTTCGTTTTGAATCAGCTTACCGATAGGCGACGCCAAAACGGCGAGAGCGCAGCGTTGGAGCCCGCCCACTGGTGGAACATTAAATACGGTGCATTTGGACCCTCAGCTCCCGAGAGTCTTCATAATCACTCAGTTGATAAGTAAAAATCTACCGGCGGAAACCGAATCTTTGACATTGTTCCTGGTGAAGTCATCACGAATTGCTCTGCCCAAAATGAGTGCGAAAGAAACAGCCTAAGACTGCTTCATTATGAGCTCGGACTGACCTGTGCTTTTTCACTTTCACCCAATCTCTTTCAGCTCTAGTTGGGCTTGGCGTCAGACCGTCGTAGCTCGTCTCGGTTCCAACCGACTGTCTCGTACTGGAACCTCCGAGACTCGTGATCTCAGAAACCCAGATTTTCAGAAATAGAAAATGGGCTAGCATTAATCACCCAGTCTTTTATCAATCGACAAAGAAGTGGACGATTATACGAAATTTTCGCATGTGAAATCAAAATGGCTGATAAGCAGTAATTGCGCTTCTCGTAATGATGACCGTTTCGATACGATCATGCACACTCGGGCCCCAAAAACCAAGTACCGTTCGGTAGCGGTCTATAGGGATTTGCAGCAGGGGTACATCCCTGCAACTTTCTCAAACATTCGCGAAACAGACGGGTGCCACGTCTTCCCCAGTCTCCACATCACCCTGTCTCCGCATCGTGTGGGGACCTCAAGGCAAGAGAAGGGCCGAAAGGGAAAGGATAGACTCCTAAATGACTCTTTTCTCGAGATCTCCATCCCCCCCCCTGCGCACGCACACACAACAGATATCCACCCACATATTGAACTGATAAGACGATGGCAAACCTCCTATAAGGATCGACAGAACTTGAAAAAAAAAAGTTGTCTCTGTTTTGGTGACATGTTCTCCTTTCAACCGATTCCATCGTCTTTCTCAAATAGAAATCGTCTAATTTCCCCTTCCAATTTCAGCACCGTTTGCGGGAATGGAGGCATTCAAGTAAGGGGTATGGCGCCACAACATTGCCAAGGAAGATTATTCATCACAATAACATACCACACGCACACACAGCCAATAGATTTGTATACGGTACAACGTCAAAATGAGAAAAAAGCATCATGCCTCTGCGAGACCTGTCATCATATGTCTCGGAATACCCTGGATGCAACCGGTAATTTGCTCCCTTGATTTAATAAATAACGCCCAGTAAATGCAAACGAGATTTGAGGCTGCAGACAAGCTTTTTGGCGCCCCATCCATGCGAACGCATCTTAGACATTTAAAGAACCTGTGTGACGTGACAGAAAGCTTAGCATTCATCTAGGCCGGACCCGGAAGTCGCAAAAGGAAAAATGACGTGGAAAAGAAACGACGTTGAAAACATACCTCCGCAATCGACTGCCGCTCAATGATGGATTTTTGCTTCTCATTCCGCGATACCCGATAGTAGTTCTCGCAAAAATCATTGCATCGCATGAATCGCAAAAATTCTTCATCATGTGTAATGACAATGAGTTGAAAGTTTGACTGCTGTTGACGCGCTCGGATAATATCGTGGAGAGATTCTGCCAGCGAGCGAATATTGTCACGGTCGAGATTAGTCGTGGGCTCATCCAGCGCAATGAGACCGCAATTGACACCAAAGCATTCGGCCAGAGCCAGGCGGATGATGATACTGGCAAGCACTTTCTGTCCAGCACTGCAACGCCCCCGCATGTCCATTTCTGCATCTTGCTTTACCATGCACACTCGATAGTTGTAAGATCGATTGCCCTTCGCATTCTCGTTATCAGAACGGATGAGGATTGTATCGACGTCAGTGCCTTGATATGTCCGTTTCCAAAGTTCTTCAATAATTCGATTGATCTCCTCCATTTTCAGGCCATGATATTTCATTATTGCCCTGATTCTTGTCAGCCAAACCGAAAGACCAGCGAACATTACAGGTTCTCATACTTATCAAGAGCTCCTCCATAACGGCCAAGATCCTCGACGGCCGCCTTTGTAGTCTGATGAATGATAAGCGAATGCCGCGGAAGATGAGAAAAAAAATTGGACGAACCTGGACTTTGATGTGTGCTTCTTTGTATTTATCCGCGGCATCCTTGTAATCTGTCTCCCAGTCTGCTAAAAGCTGGGCTAATTGATCATCCTTAGTCTTCATAATTCCCATCTTACTGGCCTGCTCAGCAGTTAATTTCGCGTGTCTTCGTCCCCATTTTTCTGCCTCCTGATTGTACTGCTCGCGGTCAACCTCTGCATTCTGTGATTCGAGCTCCTTGATCTCAGCTTGAACTGCGTCCAGTGCCCGACGATCTCGGCGGTATCTCAAATTGTCCGAAATACCACGCTTCGTGTCTTCACTGCTCTTGAGAAGATCAGTTGATTTGTTGACCTCCACTACCACCTGGCGCTGTTCGGCCTCCTGTTGGCTGATGTCCCGCTCAAGGTTCTTAACCTCACGCTGGGCTCGCGCAAGCTGCTCCTGGCCACCCTTCTGAAGGTACGCGGTGATGTCGCTATCAGCAAGCTTGAGATGGTGAAGGCTATCTGCAATCTTTGATGATTCTTGCTGCAGGTTCCGTTCTCTCTCGGCGCCACGTTGGCTTACGTCGTCGTAGGTTGCTTGGGCTTGGTTAAATTGCATACTGAGTTCTTCCAGGTCTCTCTCCGCTCGCTCTACCGACTCTCGCTGCTGATAATTATGCTCTTTGATCTCTTCAATTCGCGCAACAAGACTAGCCCGTTTCTCGAGCTGAAAGATTGCGTTACTGAGCTTTGACTTGATATCTCTTAGCTCGAGCTCCCGGCTGGTTATTTGAGCACGAGAGCTCTCCTTTTCACTCGTCATCTTCATGATTGAACTCCTTAGCGATCGGCTTTTCTCCATCAGCTTGTCGGATTCTGCTTGGATCGTCTCTACCGATCTTGTAAGACCGTTTCTCTCCTGTGACGCTTGCAACTCGCTAATTTGACCCTCGAAGTGTATAATGTCGTTCTGGTACTTGGCGATATTCTGAACCGTCTTGGACAGTCCTTCAAGATCTCGTCTAGTCTCTTCACGTTCATTTAGCTCCTTGTCCTGCTTTTCGACCTGGCTGAGGAGAGAATCGTGCCTAGTCTCCAGCTTGGCTAATTCAGACTCGAGAGCAGGCAGTTCGGTTAGTGAAAGACGTTGCAAAGTGTCATAGCTTGGGCCGGCTTCTCGAGCAGCCTTTAACTTTTCATCGATTTCTGCAACCTTTTCTGCTTGGATCTCTTTCTCGTACTTTTGAAACTTTCCTTGCAATCGCTCAACGAATTTCTGAAGCTCCTCTTCATCTTTCATTTTCCTTGCACAGAGCTGACAAGAACTTTTCTTTTTAGCAAACTCAATGCATCTTGCGTAGTATTTTATCTGGTGTGTGAACCCATCTGCATCATACTTAGCCCTGTCTCGGTCGTCCTCAAGTTCGTCCACAACGGAATGGTAAAGCCCTGGGTCCTGGCCATCGATGCTATCACGGACGCGGTTTTCACATTCCCGCATTTCTTGGTGTTTCTTTTTTAGCTCCTCCCGAATCGCTTTGAGCTGAAACGTGACTTGCTCAAGCTCCGCGTTTGTTCCATTTCGCTGGCGTTCGGCATCGCTGACATCAGCCTTTCTCTGCTCAAGCACAGATAAAAAGTCTTTCTCTATATTCGATACTTCGAACGGATGGCCAATTGCATCTGATATCTTGCTGCTATGAGCGCCCAACATCGTTTCAAGACTGCGTTGGCGGTCACGCAGTTCCTTTCTCAAGAAATTAAGACGACCTAGACCTTCAGCTTGACGACTGGCCGCGATCATTTCTGCATTGAGCTGCTCTACAGCCTCTTCCACTGAGCGTAGTTGAGAATTATGCTCTTGAAGCCTTTCGTCCCAATTTGCAGCTTCGAAGTCTCTTTTGGCTTTGACCAATCTTGACTCAATATCCTCAACATTGGACTCAAGAGCAGCTTTGGCCCCCTCATCGACAGCTATTTTGTCCAATTCAAATTGAAAATCGTTGGCTTTTCTATCATTCGCAGAAATCTGCTGCTTTGCAAAATTTTTGCTTTGGTTCAAAGCTGAGCGTCTTTCACCGAGTTGATTCAGGGCGCGCTGGGCCTTTTGTACCTCTTCGCGAATCTCATCGCGTGCACGTTCGAGACGAAGATCTTGGTCTTTCGACAGTCTAGTAATTCGCCCCATGAAATCTCGGATGAGATCATCATCCAACTCTGTGTCGTAGCCGCGAATATTATGCCGTCGAGCGGTCTCCTTTATCAACGACTCTCGCCGGGCAACTTGTTGTTCGTGGTGTGCCTGTTCCGCTTCGTATTTGCCAACTTCGGTCTGTTTCGCTCCCATAAGCTGGCGAGTTTTCTCGATATCAGATTTTAATTCCTCGTAAACCTCTTTCTGGGACGCTATTTGGCTTTCGTAGAGCGATAGCCTGTCATTATACTGCTCCAGGATCGACGCAAGCTCATCGTCAGAATCAGTCATTTCCTTGATGTGTGCCTTGAGATCATTGACACTTTCACTTTTTGTCTGAGCTTCTACTCTCTTCGCCTTAAGCGTTTCAATGACCTCAACGAATTTCCGTGCATGGTCCCAGTTTTCTTGGGCTTTTTCCATGGCGTGCTTTATGTCCTGGCCTAGTTTGCGCGTCTCGTCCCTTAAGGACTCCAGTTCATCATGCAGCTCGTGTGCTCGCTTCTCCGCCTGGTAAAGTATTAGGAGTACTGCATTTGGGCTTCGGCTCAAAAACTTACCTTATCCGCCTTGTCCTTGTCCTCTTTTGAGTGTTGTTCCATGATACGATACTTGGCTAACTCTTCATTTTGTTTCTTTCGAAGAACTCTAATATTGTCAATTGCCTTCGTATATTTCATGGCCTCGAAAATCTCGTCGAATTTCTTCTTGAGAACGGACGGCTCACTCATCGGCCAAAGACTTTCGTCCTGATGACAGAAAATGACTGAGTCAAGAATTGCCTTGGACACGCCAAGGTATTGGGGCATAATTTGGTCCAGTTCAGCAACCCTCGAAGAAATGGCAGTCCGTTCACCATCTTTAACCATCAGCAACTGGCCTTCAAGCGTCTTCTGCTGACGGGCTGCCTTTTTAACGGTTAGTTGCAGACTGCGCGTTGCCACCATCCTGGCACCAGAGGTGCCGTTGAATGAGAGCTTGACTTGCGCAAGGACTTCTTTCTCCCCACATAGCTTGGTTCTGTCAGCATCGCCCAGATTTTACAGATTCAGCCGGGCCATACTTTGGGATCATGGATAAATGCTCCTCCTTTACTATTGGGTGGCAGATCTCCCGTCGTCGCATATTTCAGGCACTCAATAATAGTCTTTGGTCAATCAGTATATATGCTTTGATAAGTAATACGGCTCACTAACAGTCTTTCCCGAGCCATTGTAGCCGACAATGAGCGTCAAGGGTGTGTGAAATTGGATGGTCTCACTTCTTGTATTATCGAATGAGCGTATGCTATAAAGCGTCAACTACACCCTCCATTGCTTCAATTTCAAAGACAGTGCTACCCAAGTATTTGAAGCTTGTCGATTTTCGCTACGATGATTAGCCTGTCATGCTACCATCATCCGTTTGATCTCCTGGAAACCCAAATACATACACCTAACGAATTCATTGTTTGTTAAAAAGAAACATGTCATTTGAAAAGGAATACAACTTACATATTGCAAAATTTCTACTCTTTCTCTGCAAAACTTTTTAAATTTCATCAACGACTTCTTTCACTTCGCAGCAAAATCCTTTCTTTCCGGCACAATCAGGCAGCTACCGTTCATGTGCCCTGACGTTCAAATGAAGGTCACGCGTCAAGTTTAAGCGACGAGGCGCGAAGTCACGTTACAAGCTGCCTTAAGTGAAAGTCTACAGTGTAAATACCAGAAGAATGTTTTGCGCACATGCCCATGGAATCCATAACTTGAAAGTATTCGTTCATAGGTTGGGACGTATCTTGCAGACCCCCGAGTCGAGCATGGAAGGGCAGTTGACGCAAGAAGCACCTCCTTACAATATATACACAACCTAGTCCAAATCAACCTCTAAGGCACAACATTCTGAAGTTCAGAATTTGCAGCTTATGTGGTCGGTCCGCGACCAAAGATGTCCATGTTCCCCAATGGCTCTGATGGATCACTCCCTGTCGATGTATGTCGGGGCTATTTACATTTTATACTGCCGTCTACTGTCGTGTAGATGATACTAAATCAGATACAGATGCCAGGTCTGGTCACAGCTCCTACTACATCCATGCCCGGCATCATGTCGCCAGTCCATAGCATGTCGACCATGGATGTCGATTTGCTTCCCACCAGCCTCGACTTGAGTCTGGGTGACACAAGCACCCAGGCGTTTGCGCCGATGGCCCCGCCAACACTCGAGCGCCAGAGTTCCCGTGAGGATGATGAACAGCTCATCACTACTGGATCTACCACTACAGGTGCTGGGGCTGGACCGCTGCCAACAGGTTTTGGAATGCAAGGGAATTCGGCGAACAACAGCACACTCACGGAGTTTACGAAGCGACGGAACTGGCCTCAGCGGCTGCTCGAGGAGATCAAAGATTTGCTACATGTCTTAACGCCAGACGGACGTCTACAATATGTATCTACTTCAAGCAAGGCCCTCACAGGCTACGACCGGAACGAACTTGTTGGGAAGTTTATATTTGAATTTATCCACCCAGATGACAGTGGCATTTTCGTTAGAGAGTTCAACGAGTCGATCGCCTCTGGAAATGCCCTACGATTCTTTTATCGTTTCCGACGAAAAGATCAGAGTTATACTATTTTCGAATCCCACGGCCATCCGCATTTTACATCGGAGGCAGCGGCATTTGGGCCCGGCAATGCAGCTGGCTTCTGTCGCGGGTTTTTCATGATGGCGCGGCCATATCCCACCAAAAATGCAGCTCTACTAGACTCATTTTTGGAGCATAAGATTGAAAACGAGCGGTTGGCTCGGCGCGTGGCGGAGTTACGCAAGGAGGAGGCGGCGGAGGAGCTCGAAGCCCAGCAGCTGTCTCAACAAGGCGGAAGGGCCCCAAGTGGAAGCGTTACACCATCTGAAACGCAGCGGACTGAGAGTGAAGCCACCGGCTCGATGATGTCCATTCCATCGAGCAGCTACGGTGGAATGCCTCCACCAGCCCGCCCAGCGTCAAACAATGCGCTCACGCGACAAAACTTAGATGAAGCCAACGCGACCTCGCGACCAGACAGCATCAACGATAAGATGGCTCGCTATGAAGGGGCTACGCACATAGAAACCATCGAGATGCTCACCGGCTTGCGTTACCGCGACGGCGAACGGTCACAAGGCATCAGCACCGGCGATGCTAGCCCGGCTCTTATCAAGGGTGATGTGGGAATTGCCATTCCGGTGGAAAAGGAGTCACGAGGATCAGATAAGAAAAAGAAGCTTAAGCTTGCCGACGAGTATGTATGTACAGATTGCGGTACGCTTGACTCGCCAGAATGGCGGAAGGGTCCGAATGGGCCGAAAACTCTTTGCAACGCCTGCGGACGTAAGTCTTCGTCATCTTTGATTATCACTCACCGAGCCCTTGTATGGTGCCAAGTTCTAAGCCAAATCCTTTCTAATACTTTGTTATAGTCCGTTGGGCCAAGAAGGAGAAGAAGCGCACCGTCTCGGGCAACCAGCCGCCTCCCGATATACCTATCCAAATGCATGCGGGGAACGGTTAGAATTGCAACAGACTCTTTTCGGCAGTTTTTATCAGCATTCCTCTGCGTCGTTCCGGTTCGATTCCTGTCACGACTTACGAGCAAATACCCTCTGCGCAGCTGCAGTCTCTTTGGCATTCGATGCAGCCTCATGATGTCAGATGTGATTTTATTCGAGTTGATTCATCGCAACCTTTACCAACTATCCCTCCCAATCCACGCACCCTCACAAGGAACAACATATACCCGTTTTCCTCTATCTGGTGGACTGTCTCCACCAACTCCACACCACCATCTCACTTAACTCTTTATCTCGCATATGACCCCTTTTATGACGAAACTTTTAACGCACACTAATGCTGATGCATTTCCTTTTCGGTTTTTGGGTCGGGTTTTGGTTCCTGTTCCTTGTACGCATTACGTGCGCGGTCACGAATATGCGAAATATATATTAAATATCTACGAATCATAAGTATGAAAAGAAAAAATAAAAATTATCATCAACGCAATTCTCATTTGACACCTTCATGTCTCCTAGCGCAAGCATCTCTATCGTAGAAGTTTGGTGGACAAGCGTATCACTATTTGGATGAGGGGTCCCCGGCTCGCACCGGCTTTTGGTCATGTATTGAATTATACGAGGAATATATGACTATTAAGCATGCCGCTTAGTCAACAACAGCCCTTGGTGGTCTAGTTGGTTATGGCCCCCGGCTGTAATCGAAGTCTCTTGGACTCGAGCAAACTCGAGTATCCAATGACACCTGCTTACCGGGTGGTCGCGTGTTCGACTCACGCCCGAGGGATCAATTTTTTTCGCATTTTTTTCCTACTTCTTCTTTCTTGTCGGATTTCTTTCATGCAATCGATTTATTTATTTTATGTATATTTTTTTTTTTTTTTTATATATATGGTCGATATGAATATTAGCAATGTTGAAAAATCTACTACATATTAATCAATATTAATTTTCATTTAATTTTGCCTTTTTATTTTTTGATTGGATTTTAATTTTCTTCAAGCACATAAATTCCAATATAACAAAATTATTCTAAATATCAGACCTTTTTAAACTCCTTTCCAATAAAAGTTTCCACGGCTGGGAATAATACAAATCAGATATCCAGGGAAATACAATACGCGCTCCAATTCCTATGTCATCCTTTACTCACATAGCATCCAGAAAACCAGTGCGTGCCTGACGATCATGAAAGGCAGCTGGAAAGCTCTCATGTCTCCCTCCCCTTGCTGCATGCGAGCTGCCGACACGCCTCGCGCGAAAGCAAGGAAACCCGCCGAGCCGGCGAAAGGCGAAGGCTGCTTTAGCCGAACGCTCTACTACCCTGCGCCGCCTTGAGAGTCTTGACTGGCCAGCAACCTTAGGTAGCGAGCACCCAGGGGAGCCAGCGCACAACCCGTACCACGGGAACCGAGCAGCCTGGCAGGCTTTATCCCTCAGGGGGGCCCCCCAACTGGGGCGTGCATACCTAATATTAGCCCTTGGCCTTTGGCTAACTTTAGCAACATGTAAGTCGAGGCAGCTGATGCTGGGCGAATGCAGGGAAGGAAAGAAAAATAGGGGAGATCGAGATAAGTTACCATGAATTTTTGAGAAATACAGAGATAGATTCTCGGTCGAGAAGACACCGAGGCGTAAGCTGCTTTTGGCACAGACATTTACGGCGGACATATACAATTGAATGATTGGATACCTAGCTACAAAGGAAATGGAAGCTAGCCCTAAAGAAAAGAGATCATGACATGGGTGATATCATTTAGAAAAAAAGAAAAAATGAAGAGCAGAGTGAAGAACTTAATAACAGGGGGAAGTGAGTAACGACCAAGGAGTAATGAGAAATGATGAGAGAGTAAGAAAGAACGCCCTGGGAAATAAAGACCCTGCAGATAAAGCCTTTCTAGATTTTAAGGACATTGAAAGTAGACATGAATTTATCCTGCTGCTATTTGGTAGGAAACTTGAAATCAGCACAAACCTAGAATGTCCGAAGAGGAATAGAGAAAGGGGGAGATGGAAAAAAGTCGGATCGAAAGTCGGATCGTCATAAGTGGATGAAAGAAATAGAAAGGTCTGAAGCAGAACGGAGGGTAAATCACCCTTCTAACATCACGGATCGTTTGATGAATGGTACAGTAAAGTACGTGCAATTCTGCAATATGACGATGTGGTGTTGTGGTGCTATACGCCCGGAAGCATATCAGGAATGTCGTTTTCCACTTCGACGCCGGAATTTGAAACGGCAAAACGAAGCCAGAAGGCCGACGCTTGGGTAGGAAGCAGAGAGAGATGGAGCGGCATGTGACGATCGATCGCAGAGTTCTGCCCCGTTCGCCGAGTCGGCTAAGTCAAAAAGAAGAAAAGCAAAGGCGGTATCAATGAGCCGAATAGCCAACGCCTGTCCCGTCGTAGATGAAACGCCTAAATAAACCCTAATTTTTTCGTGTCGCGAAAAGAAAAGCAACAACAGATGCCTCTCGTTTCTCCATGATAATAAGCCTAATCAATCACCATCCGGTTGGGTGCTGGGCCATGGGAGAGATTCGGCATCTCCGTCACATCCACCTTTTCCTCTTCCGATTCTAGCTTTCGCCGAGCAATGTGGGGCTTGAGGCCGCGGTTGAAATTGTGTGCACAGATACAAGCGTTGATTATGGTGAGAATAATGAGGACCACAGTAATTACAGCGAAAGTGGTGAGCGATCGCCGTGCCGGGACGTACACTCTTTCGCGATCGGGCTGATACATGCGGACAAGCTTGAAGAGGAAATATGCGAGAGCGGCAAAGTAGAGGATCTGGAAGGCAGTTAGCCCCACGATTGTACAGAAAAGGCTCTTGGAGAGGGATACATACGATAATAACAATCATGCCAAACAAGCTCTCCCTTCGTGTCCAATAGCCGGCCATTATGAGAATCAGAATGGTTACAGGAATGGCCACAATAGTGAGCTTGAATTCAATGTCTCGAATGTCGACAACAATGACGACAAACTGGACTGTGAAACCGAGGAAGAAGAAAAAGTCAAACTTCAAGAGGGCGATATAGATCTGCAGAGAATGTTAGCTAGCCCTACAATGGAACATTGAATGATCCAGCTTACCTGGAACGCCAGATATCGTCGCTTCATCCTAAGGTCGGCGCTGATATGCTTGTAGATGGTCCAGGAGAACTCATCGTACAGTTTCCAGGAAACGACAGCCAGCAGTACCGTACCTAGAGCCAGCACACAGGGAACAGCGATCAAGAAGGGTTTCGTCTCGACCCAAATGTCTGTGAAGCGGAGTTGACCCTCATCATCTAGCGCAGTCACAGCATCTCTGATCTGGTCCATTTGAACCGCAGCATAGATGAGAAGGCCGACATTATAGACGCAAAGTCCGATGACTTGAATCGTGTTGCGAAGGCGGAGGGCGTCCCAGACGAGAATGAGCTGATAGACAAAGCCAAAGATGAAAAGAGTGAGGTAAGTCGTAATCGTTCGCGCCTCGCTCGTGTTTTTGGCATTGGATTTGACGTCAAGTTGAAATTTGGCGAAGACGTAGCTATTACGAATTTGATCACGTTAGCTGGGAAGCTCTTTCATTTTTGGCAGGCGCAAGTTAAGAGGAGAGACCGTCAATCATCTTGTCATCACCTCCTTCCATGACTGGGATAACATAGCTTCACTCACCCCTCGAATGCCAGTGCAGTGACAGCTTGCACAAAGGCAATAGTGGCAAAGGCCCAAGTCCAAGGCGAGTTTGGACGATACATTTTCAAGTCCTGTGGCAGTCTGCTGCCCGCCGCTGCACCGGTGAAGCCCTCACGGTGATGATAACCGCCTGCAAACGGGCTGTAGGAGTTATCTGACGGCTGACCCCCCAGTAGGGAGTCCCTTGCTTCGTGGTGATACGTGTTGACGATTTTGCTCGGCTCCTCTCGAGGAGCCGGCGACTTGGCGGGGATGGGAAGCTGATAAAAGAGGGTGTGAGAGTCAAGTGAATAGACCCGTGACTACGCCAAGACACCCAAACTCGCACAACAGCAGACCTACAACTCTCTTTCTGTGCAGCTGCAGGACAGACGAAGAATTACCCGACGATAGAGGGACGAAATCTAATTCAGCAGCCTCTCTCAGCTGTGTCGCACTCTATGTGTGTCGGTGGCGCAGGAGAGGCGCTGTCGGCAGGCTGTCCGCGTGGGGGGGGGGAATGCAGCCGGTGAGAGCGAGCAATTGAAGTTTGAGAACAACCGTTTAACCGCCGAGACTACAAGGCTGAGCAATGGTGGCGAAAATCTCCTCGAAATCCGGCAAGCAACGTCGATGATCCTTTTGGCTGGGACAGTCGATGATATACGGCGAGTATTGTAGGACAAGCCAGGTCGGACGCGAATTGGGGGGTCCTCCAAGTGGAGATGCTTTAGTTGGTTTTGGGTCCCTGACAATCCGAGACGCGGCCAAGAGCGAACGAGGGAATGCCAAGCAAAAGTCTTGCGACTTGAGTTATGCTAACGAATGGCACAGCTCTAACCACTACGAGCGCTCCAATGATAGTACGGCAAGAAGGCCAGAATAAATGATGATTATGTGAAAGCGAATGCTCCGTCAATATAATCCACGGAAATTAATACGGTCTCCAACTCAACGGCAGTGATAAAGATTCAAACTACACATCAGACAGGCACTGACAGAAGATGGTTGAAGGAAAGGAGAAGGTGAATTTTTAATTATAGATCAACTGCGCATCCAATCATGCGCTATCGGAACTGGGCCTTTGCTTTGGAAAGGACTAGAGGAAGGCAATAACAGCAGCAGGCTGGCTGAGCTCGTTCAATAATGGAGTAGGGGTGTCTTTTTACTGTACAGGTAAAAGCCATCCCGACCAAACCCAGGTATCGACCTACCTTAGTCGGCCACTTACCACTACGACTACCACCAGCACTTGTGTGGGTGAACCTTTATCCCGCCGCTACAGACTTTTTGAGTAAAGGTCCATGCGCTGAGGAGCTGGGAGGTAAAGCATCCCAAGAAAACGCTTCACTAATGCAGGACCAAATGCAAAAGTTTCCCTGCTCGCAAATTGGATATCGGCGGCAGTGCTCAGGCTCTTGACGAATTCGCTGCTCCTTGCAGGAAACCAACGGCACCTCCCAGAGTACCAACGTACCTTTTGATACTGTACCACGGTTGTTCGGGACGTCCGACTACTACGTAAGTACCGCAGTTGTTTTAGCAAGGAAAATTTCAGCAGAACCGTGGCTCGATATAAGCCCGTGCGAGCTACCATTTCCTGCTCAATTCCTGGGACCTGAACCGTGCTACTGAACCGAGCAGACCATGTGGGACTCGATCGCGATGGGGAGTCTCGTGGATCGATCAACGCTGACGACGAAATGTTGCTTATGAGCTTCCACAATAATCCGAGAAAGCAGGCTCAAAACTCTGAGATGGGATCCTATCTACAAAGCAGAAAGGGAGCCCAAAATTGAAGTGCGTATTTGGAGGTAGAGTTCAATTTGACACGACGAGATTCTGACCATGATTTCCGCACGTGACACTGGGAATTCTTCATTATAGCTGATACAGCCAAGAACCTCCCAAAGGTATCGGCACCTGAAGCTCAAAGTATTGATTTTCCGCTAGCTAAGTCCCCGGCCAAGTCTCGCCACAGCCACGGCTGTCTCAGAAAAGGATTTTAGGAGATATAGCGCTTCTTAACGGCGGTTCGCGCGTACGCTCGTCTGCGGAACACAATACCGGTCCACAGTAGTGCGTGGTCGGCGTTGAGGGTTTGCGTGGATACTTTGTCGTCCGCGTGGTTCGGACTTGACTGAAGAGCGCAAACAGTAACTCAAAAGGGGCGTAAATCCTCGCATTCCAACGCTTCAAATTTCCAGCTATCTCATTTGCTCGATGAAAGTTTTAAAAAAAATTCTTGTCAGCATACACATAGTCTGCAATTCAAGCAGAATTAAATTCGTTCACGAAATCCATATCCATTTTCAAAACATCCATAATCAATCCCGATTCGGAAGGGGATTAATATTGTTATGGAGCGCAAGAACAAGATCAACAGCTATGGAGCTTTAGGGGTATCGGTACGACACCTTGCCATGCAATCCTCGCTATTCAAATGCTCGTCATACCGTACTGGTACACGCGTCATGGCATCGGAGCATTCGGCGTGGAAGCAGCTCCGGCACAAAACTTGATTACATAATATATTAGATAATTCAACTCCGGAATCTGGTTGGCGATGTTGATAGTGATGATGATGATGATGCTACTGCTGCTGCCGTTGAGCGCAACCCTTGTCATTTAGGAAGCTTTGTGTTGGATTTTTCCAGCTAGCAGAGCAAGCAAGCAATCAGTCTCAGTTTTGAGACAAATCTCAAAGACTTACTGAGATACTCAGCATGAAATCAGGTATGTGTAGTTGATCCAACCTTCATTTGAAAGCGCTTTCCCTTCCCTCTACGTGAGGATTGCTTTAGCTGCGATAGCTGCGAGAGGACGCAGTCGCCTCAAAAACAGATGCAAATTGACAATGTTGACGTATGCAAAAGACCAGGAACTACTAGAGGAGCTTGTCAAAGATGGTCGAATGAACTAGTACGCTCATATAGATACCTGAAGCTTTTCTGTACAACCCTAATATATTTTTCTAGTTCTGAATGGCCTGGCCTGCTTGACCGCATCGGATCACGATTAGAGCATGTACGCTTTGTTCTCACTGCCTTCCGACCTTTCTCCAGCTAATCCAGATGTCACACCAAGATAGTTCATAATGAATTTCCAATACCGAAATTGCCCACACCTGGCTCACACCCGCCATCATCTCCACCGCAACATGCTTCAGAAGGCGCCGATACCCTAAATACTACCTCATCCTCCCAGGACTCTCAAACGACAGATAAAGAAAACGCGCCCCCGCCAGCCAAACGCCCGCGATTGCCATCGAATAGCCATCCGAATCAAAGACCGACTCTCGACCAAAGCACGTCCGTGCAGCCTCCAGAAGGCACCCTTCCCCCGCAACTTCTTTCTCTCCTCACATCCATTCTCCACACTCTACAAACAAACTTCTCCAAAACCCCGCCGCACACAGTACAGCGTCTTGCAGAGCTCCTTCTCCAGCCGCGGGCACACTACCGTACCCTGCCATCTTACCTCCGTGCTCTCGACCGCGTCGTATCTGTTTCTTCTGGCGCAGATATCTTCCCCCTGCCACATGCTGTGTTCCCGAAGAATGGCGACGCAAACAGCGTTCTTAACGGCATTGCACCACCAGTCACCAACACCCCTATGATGACTGGTGCAATAGGCAGCGATGAGAGCCTTGGCGGCGCACTGCTTACGCCTATTCCGTGGCTGCAAAACGTCTCTGTTACCCGGGACGCAGCCGACGACGAGGACCTCGACACCACCGAGACGGGTGGCGCCAGCGACTTATTAAATACTGAAAATGCTGAAGGTGCCAGCACTGGAGCAGGCAACCATATTGAGGACATATCCAACGGGATTAGCCATTCGCGCCGTGACCATGGAGGCGTCACTCAGGGCGAACTTCTGCGCCAGGAACAAGAAGCTGGCGTAATACCCGTATCTCAAACTCGAAACCCCATTGCGCGTGCGCGCATGGCGTCCAGTGCCACAGGAGAATCTGAAACCGCGCCCGTTGGCGAAGGCGGGGAAGACGAGCTCCCGCACGCGCGGGGCCCAGAAGAAGTCGGCGTCGAAGACATGGGTCCGCAAGAGCGCGCGCCCGGTGCCGGAGCAGGTTTCAGTGTCGAGGCTGCTCTCGGAAGAAGCGTGCCGACTTCTACCACGGAGTTGACGCCTACACAGACAACTACGGAGCAGCACTCCGAAGGCGCCAATAAGCCCGAGCAACAACAAACTTCCACGGAGGCCGAGTCCCAGTCCGCAAAAGACGAAGAAAACCTATCAAAGTCAAGCGCGGAAAAAGAAAAAGACGGGAACGATGGGAACGGCGATACAGTCATGGTCACAGATCCAGATGGGAAGACAGAAGAAGGCGAACAAACAACAACCTCGACAACGACTAGGGGTGATGCCACGGGCGACAATGAAGGTCCAGACGCAGTTGATACCACTATGCGATGATGATTAATGACCATTACCTTTGAATATACTACGATAAAATTATTGGCCCTTTTCTTTTCGTCCCTTTTGACATCCTTCTCATCTTTTTCATGGGCCAGGGACCGATTGACATCCCTATTCAAAGTGTAATTTTCTCCATCCCTATTATTTATTTAACTTGAATCCTTCCATTTTCTCTGTTCTGTCTCAATCGGGGCAAAAAGTGATAAGTGACAGATCGTTAATAGCAATGAGTAGTCGCTTGGCACGAGTGAGCGTTTCTCTGCCTGGGCCCTCGCTGCAGTACCATGAGTACGGGTTACTATCACACTAATGCATTTCATTCAATTCATCGCTATTATCCCATCATTCCCATTTCACTTGACCTTGGTCTTGCTGAGGACAGAATTAAATGAATACTTTTGGAGAGCTCTCGACTATAAATCAGCTCCGCGCGCTAGGCTACTTGGCAAATGATAATATGTGCAAAATAAATGACAAGTAAAAGCCGATAGAGATAGCTCACTCCTCAACTCCAAATACAAATCTCCCCAAAGTATGAAGGAATCCCGTTGCAAGAGATGAGATGTGTTCGATAGGAGAAGATGCGAGACAAGTAAGGAATTAAAGAATAATTGGAGGAAGCTAGGGCAAGAGTGCCATGAATGAAGTCGATAGCCCCAGGCAAGATGAAAATGATTAAATATTTGTTTCTTAAAAAAGAAGGAAAAATAGCTGAAAAGAAATTTGCCTTTCATCTGAAACAAATGTGGCTGCCAATCATAATCAAACGTGGTGGTCATGTAAACCTCTTCCTCTTCCCTACACCAGTAGAACCTCCGGCAGTAGGGTAAGTTGCAGCGGCTGCAGCAGAAGCTTGCCTTGTGGTTCTCCTAGTATGTGCGCTACCGATGACTGGCTGAGACGAAGAGAATCCGTAGGGCTGAACGCTTCGAGCCTTGCGCTTTCTGACCCAGCCTTCGCCTGCAGGAAGGCCTAACTCGGAATTATAATTCTCATCGGACTCATTATCGTTGTCATCAGCTGGGGCGGGAGGGTCGCTAGAGAGTGTGAGATCGATAGTGTATGCTGATGCGGGCGGAGCAGAGGAAGGTGGTGGTAGATTGTTATTATTTAATGTGTTTTCAGCAAGTTGTTTGGAAAACGGGGCAGCAGCGGGGTCCTCAGTGTCTGCTCCAAGTCCAAAATCCATGCCGACAGCGACGTCGAAATCATTCTCGTCGCTATCAGCGGCAAGTGATTCCTTGCGAGAGGATGACTGAGTGCTGGTTCCTGCGCGGGGAAGCTGACTGGTCGATGCCTGGGCTAGAGGAGTCTCGGCCTGGTCGTTTCGCGGCCTGCCACGCTTCTTTGCGGGTTTTGCTGCGGTCTCGCTTTTTCGTTTCAAAGCTGCAATGGCAGACATGTGCTTTAGACTTGTGTCTGAAACGGCCGCCGAACCCGACTCTGACATGGCTCTGGATTCTGAGACTCTGTTTGCTGTTGGACTGCCGCGAGCAGGAGAATCCGCTGCCTCTCGCTTGATCGACTCAAATGAAGATTTTGCGCTGGAAAGAATGTCTTCGACCTCTGGAAACTCATTTTCGGAATCGGGCCTGTCTTGTTCGCCAACGAGCGTGTGGCTAGTGGTCGAGGTGTCTCCGTTATTGGAAGGTCCTTCAGGAGCAGTCTCAAAGGATATATTATGGTCAAAGGATTGCCTCTGCTGATCAGCAGCACTGGCCTCTGTGGCGGACGGGATAGCCCTTGTCGGAGAGGATACACCGTACAAGTCGATTATTGACGCCGGGCCGTTTGAGCTTGGAAGTCTTTCCCGACTACGAGGGGCCTGGGCTCTAGGAGTCTCGTCGTTGGATTCATCCCGTGGCGGGCTAGATCCAATGCCATGAAACCGGGGGGATACAGAACCTGGTCCGTCGTTACGCAAGGGGGTTGAGATGGTGTTGGCTGGATTGTTTGTAGACGTTGTTCCGTAGTTGCGGATAACAGACTCAACTTCTGATCCTAAACTGGTTCGAAATCCAGCATCACGAATCAACTGTAATGCTTTAGAACGAACATGTTCTTTTGGTCGACCGACTGGGTGCTCAGGCTGAGATGGCTGTTGGTTAGACTCTGTGTGTTCGGTGAAAACTTCGGCGGACGGACCCTGATATAGTTTATTGGCTTCCTGCCCATTTCCCACAATTGACCCTGATCCCGCTTCTCTGACAAGCTTTGGGTCCATCAATTCGTCATATGAAACCTCCATATACCCCTCATTATCGTCTTCATTGTCTGAATATGGCATCTCGAACCTGCCGAATATTCTCTTGCCGGTTTCATTGTCAAAAGATTTGTTTTTTCGAGGAGTGTCGCGCTTGGCAAGAGTCAACTCTAGCATGCCATCTGTAGAGGTGTCAATGCGAGCTGTACGGATATCTGTAATTTTCGGCTCCCAGTTTGTGGCTTGCGACACTGTAAGTTGTCTAAACGCAATGACCGCCCCCGGGACAGCCTCTTCCAGTGTGAAATGCTTGAGAGTGCTGAGATCTGAGGGAAGAGGTGGTAAGTCATCCTCAGCTTCTTCACTTCGAAGGGCGTGCCTTGCGTCCGCTTCAGTGTCACGCATAATTTGATCGTTGACTTCTGTCTCAACTCGGCGATCAACCCCAATGGCACCCGCTGCGGCAGCATTCTCCTCATATGGCTCATCGTCATAGTTAAGCTCCGGCTCGGCAGCCAAGTATTCCTCGTCGCCATAGTAGTATTCTTGGTCCTCATAATCATATCCTTGATTATCGTAGTTGTAATCCTGTGCTTCATCCTCGTAGTATTGATCATAATTTCTCTTTCGTCGCTTGTTTTTACTGCGATTATTTCGCCTGTTGTTGAGCTGCTGCTGAGGATCCCAGCGCTGAACAAAAGGAAATGGCGGTGCGCTCAGCTCAATCCCGTCTTCACAACATTCTACCGCCATCATGGATATCTTGTCCTTCCAGCTTTCTTCGTCATCATGGATATCATCTCGCGTCCTGGAACCCGCAACATCGACTTTGGTCTTCCGTTGTAAAGCCTCGGGAGCTTCGCCCAAATGGGCGGGCCTCTCAATCGTTGCGGACTCGGCCTCCTCAACGCGACTGTGACTGGGATGGGTAGGCTGATAAGATGTGACCCTTTCTTGAGGACTCCCAGTCTCAGCCTGCTCCATGCGTCTTCTGGGTTGATCGACCTCAATTCCTCCGGATGCCAACGCAAGAAGTAGTTGTTGCCTCTTAGCCTCGAATTCTGCTGCCTCGCGGGACTTTTGCGCCGAAATTTCGTCTTTTGACGAAACTTTCTCTGAATCAAGAGCTCCATTAGAAATGTACTCAGCCAATTCCCGTCGGCCAGCGTTGTGCGGTAGAAGTCCCTGAGCCTTTAAGCTCTCAATTTTGAAGTGGTCGCGTCGTCTTTGATTGCGCTTCCTTGTCTCTGGGCGCCCGCTACCAGGGGGAACAGAAGTGGCAGTCGTAGTTGGCGGCTTTGTGACAAGTGTCTTGGGAGCATTTGCGATGTGCTGAGCTGTCATGCTGTCGCCAACGGGTACAGAAGTTGCCGATCTCTGGCCAGGTTCATGAGACGATATCTCTTCTGGCTCTGATCCTGAAGAATCCTCATCGGACGAAGAAGTGGCCGAGGAACTGTCTGATTCCTCTGACGAAGAGTCGCTGCTAGAATTAGAAGCATTTGAAGAGGAACTATCATCGTCATCACCATCATCTTCAACATCATCTTCTCTTTCATCGCTTGTCTGATCCGAGCTGGACGAGTCGGAACTAGCACTCCAATCACGAGCTCCAGGCAAAATTTCCCGGTCAGATGGGTCATCTGACGAATCTTCTGAGGAGTCATCGGACGAATCTTCCGAAGAGCTCTCGGAGGACTTTTCAGAGCTCTCTTCTGAAGACTTGCCAGATATTCCCCGACGTAAATCAGCTGGCTCCGATTCAGATTCCGAATTTTCAGAGTCATAATCCATAGCTTCATGCTCATCTTCTGAGCTTTCAGCGGTATTTAATTCAACTTTGATATCCACAGGTGAAGTCAATATAGGAGCATCGGACCGCTCAGTTGGACCTGAAGGTGTGTTCGAAACATGTTTAGCCGGTCTGATTCTGGATACTGTGACCGACTCGCTTTCCGGCCATGTATTGCTGCTTTCCGGCGCAGGATTGCCAGCGCTGGCAAAATAGTCAAGGAGCGGATTCTCGTATTCTCCCGGAGTATAAGACTGTCTTTCAGTAGGCGCTTCTGACGGTCGTTCTTGCTCCAAGAGAAATCTAGTTCTTCTCTCTGAACGTCGAGATGTTCCGCGTTCTCGTTCGCCTGTCCCATCCAACCTTAATGATCTCTCGGAAGACTCCCCAATTCGATCCCGCGCAACTGGATACGAAGCTTCGCCGTCCTCGAGGGCTTCCTCTTCATGTTCTAGGACATCGCCATCACTATCTTCTTCCTCATCCTCGTCTATTCCAGGAACATAGTCTGCATCATTCTCCTTGTCCGAATCTCCGTTCTCATCGGCGTCATCGGACGCAGCGCGGAGGAGTAACTGCGGCTGCAGAGTCTCTATTTCTTCTCTGGCATCTCTTCCTTCTTCCTCACTAAGAAGCCTTCTCCGCTTCCTTGGGGGTATATTTATTGCTGGCCGAGGTGCAATCCGCAGAAATGGCCGGCCAAAGGCGACACCGTCAATGAGATGTTTGCCATCGTGCGCAATCTGATGCCTCCCGGACAATTTCCGAAAACGCAAATCTGTCGACTGAAGGGGGCGTATCCTATGACGGACCAGTCATTAGTATGATACACGAATTGCAAGCTCCGCAGATTTACTCACGTAACCTCGTCTTCGTCTTTCAAGACGCTGCCTAGTTCGCAGAAATGTAAACACTCGAAGCCTCGCACTTCAACCACGTAATCTTCCAAGCCCCATTCTTCAGACTCAAGGGGGATAATCTCGTTGACGTTATCGAGAAGCTGCGAAATGGTTGTGTTTGCGGTGGCAGCAACATAGGATGCTGTCTGGCCTACCGTCCAGAGGACATTGGTGACGGGGAGGCCATTGCGGTGGATAGACAGTCGTAGTCTCATTTTGTATTCGAGTTACAGGGAGAAGGCTTCTCAAGTTTCTCCCGTAGCCCGAATTGACTCCCTCAATCAATCAAGAAAAGAGGAAGATTATTCGTGTGTGCATCTTTTGGAAGTTGCCGCTTCAAGAGAGAAATTGTGGGGTGCAGCGAGATTCACGCGCCCGGAGAGTCGCATCTAGACGCCAATCACAAGTCCAAGTAGCTTTTGCAGTAATCCACTCAAATCATGATACCAATCTCTTCCTGAATCAACCCATTTGATTTTTTCTTACTTATAGATCAAATATGTACTGACACTCATCGCGTCTAGCCTTGAAAAATTGTAAAGAGAAATTATATCGCTGTAAATACAAAGGATATACAAAAATGCCATCGACTCCCCAATAAACTTTTAAGATCCCTAGTACGCCATTCTATGCTTACCCGTGCCAGAATCGGCATCATTAGAAGCTTTCCCTGTCTCTATATGCACTGTCTGAGGCTTGGATTGCTTGAATACCGGCTGTATGCGCTGTATTCCTCGTCTGCCTTTGAGCGCAGGGCGCTTCTTATTGGAGACTTCCTGTTCCAAGAGCTGCTTTTCTTCTTCCTCGGGTAGCATGGTACCCTCAATGCTCAAGAAACCCCTCTCATGACTAGAAGAAGCCGAGGTTTCAATGTCCTTGACCCTGAACTTAATCTTGCCTTCGACCTTGTTACCGTCCTCGTCCACGTAATAGCCCTCGCCCTCGGCAGCAGCATCGGCCTGATCATCTGCCCTTGAATTTGACCTAGACGTGCTTGGACCGACCCACTGCCAGCTTTTCGGTAGCCGTTTCCGCTCTATACTGGCGTTGAAAAGGTTCCAGCAAACGAGACCCAAGTGACCTTCGTGCTGCAAGTTGACCCATCCTTCGATCCAGTCGCCACGCTTCGGATTAAACAGGAGGAAGTCGGCGGTGACCCAGACGAAGCTGACCGCATATTCGTCGACCGACTGAGCTAAGACGGGACCAGAACCTTGCTTGCCTGCTGCGGACGGTTGCTCTGACAATCGCACATTGCTATACGAGAGCACCACGCCTCGGAACGGCGCATAGTATGTAAGGATGAGAGGAGAAAGATGCTCTGCGCAGAGGCCATCGATTGGCTTCAATTGGGAAATGGGTGCAAGTGGTAGGTAGAGCGAAGCGGTGTGAACAGAGAACGGGGAGCCCTCAGGCGCATCGTCGTAGTTGCTGGAAGTTTTCGCATCGGTGGCTGGGGTCTCAGTAGCCACAGGAGCTTCCGAGCGGCCTCTCTTGGAAGGCGATCGCTCTGCGTCTTGCTTCTCGTCTCTTTTGCGTTTCTTTTCGCTCTTCTTATCGGAGCGATCTTTGTGCTCCTTGTGTCCCTTGTGCTTCTTATGAACCTTTTCCGTCGGAGGCGTTGAGGACATTTCGACTTCGGCAGACATGGTGTCAATGTCCACCGAAAAGGCAGACTCTAAATGTCCTATAATTGCTTCAAGAGTCTGCAATGGGTTGAGTTGAAATGGCCGGGAATAAAGTTTTGGTGACGTGAAATTCATGTGCGGCAATCTCCGCCCGACTCGTTCTGTCCCTGAATTTTCCACCAATCAGCATCCAGAGGTGGCTCTGCGGTGAACAGCAACCTCTAGATACCTCTCTTATGCCACAGTAGCTCGACCGTCCACATAAACAACCATGATAATATTGAGTCCTTGAGACAGCAAAGTACAATTTTCAAAATAGGGAGCGAGATTTTTGAGTTGCTTCTCAACTACCAGCTCTTGCCGTGATGAGCAACTTGCTCTCTTACGCAGGTTGGACCTTTCTGCCAAATGTATAGCTCCCCGCAATCTCGCGTCGTTTCCATCTTCTGTCATTGCACCAGTATATCCTTTGTTTTAATTTTATTAGGTCTTTATATTTGTTTCGTCCTATCATTGCTAGTTCTGGATCTAACAACTTGCAGCTTGTCACAGGATGGCTCCAGTCACTTTACTACGGCATCACTGTTCGAGCCGGTGATCCTCGCCCAGCACCGGGATCTCCCCGCTACATGAAGCATCGGCGGCGCATCTACATCCTTGTCATATTGGCATATTTGCTCTATACAATTATCGAAGCTGACTGGGAGCTCCGCCGGGCGGGTGACTTTTACCAAGACCTTGGATTACCGTACAATGTCGAGGAGAAAACAATAAAATCACGATTTAGACGACTGTACGTGTTTGCCCCACTTCACGCCATCAGAGGCCCTTTTTGCGCCTCATTTTGACTAATTCGATTGCAGCGCGGCTCTTCATCACCCCGACAAAATTTCCTCGGCAGAAGCGCGCAGTCAATCCGAAGCGTACTTTGTTCACCTCAAGCAAGCACAAGACACGCTTCTTGAGCCAGCAAAGCGGTTTGCGTACGAGCGTTTCGGACCTGACATTCTGCACTGGAAACACTGCTCCTCGCGGCGCGATTACATTCTTACAGGAGTGCAGTCGATTGTGCCATACTATGCCGCCGGTGGAATGTTTATGATCTTCTTAGGCATGCTGGGATATTTTGAATGGGGACGTTACGTAGGCCTCCCTTCTACAGATCTTAACGCTTGAACCAACAAAAAAAATCTTTGTTTTCCGCACCCAGCTAACTTATCCACCTAGTGGCGCTACCTATTCTTCTCCGCACTGCTCGTCTTCGAAGTTCACACCGTCACTAGACCTTATTTCCCGCCCATTTCGTCTAAACTTGTAACGCCCGTCCTCAGCGTATTCACATTACGCCGTCGTGTTGCGTATTTGCCGTTTCAGCAACTCGTTCTCGCTCGAAAAATTACACTCACTCTCTTCATTGCTCTGGGACAGTTGGGTCCTCTATTCCAGCTCCAGGCGCCGCCGTCCTCCAACGGCGCTGCCAAAGATCCTAAATCTATAACCCAGCAAAATCAGCAACTCAACCGTCTAGAACAATTCTCACGTGCAGCTGATTTCGAAGCCACTCGACTGATGGGTCTCGAAATGGCACCGTTTGCAGGCGATACTCAAGCTCTGCGTGAGGTGCGAGCCAAATTGAAGGATTGGTTGGTGCAAAATACTATAAGGGCCGATCCGGAGGTCAGAGATGCAGTGGGTAGAGTAATGAACCGACGACGAACAGATGCCCCAACCGGTGCAAGAGGCACGAGATAAGCCCACCTGCACTCTTTTTTCAATTCTTCCTCGCTCTCATAACGTGCTCGTGTTCTGGGATATATTCTATACTCTGCATTTTTTGTCTTATGGCTTGGGTCGGCTTATCTTTACTCTTGGCACGGTAAATTCCATATTGGTTCTTCAATTTACTCTTATTATCCTGCCCAAAAGTGAAGCTGTATACTCATATCGGCGTTTTTCCTTTCTTACTTCACTTCTTCGTCATAATTTTTACCGGCTGAAAGAGGGAGAGTACTCTGATGCACACTGCGCTGCACATAGGTTAACTGCATATGAAGCAATTTGGCATATTAGACAGTCTCTACCACAAATCACACACTTCATTTTGAGACTCTTGCGGACAGGGAGGGATAAAGTTGATTTATCTGATTAGTGTTCCTTAGTAACCCAGATAAGGTTATTCGAAGCGAAATGAAAAGTAAAAAATCATCGTAATTATGCCTGGATGTGTTTCCAAGCTAATTTTTCTTGTCCCTGACTCGCTGTATCTAAGTTACGTCTGGCCCCGATTTGTTTTTCCTTTAAAAGGAGACATTTAAGATGCAATCAAGAAGGGGCCCTACTCCTTGTTCACGTTCCTTTCCCGACAATACTTGTCTACTTCCCGTCGAAGGTTATCCTGCTGGTGATATGCCGTTTGCATGATGTCTTCGCAGGTGGCTTTGATATGGGGCTTGTCGGGATTCTTTTCATAAATGGACACCATATGATCGAGAACTGCTTGCAGTTGGTTGGGCAGCCACTATTAATTCCCTTAATCAGTCATCATGACGGATTGTAAACGCCGCAAAAGAGTAAAATCTGTGATTACATCTTTTATGGAAAAGGATAAAAGAGAGGGAGAAAAAGGGAATAAACGTACAGTAACAATAGGACTACCACCAGTTGCAGTCGGATGGGCCGTCTTCTTCAGGATATATTCCCTAGTGAAGCACCAGTGACGCCAGCGGAATTCGCGGACTTGATTGAGGATTTGGAGATAGAGTGCTGTAGGGGCGTATAGGTTAGTATTCGCACATAACCCCGCCAAGGAAGCGGAACAAGGGTCCAAATTTGCAGGGAAGTAACAATAACTCACCAGTAGAAGTCTCTTCTTCCATAGCGTATTCTCGCAACTTGATGCTCATCGAGCGGTCCTTGACCCATTCGAGAAACTCGCGATGGTTGCCCGGACGGTAGGACCGGAAATCCTTGAGGATCTCGGTCAATGGAGTGTTGGGCATGGGGATCTGGAGAAGGTTATCGCAGAGAGGGATCTAGTTTTGCGACCAATTAGTTTCAATTAACTGGAAAAATGAACGGTAAAGACAAAGAAGCACGGGCAGAATAGAGGGGGGAAAAGGCCTGAATAACGTACCATGCTATCGTTGGCACCAGACTCGCCGCGGAAAGACAAGGGCTCGTCGCTAACGCCCTCGTAAACGACTCCATGGGGAAACATGGATTGGCTGGTGATGCCGAAGATGAAAGTGCGGAAGCTGACATAGTCGTTTGGTTTGCTTTTGTTCCACATTCCTCATTACGAGTCAATTTCAGACGTTCATCAGAATGCATGAAAAGAGAGGAAAATGGAAGAGGAGAAGGGAGGTTTGGAAAATATGAGGGGCAAAAGGAAAATATAACTCACCGTCCATGACTTTGTTCACTTTCTTCATGGCAGAGACAACCTTGGCTAGGCCGCTGTCAAAGGCGGCTCGGTCGTGGGCAGTACAGCCCTCGATGGCATCAGCGGCACCCTCGACGAGCTCGCCAGACTGCTTGACCATGTCGACATGCACGAGCACAAACCCAGCTTCAGATGAAGTTGGGTCGAGGCCATGCTCGAAAGCGCGAATCAGGCGGAGGTTGGAGTACTCCAGGCCCTTGGATGGTTCTACCAGACGGTAGTTGAATAGAGCATAGGAGCCTGCGTATTCCATAAAGGGCTTGAAGCCAGCTCTAAATTGATGGAAGGGTCAGTGGCAGACCATACAGAGGGGGAAGACAGCTTCATCATTTTATCGCAGCATGGACAAAGGATGTAGGAGAGGGGACACGTGAGAGTGGGTTGTTAAATGGGAAGATCCATCAGATATTCAAGGGGATATTGATGTTTATTTAGGCTGGGTATATGTTCTCTTCATGATAAGATATCGTGGTTGTAACTTACAGCTCTGCGACCCTGGCAATGGGTCTAGCGATGCTGCTGGGCAACCGCTGTCTACCAAGACCATAGGGCTCTCCCCTAACAAACCTCTCGTGGCATGGCTCCAGCAGGTAGGCAGAGGCCAAGAAAGAGTAGTCCCTATACAGGGCATTCATGAGTGGAAGATCACTCTGGTACTTTTCAATAGCGCTGCTCAGGTCAGGTAGCTCCTTCAGGACCGTCTCGCCGAGCTTGAACTCTGCCAGGAGACCCGGGGCGCCGGTAGCAGTCTTGATAGGCATGCGGCTCAAGACAGACTCTAGTGCATCAAACTCGACGGGAAGTGTGACAACGGGTTCCTGCCTCGGCAAGAATCCTCGAGTCGTCGACACCATGAAGGCAGGGAGGGTATGATCCTCCGGCCTGGTATCCCGAAGCACATTGAAACCAGAAGAAGCGGCGGATGGCATGGCGACTTGATATATGTATCAAAAGAAAATAAAAGTAAAGAATATCCTGCAAATTGCGGGATGACCGACAATCTGGAGCGTGATGAATGAGAAGAAAAGAATCAAGAAATCGTTGCGAGAATTGTGGGAAAAGCGCCTTCTTTTAAGCTGAGGCCGGAATGAATCCGGCCTCACCCTCCAAGTTGAAGAAGCCAGGTGGGTCATTCTCCCGAGGTGCAGAATTTGCAATTCCCCTGATAGCGGGTTGCAAGGAAGATACGGAAGCAGAGCTCAAGCACCAAGAACACGAAAATGCAAAAAGTAAATCAAAATATGCTTGATATCTTGTTCATGAAGGTCATTGTTTACACTGACGATGATGCTTAGTCAGCGAGTCAGGTGGATGCCAGAAAGATGGTAATTTTGTGCCTGGTCCTTCGGCCTATCTGGTACATTTGAATCTTGGATCGGCTGGAGCGAAGTAATTGCCGTAATTGAAATCTCCTTCGGCGGCCGATTGGACGTTCTGTAGGACTGAGAGACCCATCTCGGGGGAAGTTGTATCTCGTTGGGGTGGCAAGAGGCCGGTATAATTCCGGCCTTCCCCTCTCGCCAAAGAGTCCGAGGTCTTGAAAGATGAATGATTCGTTGGTTAGTGCCCACTTTAGCGGTCAAGACAGCATTTGGACACCTGTCTGGCTATTGTCGGCTTTGTTCTGAACGTTCCAACCAAAAAGGGGGAACAGAAACACAAAATTGAAATCAGTGAAGCAGTCCGAGATGCCTGACTTAGATGCTCCATACTAATCGTGAGACACTTCGTGGTAGGATAGAGGCCTTTGAGCGATCTCTGGTTGCTAAGAAATACTGCTTGGCTGGCACCAGAGGGACCTGCGTACTGATTGCTCTGTTTCAGTTCGCTTTCGAGTGCAAAGACAAACTCTCAAGTTTAATGTGTACTACCCAAAGATCAGCTAAGGCTTCATCTGATGATTAGCATTGCCGTTAACATGCCGTCGCCATAGAGCTAATCGCGTCATGTGATGGGACTGGAGCTGAACACCCTTCTTCACCCAGCCCACAACAATGGTGAAGGTGGTTTGGCTGGCCGTCACGCACATGGCACTGTGCACCCATTCATGCATGCATGTAACATATGCTCAGCCTGTTTATTTGGATCGCAGAAAAGGGCCACTGTGGCATCTTATTATCAGTGGAATCCCTGCTCTTCTGCTGCCTTGCGGCTGTGGTCATTGTTCCTCACTTGCTTGAACTGATCTGAAGGGACCGGCACTGTTAAGGCTTTCTGGGCCCTGTAATAGCAATAATATCATTTTCTTTGTTGTCCAGCCTACTACAAAGCGCTCAACACCCCCAGCAACTGTCTCTACTACGTGTCCCACCGTTCGTTGATGATTCAAATGCACTAGAGATATGCTCCATGGCGTATTCGCGGTTGCTTATCGCAGCAATATTCTGTGCCCTATGGGCAGGAGCGAATGCATTTATTATAGCACTTGAGGAAGTCGATACACTCTTTCCACATCCCCCTTTTGCTCAGTCGCCCTGGCTTGCAAGGCGACAAGAAATTGGATCAAATTGTGCCGTTGGCGAACATTCTTGTAAGATTCAATAGGTCGATGCTATGAAGTGGTAGACATTTTCTAAATTATCTTTGCCGTTTCGATTCTCCAGGTCTCGCAGTCAATGTGACTGGATGCTGCCCCAACGACCATTATTGCTATGTCAACGGCAGTGGGACAGCAAAATGTTGCGCTGATGGCTCACGATGTGACGACCCATGCCCCATCTCTCAGTATCACTGCACGGTCTCGTCGACTACTAGTGTGCGTACGGATAACTTTAGATATTGCTCTGTGTGAATCTGACTTTGGCAGTGCTGTCCACGGCCATGCCCGGCCCCTAGCGGGTTTCAATGCCCACAATCTTTTGGAGGTAATTGTTGTTCAGTCGGATCTGTCTGCTTGACAGACAACCGCTGCTCACCAACAGTGAACCCGGCCACAATAAATACTGTATCTGCATCACCAACAGGGTGTACCAATGGACAATACTCGTGCCCGAAATCTCTTGGGGGAGGTTGCTGCCAGTCTGGACTGGTTTGCACCGAAATTGGCAGCAAACTTTTCTGCGCAGGGACGGCCACTGCAACAACAGCTTCAAGAACCGGAGCTTCAACAGCAGCGGCATCTAAGCAGCCTTCTCAAAGGAGCGGTAGCCTCTCAACCGGTGGCAAGATAGGAATCGGAATAGGAGTGTCCTTTGGAGCCATCATCTTGCTCACTGCATTTGTGTGCTTCATTGCAGCCCGGCGGCGGCCTGGAAATGATGCCAACTCTAAAAGAACGTCAAAGCTCGATACGACCAATCAATCGTCCATGCCTCCAAGAGGTAATCAAAATGGCTCAAAACGCACGGATTATTTCGGGCCTGTAGCTCAAGCTGGTCCATTCACCAATCACGGCTCTTATGGGGAGTCCAACATGACCGCGTATGAATACCATCATCAAGGAGCTGTGCCTGTCTCTCCCGAAAGACCTGGCGATATAAAAACACCAGTTGAGCTGGCCAGTTCTCCTATCCCATCTCCAGACGACAGTTTGAACTCTCAGAGGAAATTCGGATAAGCTCAACGGAAAAGCAAACAGTGTTTGGGAGAAGAGAAGATTTTTGTTCTAGTGGACGACATCAAATGCACAGACCTCAAGCTGTATCTTCGTAAGCTGGACATGTGCCATTTTCCTTGGGTAGCAAACCAGAGTCAAACAAATAGGACCATTGTGTCTTTGTCAGCCAAATGGTATTACCGGTTCTTGCGTCCCTTATTTAGATATCCAAATCGATTATTTTGGGAGCATCACTCCAGCATTACTGCGTCATTGGTACCGGCAAGTGACAGGTTTATATAGAAAGAAGCTGAATCACAAGCCGGAGGGTTAATTCGACCAATTGTTTTGTCATAATACTGTTTTGTGCCGTAAAAGCAAAATCAAAGCGGCGGGAAATTGCACATTCCAGTAAAGGGCATATTGTTGTCGGCTCAACCAGTGGAACTGTGCTCAGACCTGTTTACCGATGGACCGAGTGTGGCAATGGCCATCTGGACTCATCATTTCCTTTATGCGGGATAATTGGATCAATAGTCAAGCGACAAAAGAGGGTCAAGACCGGGTGACAGAACATGTGTGGGTCGTCCGGATTTGCATCGCAGCCGGCGGGTCGTCTACGGGCTTTGTGTGCCGTCGACCGCTAGGAAAAATGCATCGACGAGTAAAAAGTATATGCCTCTACCTTAGGCTTCGGAGTTTTGAAGTCTTGGACTATGGTATGAAGGAAATCCAAGAATTGCCATTCTGTTGGCTATGAGTAACTGTAGTTCCCATTTAGGAGAGGTTAGCTTGGATAAAGGCGGCGTCGAGAAAACCACGCTAGTCGAAGTTTGTGCGGGAGATGGCGTTGGCGGAGAAGATGGGAAAAGTGTGGAGGATGCGTGTCTTGAGCAAAAGAGGCCTCATCTTTGACGATGAATGAAGTCTAGACTGCGAAAATTATCTCGCTATGATATGCTTTTGGATATCAGATGTATCGCTGACTCCGAAAGGAGAATGAAGTATAATTCAAAAAAGTTGAACAATGCATGTTCGGACAAGGTTGTGAAGAGTATGACGGAGCTCCGTTCTCTAACGTGGTTCGTCCTAGCATCTTTATTCATCGCGTTATTCGCGTTGGGTCTTCCGGAGATGACGATGATGGAGAGAACAATGGGAGACGAGAGGAAGAAGCGCCGTGGACCGAAAAGGGACAGAGCTCAAAGGGGCATGGGTAAAAGCAGCGTTGTTTTCTTCCCCGAATCTTTCCCATTTCGGCGAGCTTGATGTTCCCTTACTCGCTAGAGTGACCAATACTTCTTGAGTAAAGAGTCTAAGCGAGAAACCGGAGCGTGTATCGACTCCTACTTGGTACCTTCGTACCGCGACTTTCGCACACCCTTTTCCTCACACAACATTTCCCTCTTGTTCACTGTGCCGTGCCTTACTTTTTGGCCTTACCTTACCTACCGATAATGCCGTACCTTAGCAGCTGATGGATCACCACCGATCCAAGAAAAGCCCGTCTGCCAGCCAACCCGCCCAAATCCCTTCGCGACCCCCATCGACGTTCCAAAATGACGGCAATTAATCTCGACGACTCCTTCTCGCCTCAGCCGCCTCCCTACTCTTCCCATCTCCCTCCTCCTTCATCCGCTCATCTGTCCTTCTCCCACCTCATTTCCGCTTCATCCCAACGCCTTCACTCTTACGCCAAAATTCCCACGATAATTTCCCACTCACCTCCGTAACGACTTCACCGCTGGTACCGACTTCTCTTTCTCTCCTTTAGCCTCGGGTTCAGATCCTCAGTCAGACTATTGCTGCCTTCAACTGGCCACCCGACCTCCTGTTGAAAGCATCGCACAACGTCAACGACGCTCCTTTGTCGTCCCAACGCTTGACGATTTATCCCCTAATAGAGACTGAACCACATACTCTCACTCAACATGTCGACAGCGGGCGGCCGTTCGACGCTCTCGCCAGGCTCAACCAGCCACACGTCGGGCAAAGACCTCAAGTCAGGCAAAGTGGTTATATTAAGGCTGTCACCTAGCTTACTATCCCGCTTCTCGAAACAGACGTCGCGCAAGGTTTCGAGAGGAAAATCTGGCTCCTCAGCAACGTCAACTCCGAACCCCCCAGCCGAAGAAAATTCATCGGAATCAAACTCTCCTTCTGTCGCAGACGCATCGGTCGATGCCAATAATGCGACTGCACCTGTTGAAGATACAAGGCGGAAAGGGATTCCTGGTCCTAAGCCTGGCTCAAAGAGAGGGATCGCCCTCGGTGCTGATGGTCTCCCGAAGCCAAGAGGAAAGCCTGGCCCCAAGAAGAAGCCCCGATTGTAAGTATTCAGTCCACACCGACTTCCTTTGCCCTCTGCCTTTTGCGTGCTTTCCCATCTCCCCGAGGCCTGCTTACGTCGGGGTGTGAAATGGGCGAGCATTTATTCAATGTCATGACCTTTTTGGATGTCCATGGCTATGTACTTCTATTTTATTCCATCTATTTAATCTCTACATTCTATTCATGCCACTAACACTTCCGATAGGGAAAATGGCATCATCGACAATGGTGATGCTTCCAATAAAGGTACTCCTGGTGCTACCCCAGGCGGCATTCATAAACTTGGACCGAAAGCGAATCAAGGCGCTATCAATGCTGGCCTGCGTGCGCTGGATCGGTCCGGCAAGCCTTGCCGCAAATGGGCACGTAAAGGTTTCGCCGTCAAGAGTTTCACTGGAGTAGTTTGGGAAATCAGTTCTTGGAGAACTCCCAAGACGAAGAGCATTGAACCTGACAGTCTCTTGCCGAATGGCGAAGCTCTTGGTGGTGACAGCGATAGCAAGGCCAATATCGATAGCAGCGCCGTCGGCAGCGAAAAGAGCAACGCTGGAGGGGACGTGGACATGATTCCTGCACCGAGCATCGACGCAAGTTCACCTGTCCCCGAAATCGCAACGCCTGCGTAGATTGGCCCCGGATTGTTTTTATATCGGTAAAACCGGCTGAGCCTTCAATGCGGGAGTTTTCTCATGCATGTTGCTTCGTCCAGCCATGCCCAGGTTAGACCTTACATTCTATCAGACACCTGTCTTAAGGGTCTATGAGCCGAAGTGGTCATTCCCTCCCGGCAGGTGGATTCTACTTCCGTACTATCTCTTTCCATTTCGGCATTATGACACAATTGGTGCGTGGTCGGCGTAAACCGGATTTTGACGGACAGGACGGCGCATTGTGTGATTGCATGGAAAATTTTTTATTATAATGATTTTCACTACATTAGATTAAAGGGAGGTGGTGGTTCATCGCCGGCGGAACAGAACAGGCGAGATGATCAGCCATTGCTCAGAATCCAAAAGGTCGTTACTTGCTGTAATTTATTTTGTCTGGAGGCGTTGGACAATGTAACACATTTGCAATTCTTATCCCACTCCAGTGGGTTTAACAGCCTTGGACCACCCTTTTCTAGAACCTTGGAATGCGATGAAGATTGCCCCAGAGAAACTTACGCGCCGAGGGTCCGCGATTCCGTATTGTGGCCGGAGGATGCGCCGGGATCTCTACAACTATATCTCGGTAGTCTTGCAACCATTGGTGATTCTTAAGGAGATAAATTTTCAATCGAATTTTCCAGCCGACGAGCGTTGTTTTATTTGTTGCTTTTTTAGTTTTGACAGTGACCATTGAAACGTGATGAATACTACTATCTAAAAGGAGGGTTCTTTACAGTGCTATGAAGCCCTCAAGCCAAAGAATATCGAATAATATGTATCAACTATGCGTTTGTCATTAGGAAACAGTACCTGTTGTGCTTCAACGGAGCTTTCGGCCGTGACTGGCTGAAGTCTCGCGAATTTTGACAGTCAGATGTCGTGTTTGCTGGCGAATGAATGCGAATAGGGAGCTTTCAAATAGAACGCCCAGCTTTTGCTGGGGAAAAACAGGGTATTTCAAATTTCTGATAAGAAGAGCTTTGTCCGAAAATGATAGTCATGCATGTGAACATCCTAAGCCGGAGCTTCAAAATAAGATTAAGCGGTTAGTGTTTGCCTTTGGAGTGTACCGTTGATGCATCCAGGTCATGAGCGCATAGCGGGGTAATAAGAGCGGTAGTCATCAAAGGTAGTATGGATGACGAGAGTCCACATGAAACAGCTCAAACCCAGGCTCTGGATAGAGCAAGTTTGATCAAGACAATAGGAAAAAATAATTTCCAAATAGGCAACAAATAGGCAACAATTAGAAAGTTGAAGTTTGTGAGATATCGATGGAGGCAATGAAGCTGGTACTAGATAGCATGGCGGACCAGCTTGCAGGCTTCAAAACCCAGGTCGGTTGCACCATCCGTTCAACTGACTTCAGCTTCCCCCGCGTCACAATCCGGCAAATGCCGGCCTTGCCTAAATTGATAACCATCATACCAAAGGTGAACCACTCACTGACCATAACGTGGGCCAATACCTGAAGGAGGAAATTACGTGTGATCGCTATTATCTATGAAGCATTCTTTCATGATGGCTGTGTTTTTGCGTCGTCCATGAGCGAACCTTTTTGAATTGTGTTCTCCTTTGGACTTTAGGTGGTTGTTTCCCCACCACTCCTCCGAACCTCACGTCGAGCTAGTAGGCAGCGTGCCCAAGCTTATCCTCGAGTCGATAAAGAACGCCTGCGGTCCTGCTCTTCTATCCCCAAATTTCGCCTGCGATTATAATTGGATATCGTCTCGCTCATCTGTTTCATTCGAATACTTGAACAGCGACCAGTCATGACCAATACTCTCCCACAAGGCCCATCGGGGCCTGGGTCGACACCTTATTCCTCTACATCCAACCCCCGCTCGTTTTTAATGCCTAGAAGATCATCCTACGCCTCTGTACTGTCAGGGAGTGCAGCAACTAATCAATACACTCCACCCATGCGCTCAGGAGCTTTCTCTCACCTTTTGCACTCCCAGTCACCCGTTCCGCCTGGTGGATTCCTTGGCCACCGGGCATCGCCGCCACAGCAATCTAGACAAGTATCCCGGGAGATGGATCACGTTTGGACCCTTGGTGGATCCCCAAGTGCTCCAGGTTCTTGGGGAAAGGGGGCGTATTCATTACCTGGCGGAATCCATTCTGGTTTTGGGACGGGCGCTTATAATTTTCTGGGACCGGATGCCGAGAGTAACGAGTTCTTCACCCCGTCATATCTTCGAAACTCACGCTATGTCGAACGACTGGCAGAAGCACACAAAGCCAAATTGGCTGCCCAGAAAGAATCCAATACCTCACTCTCCAACAATGGATCCCTCTCTACCAGCTCCAGCAGCGCCAACTTGCACAAAATGGCACCATCGCACAGAGGAATGACCTATGATATTATTGAAAAAGAGCCGATAAAGGAGGACGTATTAAACCCGCTGCCATCCAAATGGAATGATAACGATAAATTTGCCGGGCTAGAACTTCAGGCAGATAGGCTGGAAGTCCGCTTTACAGGGCCGAGCAAATCGCACGATGAGGCAGCTGCGGTTCGAGCTGATCGTCCGATGCCACCAGAATGTGGAATCTACTATTACGAAGTTACTGTCATTTCAAAAGGAAAAGAGGGGTAAGTGGCATTCATTTGGCAATAGATGTGTTGTAACGTCCTTACCATGGAACAGACTTATTGGCGTTGGTTTTTCGGGTCCAAATGTTTCGTTGAACAGGCTCCCTGGCTGGGAACCAGAGTCTTGGGCGTATCACGGAGATGATGGTTTTTCATTTAGCTGTACAGCATCGGGAAAAGCATATGGGCCAAAATTTTCCACGTCTGATGTTATTGGATGCGGAGTCAATTTTAGAACTGGCTGTGCCTTTTTTACAAAGAATGGAGTATATCTCGGTAGGCCAAGGGAAATTCATTTCTAAATGCACCGCTGACTCTCGTGCCTAGGCGTTGCATTTCGTGACCTTAAAGGTGCGAAGCTTTTCCCTTCGGTGGGAATGAAACGACCCGGGGAGCATTTAAGAGTGAACTTTGGACAGACACCCTTTGTTTTTGATATCGATGGAATGATGGCAGTAAGTGGACAGATGTTACATACCACTCGGACTATTTCTACAAGTCTACTAACACTTAATTATCAGGAGGAGAGGCAAATGGTACGGCGAGAAATCAACGCAACGAGTGCCACGAAACTTCATCCGCCTCTAGACGAAACTTCTTTGATCCAAGCCCTGGTTGCACAATTCCTGGCTCATGATGGTTATGTTGAGACAGCGAAAGCTTTTGCTGAAGAAGTACGAGAAGAGTCAAAAGCATTGCAATCTGGCAAAACAGCCCCGGGGCCGAATCTGGAAGCGGAAGAAGATCTCGACGCCGTTAACAGACAGCGTAAGTACCAAATCTCACTCTTCAACTCTGTGCTTATAGCTGACTCTTCAGGAATCCGGGCTGCTATTCTTGACGGCGATATTGACACTGCGCTCAAACATACCAATGCATACTATCCAAATGTTCTCAAGGATAATGAGCAGATTTATTTTCGGCTACGCTGTCGAAAATTTGTCGAAATGATCCGACAATGCTCAGATCTCCACCTGGGCCCAGAAGACAAGCATCAAAGCTCAAACGGTCGCTCAGACGGCGCATATGTTGATGTCTTTGACCAACAGATGGAGCTCGATGACCAGAATGGCCCCGAAGATTGGAGCAAAATGGACACGGAGGATAGTGACGTTGGCCTGCGTTATCAGCATCTTCTCCAAGAGACTCTTCATTACGGACAGGAGTTGCAACTCGAATTTCGGGAGGACGGCAGGAAGGAGATTAAAAAAGCTCTCGAAGAAACTTTCTCATTGCTGGCATACGAAGATCCGCGGACCTCGGTGGTGGCGCATTTGCTCGATCCAAGCGGGCGAATACCCGTAGCCGAGGAACTCAACTCTGCGATACTAGGTAGGTTATGCCATCCACACAGGCAGCTAGCTCCTCTGGAGTCGAACAATGGAGCAATGTTTGCTAACTCGTGTCGCAGTGTCTCTGGGTAAAAGCTCCTCTGCTGCTTTAGAGAAACTGTGTCAACAAACTGAGGCTCTCATAAATGAAATAAGCGATGATGGCGGCGCAGGAGCATTTATCAATATGGCGAATGATTTTCTTCGGTAAGTTTGCAGAGCAGCACAATTTTCCGAACCTGGCGGGCAGATGTATCTATGGAAAGGAAGTTAATTGATGGTGGGGTTGGGCGCTATCTCCTGAGGGTATTCCTGAGATTGTTCAAAGTGACTTTTACTTCCCCTTTTCCCAGTCTGTTTTCCGGTTATACTTGTATTGCGTGGCCTTTTTGAATGCATTGGTGAAGGACCCCGTTTCTCTACTCTATCGACTCTTCTTTGACCTCATTTGTAAGGGGTTTGTCTTTCATAAAGAATGCTCTCGGAGTTGCACGAGCTCAAACACCGTGCGATAGCCCGAGGGGCGTGCAATGTAATAAACAGAATATATAACTACCATCTTACCTTAGCGTGGTATATGATATGCGTGTCTATAGAGGCACTCTATGCTTCAGCGAATTGACTGAAATATCATGCGTAATGCCCTAAAGATTTGAATTATTTACAAGATGCGTCACTTCCGCCGTTATTCTATCATTGCTTCCCGAAGCTCTGCTGGGCTGGTTATAATGACTAGATGCTTTTTAAAGATGCAAATTGCTACTCTTGGAATGGAATCGATTTTCAAATTGTGATACTCGATTTCAAAACCAAGCAGGTACGCATGAGAGTTCATATGGTGGCCAACTTCTGAGATTGAAACTGAAATTGAAATTGTGCAAAACCTCTCAACTAGAAAACTGTGAGAGTGTACGGAGTAAGTTACTCTAAGGTAGGGAAAACAAATTCGGCTAGGCGGGAGTCGGGTGTCCTGCAATTCCACGCCCTGGCGCAACCTAAATTCAAGAACGAGGAAGAGAGTCCCTTACAACGTCATGCACTGATTCTTTTTTTCCACACCCTTAAAAGTTGCTATTTCTTACTTTAATAAGTTCGCTCGTATCTCACAAATAGGTCGACATTGGCCACTCTGTCGTTCAATACTATTTGAAATGCATTCTGCTCTAGCCCAGAACAGTTTCCGCCTTGAACGTATATAATATTTAAAGCATGTCGAACCGGAAACTCCCTGCAATACCCGTTAACGAGGCATCGGATGACTCCCTGCATCAAAATCTCGGGAATCTGCAACAATCACAAGGAAAGAAGCAGAAAAGAAGAAATGGGTTGCGACGAAGGGGCCATACAAAATCCCGTAAGGGTTGCAAGGCATGCAAAATCCACCGTATAAAATGTGACGAGTTCAAACCCGTTTGGTAAGCCCGTATTCTAAATTTGTGCTTCAGTGTCAAATATATTGTTTTGATTGACTCAGAATCTTTGTTTATTGCTCTACTCATACGTCAACTGTACCAAATGCACAGAGTATCTCTCTTGCTATATGTCGAGAGCTTTCAACTTCTTTTATGTTTATCATTTACTGTTGCTGCTGAAGGGTTTTTTTGCGATTATTGAACTCTGTTCCACAATTTTATTGACTGCATATCTCTAAAATTCTCTATGATTTTTAATGTTGAGAAACTAATGGCCAAAAGTCGGAACTGCATCAAGTTCAGGCGGGACTGCGAGTTCCCAGATTCTTCAACCCTCGCGTTGGCGATAAATGCTTACGGAGAGGGGCATCTCCCTGGAACGACAGACAAGGAGTGCAGCGTCTCCTCGTATCCAGCATTAGACAGCACCCATGCCTTGACCTGGACTGCAAATATCGAAAATGATTGCAGCATTTGGAGATCGACAGGAATATCACCGTTCCCACATCTCGCTTTGCCTGCATCACCAGCCTGGCATGGTTTTGCCCAGCCAGATCTTCGCCACCTTCATCATATGGGTCTAGTCTCTTCGACGCTTGAACTTAGCAAAACGAGCATATCTGCAATGATGGCGACACATTTGCCAAAGTCAGCCGCCCAAGCAACTTAGTGAATTGGCCTACGCCTTACTGACGAGAAATAGGTGTTTGAGGTTATCGTTCTCTTTTGATTTCGTGGCCTATTCTCTGATGGCGTTCTCGGCCTCACGGCTAGCTTGGATGACAAAGTCGATTGAAGCAGACAACATTGCGTGTCTCTACCAGAATATGGCATACAGAGGGCTTCGGCAGGCTATTCACTCTTTCTCTCGAAAGAATGCTGATGCAGTGCTGGCATCTTCATTATTTTTATCGCTTCAGTGTCATGAATGGTATGACTACAGTTCTACTAACTTCGATACACCTTGGCTTCACGTTATGAGATCTGTCTAACCTCGAGTAGGCGGAGCTGGGCTGCGGTTATGGAGGGTATCAAATCCGTGAGTAATGATATTTTTTGCCGGACTTTTTAGGTGCAGTAATATTAACGCTTCTAAAGATAGTCACTCTCATGCAACCGTGGAAAGACGAGTCCGACTTTTCGGACTACCTCGACTCCGGTGCCCCAATAAGACCCAGCCTTTGGACCGAGCTTACTCCACAGGATGCTCATCATCTCATTGGCCGTTCCCTAGTGTCTTTAGAGAACTTCAGGCCATGTCTCAATGGCAAGCCAGAGCCAGCTAGAGCCGTTCGAGAGCTTCTCAAATTTCTTGAGAATCTTCGGACTTGCCCTCCTGGGCCCGCCTCTTCAGACCAATATAGGGTTCTTCACCCTCTCAGGAGTTGGCTATTTTGGCTTCCATCTGCCGTTGTTGATCTATCCAACAAGGACGTGATTGTAATGATCACTTTGGCGCACTTTTTTGCGGTTGCTTTGTCGGTGTCCCCAATTTTCCCGAAAGTCGAACAAAGCTTTCTTGCAAGTGTTCGCGTGGCGGCAATCACAAGCATCCACGAGAACTTGCGAACGACGGGTCTCTTCTGGTGTCGTCCCTGCCGGGAGTTGCATGACCCCCAGAGAATGATGGCTTATCCGATGGAGACAGTGGCCACGGTACGTCGCCGTGGAGCTCGATCTTGCGATCAGTCACAGGGAGCCAAATCTACCAACCGTTGATCTCCACTAACATATTATCCTCGATATAATTACTCAAAAAACCTCACTTAAACTTGGACTTCTTAATAGCAAAGAAGACGTAAGGTATCAACACGACAGCTCCGGGGAATTTGGTGAATATATTAAAATTCGATTTGGTTCTCTCATTCAGTGGCCACGAACCATATCAATAACCCCTTTGGCGATCGACCTGGTTGATGAGCCGTTCGCCACGCTTAAGCCTCTCGATATTGAGAGCGAGAATATCAACTCCTCGCTCTAGATACCCTATTGCAGCGCCGCTAATATGCGGTGTTATCGTCACATTGGGCATGTGCCACAGCTCACTGTCCTTAGGTAGTGGCTCTGGTTCGGCTACATCGAGTGCAGCGCCGCGCAGCCAGACTTCATCACCAGGGCGTTTTTTCATAACCCTAGCCAAAGCCTCATGGTCTATCAACTCACCTCGGCCGACGTTGGATATGAAGGTGTGATTTGTTCTTCCGAGAATGTCCAGCTCTTCCTCTCCTATCATGTGATAGGTTTGCGGCGTGGCCGGTAGACTCAGAAGGAGAATATCGATTCCTTGGGCCAGAAAGTTGTGGAGGCTGGCTTTGTCCAAGCCGCTATACCACGCTGATGGTAATTCACCATTCGGATCACCGGTGCCCGGCACCGTATAAGCCTGATCCTTCTTGCTTTCGGGTGTTGTTTTTGGCGATGCAGTGTAGGCAATGACATCCATTCCAAAGGCCTTGGCTACGCGTGCCGCTAGAATTGAGAAATCAGCATTGGACTCAACCAGTGGAGCTTAATTTTAGGGGGAAAAGTATTTTGAGGAAAGATTACCTTGCCGACCGATCGAGCCATACCCCAGAACGCCAAGTCTTTGGCCAACAAGGTCTCGGACTCGCCAGAAGTGATCATCGAAGCGGCCCCATTTGCACTGGTCTTGCCATTGGTATAGAGTTCTCAATCTGTGTGTCTGCGCCAGCGCTGTCATCATAACCCACTCTGCAATCTGCGGTCCATGGCAGCCGGAGCTCGAGGTGATAAAAATATCAGACTTTTGATACAAAGGCGAGCTGGTTATGTGATTTGTACCTGCAGCGAACACATGCACGTAACGGAGCCTTGGAGCTTGGCCAGGCTCGGGCAGAGCACGGAGGGTCATGAGAACATCAACATCTCTATACACTTCTGCAACATGATGAGTATGCATTAATGGACATTGACGATCGAATATTATTCAATTTCGAAAAATTTGCGGGATTTCTATACGCACCTGGATCAATGTGCACGTCATTTTGCCATGCTTCAAGAGGATGCAATTTCACTTCAATCCAAGTTATTTTTACCCCAGGATTCTTTTCACGGATTTGGTCAAGGGAGCCTTTGGGTTCCGCGAATGGGACAATTGCGAGCAAATGCGTTAGATTTTCTAGAGGTGCCATAATCCCTTGAGCCGGGCGTGAATATGACAGATCAGAGCGAGAAGGTATTCAACAATGTGGTGCTTCCGTGTTTGATGCAACAAGTGATGAGAAACTCACTCAAAAAAGGGCAGAGGCTGAAACCAATTGTCAGATTTAAATGCTTCCAAACAAAACATCGGCGCTTCACTCCTTAAATATGCTTCTTTTGACCGCCTCTACACTCATTTTCTAGAGCCATAACTATTGGGACATTTCGGATTTGTGCCTGCTTGGTATCGGCTTTGCTGACTTGGGGGAGCATCATCGTTGCTCTTTCGGGTTTGGTTCGTGCGTTTAGTGTCCCGAATACGGCGACCCCTAGTTGGTCCTCGGTCGGAAAGGAACGGCAGAATTGCCGGAAGACCAGCGAGGCAAACGACGACGACAGCAAAAGCTCCAAACTTCTCTCCGAGCCCTCGATGCTACACTATTGATTACAATATAATATATGGCAGACATTACTCTCTGACCATGGCTGAAATTTCCAATGTATTATCCGAAATGGATGATCAATCCCTGGGACAACAATTATCAAGAAAGCAACCAACCAACACGAATATATGGTTCACGATCAATAGCCGAATGATCGTCGAAAAATCACGGCGTCGTTATGCACGTGACCTTCTTGAAGGACTTGCCTCATTAGGAAGGTTTATCAGCCTTCTTGATCGGAGCTATTGCATAACGCAGCGTTAAAAAGCAACGGACACTTCGGGTAGGTGAGGTAGTTTGAACGGCATGGATCAAGGGTCAACAGTTCCAGCTCTTCGAGCGGATTTTCATATAGATAACGGAGGAGCTTCACGACGTCCCTGGTCCAGTGGCCCAGATGCGCCAGTTTACGTCAACAGCTCAGGTAAATTGACTGCTGTAGGTAAAAGGTTCCGGGCCAAGCTTACGGGGTATAGCTAGTGGAAGAGCTAAAGGCCCTAAGGCGCGGGATGACTCTTCTCCAATTAAGCCTATAACTATGACCTTTTCGCCCAGCCGGAGGACATCATACGGCATGTGGAGAGATTATTTTTCGAATTTCGTTGCGAAACGTGCTATTCAATGGTCTAGCAGAACTTGACTGTTGTCTTCTGCCTTGCAATTTTTCACCTGCTTGATATCATTTTGCAGCTGCCGGACAGCGAGAAGACTTTTGACTCTTTTTAGATGGCTGCGGAGAAGTCCCAGCAATATGGTGGCGTGATGCGTCGCAATCGAGACAAGCAGCCGTACCTGCTTAAGTACCGTTCATCCAAGCTGTTTATTCTGTCAACAATATGCATGGCTGTGTTCACGGTTAGCTCGTCCACTGCGTATTCTATAAAATTGCCCAAGCTCACACTCTCTCCATAGGATATATTTTTATATGGAATTGTAAAGCGAAGCTCCGTCAAGATGATAGATTTAAATATTGATATCTTCAGATTGTTCCCGTGATACCCTTCGCGCTGTCTGAGAGGGCTAGCGTAGCTGAAAAAGACAGTTCGTGAAAATATTTGCTACTCCTATGCTTTCTGTCTGTCTAACCGTAATATAGTACAAAAATGGGTTTCTGTACTACTTGCAGTGTATGGCGCTGCACTGTTGGCATTTTCTCGTAAGTAAATTCTTCACAAGGAGTCGCATATCACAACATATCCAAAGTAGACGCCTTTTTCCTCTACTTTTTACTTCATTTCTTTCCCCATTCTATCCAAATTTCCCGGCAGTAAACTGCATAGGCTATTGCTCTGTGGTTGCGTTCGCCATTCCATGTACTGATATTTTCACTAGCGATATCCGGCTGGTTCGCGGATCAATCTTCATCTCGTCGTTGGCCTCTTGTCCTGGGTCTAATCGCACTAGGTGGTGCAACCGTGATGCTCTGCGTTGGAAACAGCATCGCACTCTTGCTGGTCGGGCGTGCGCTGCAAGGTATCTCAGCCGCAGTCGTCTGGACCGTTGGTCTTGCCCTTTTGGTTGATACCGTCGGCCAAAAAGGAATTGGCCAGGCTATGGGCTATGTGACTGTTTCGATGAGTGTTGGCATCTTGATTGCTCCATTACTCGGTGGAGTGGTGTATGCGCATGGTGGATACTACTCCGTTTTTGCCATGGCATTTGCGCTGATCGGAGTTGACATTTTCCTGAGACTGGTGATGATAGAGAAAAAGGTTGCAGCTAAGTGGTCTATCACCAATCAAGGCGGAAGCTACGGAACCTGCGCAGATACGCAGGATGCCGAGAATGCTGGAGGCTCAGCTCAGGATTCGGAAGGATCTTCGCAACAAGCCTCCGGCCAGGCTGGAAAGAACTCGCATAATGCATCCAACGTGAGATCGTCAGCCGTTGAAGGATCAGCGCCGTCCTTGCGTGAGACAACTCGATCGGCGAAGAAATGGAAGCTCCCTCCTATCGTCACGCTGCTGAAATCGCGTCGATTGCTGTCTGCGTTATTCGGTTGTCTTGTCCAAGCCGCACTCATGACAAGTTTCGACAGTGTCAGTTTGCCTTCTATATTTCATCTGAACAAAGCGCTAATTAATTTTCGCCCGTGATAGGTACTTCCGCTTTATGTTCATAGGATTTTCCACTGGGGTGCGACGGCGGCAGGACTGATTTTTCTTCCCGCGGTCTTGCCTTCCTTCGTTTCTCCGGTTGTCGGTATGCAACATGCGACACCGTGGATCGCATTGCAGGGTTGAAAGCTAATATGATATAGGTTTCCTCTCTGATAAATACGGGCCTAGGTGGCTGGCGACGATAGGATTCATCCTTGCTCTTCCATTTTGGGTTCTCCTCCGCTTGGTGGATCATGATTCGACGGGACAAAAAGTTCTTCTCTGCGCTCTTCTCGCATTCATTGGTTTCAGTTTGACTCTTGCGATGCCGCCTTTGATGGCCGAGATTACTTATGTGGTTGAGGCGAAAGAAAAGAAATATCCAGGCCGTTTCGGCCCGACAGGGGCATATGCTCAAGCATATGGATTGTTCAATACGGCATTTGCAGGAGGAACATTGATTGGCCCTGTCTGGTCGGGATTTATCGAAGAACGGGCCGGATGGAAGACAATGTCATGGACCTTGGGCCTGTTGAGTGGAGTCATGGCCGTCCCCATTGTACGTCTACGCGAGAACAGGATTCGTCCAATTTTGGTGTTTTCTTCACTAATAAGCGTTTCATCTTGCAGGTCATTTGGACTGGAGGATCCATCTTCAAAAAAGAGACTGCAGAACCCGAACCCCGGCAGGAAGAAATTACGGTAAGTTTTCGCGCGCAAAAGTGCGCAACCAGAGAAGCTGGGTCCAACGGTGGCTAACTGCTGTGGATAATACTAACAGGCATTGGATCCGGGGTCTGCCTAATCTGTCATCCCCCTTGACAGCACTAAGTTAGCACAGACCCAACTTCCTAAACGAGATCATGACGAGCCCTGTTCATCGGAGCTGCCAGCAGTAAAAATGAGGGATATCAAGAGTCGCCCGCGAGATGTGGTCACTGCATGCGCCAGTCTTCATAGGAGGTGCCCATCCAGAGAGAAAGGCATTCTAGGCATGGCTTCTTGCCTTTGGATACTTTTCCTTCTTTGTATCACCGATATCACGGTCGAGAAATTAGTTGCAGTCCTCATGTACAGCGATTGCTCATATTTCCGGCAAGGTGCAGGCGAGTCTGTGTGACACGGACTGCGTCCCATTGGCGAGACGACACAAGGGGAACCAAGACAAAATGTCGGTTTGTCTAACCCTCCCCAGGTGGCGCCGTCAAAATGTGCAATACTGGGGGCTGTTCTTTCCTATAATGGTGAAAACGCCCTCTTATTCCTTCTATTCTGTCCCTCTGGATTGCATGTTTCGCCTATATTATTTCCTTTCTTAATCACTCTGCCCTTTTTGACGCTAAACTTAATCGCGCCGAATACTGTACGTCGAAATTGGCATCAATCATGATGGCTTTTCCTTAAAGAAAAAGAATAATTCAAAAAACCCAAGGGACAATATGATCGGCTTCTCCGCTCATCTACGACCATCTACTACGGCGCTGAGAATTTATTATTTTCATTTCCGGCAACCTGCATCTATCTCCTTTATTTTCTTTTACTCTCCATAGTGCTGAACTTGTACGACCGCGTATCGGGGAGTATGTGCGGAGTGCAGCATCCCTAATATGAATCGGGCAGGTTTGGAAAGAGCGTTGGATCGTGGCGCTTGCCACTTCCTTTTCGGTACGGCTCTCTGGGCGACAATTCGATCGATGTGGACTGTACGAGTACACTTCCCCCTAGGAGTACATGGGCTTGACTGCATGGCCTCTGCATGTCTTGCTCGCGACATCTCTGCCCTCGGGGACTCTTGCATCCACACCCCGCCAGAAGCCCAACGGGAAAGCACATCGGCCGGGAGAATGTCGTGCGAGATGGGAGGCGAAATCAAAAAGACTGCCACCTGCCTCGCCTTTGCCCTTTTTTCCTCCTCTTCCTTGTATCATTTAGTCTCCTCGTCGCTCTTTTCTGGTTTGCTCACCGATTCTCTTGCGAAAGAACGGGCGGAATTTAGAAGAACTCTACTGCGAATTTAATTGAATAGGAACCAGGAACCCGGGAATTCAATCATTCACAAGAAAGCTTTATGCAACGAGAGTCTTTCTTCTGTCACTAAAATATCCTGCATCATCATCATCATCATCATCATAATCGTCGTCGTCGCCGTCCTCTCCCTCGGGCATTTCTTTCCAGTCAGACAGAGCTGCACCTTCCGTATCGGACACGGTCGTTGGAAGTGCCATATTCAGCGGTCTTTCCTTCTTCCAAGCAAAGTCTCTGTCAGCTCTTCAATTGCTTGTTCGCCGAACAAGCGGTATTGAATGACAGCGTATATTGAACCAATTCGTTATACATTCGGTCTTCAAAGCGACCATTGCTGCTTCACATTCACTACAGCAAAAGCCACACCAAGAGCGGGCCGGGGATACTTTACACTGTTTGTAATTCCATTCCGGGATTACCTGCGTTTAATACCATTGGTACCATTGCGATCGAAAAAGTTGTCTTTACAATCAGTTTCATTCGTTGCCGGTGCCATCGTTGCGATTTGAATCCTATCCTTGGCATGGGGGAAAAGGCAAAGAACATGGCGGCCTCAATTGCATCTCCGCTTGCGAATTCGTCGAGCCATTTATCATCTTCACAGCCATTTGTTTCACCATCATCATCATCCAACTCGCAAGTTTCTCATTTATCATATCTGTCACGCCCTTTACATTCTCCGCAGTCTCGACAATCTCGACGGTCTGATTTACCTGCCGCATCTTCACGAGCTCAAAATGCACAAATCCATTGCGCATCTACAACTGCGCACGATATACCCATAGAACACGAATCTTTATCGTCCACTTCTTGCTCACTGTCCCGTTCGCGTTTCTTTGCCCAATCTCAACCGGGCAATTCGTCATTGCAAACACCCAACTCTTCTAATATCTTTGTCAAAATCAACCTCCTCAATCTTTTTAGGGTTCTCAATCTCCTCACCCCCCTCACATCCCTCACATCCCTCGCAGCATTCTTCCTCTTCCTCTTTGCCTTCCATGTTTCCCCCGCCAGCGCAGCATGCGAGTGCGGATACAAGATGCAAGACACGGGCGCGCTGTATACCAATATGTTACTCAACAATTTCACGCTCTACGCCGACTCGGCCGCGCCGCTGGACTCGTCGAATCCCAACCCCGCCGCAGAGAGCTTTGCACGCGACTGGACTGTGCAATCCTGGGCCGCGCCCCGGGATGCGCAAAACCCTCTGGCGCGCCAGAATAACGAGTCTAACGTCTATATCCAAAATGGGGCGCTGGTGCTCCGTCAGACGGGATTCTCGGCGCAAGATGCCAAGGCGAATAAAAGCGTGGGCATTGCGGCGATTGTGAGCAATAGGGATGATTTCCTACACGGCAGTTTTCGGGCAGAGCTGAAAGTATCGGATGAACGCGGCAGCGTTGGGGGGTTCTTTTGGTATCATGTATGTTTTTCCCTCTTTCACTCGTCTTCACTTCTTTATTATTTTCAATTTTTTCCCCGTCTTCACTTTTTTTTGTCTTTACTTCTTTCCTCTCTTTGCGAGTCAAACTGGTCGTGTCGCCATAAAACGATTGACTGCGTCGACACAACCACAAAACTAAATCACTGACTACTACTACTAACACAGAATGATACCAATGAGATTGATATTGAAGTTCTCACAAAAGAACAAAATACTACGACTATCCACTACACTACCCATCCGTCTGTGTATGCGTCAAACGGAAGCGTTGTCCCTGGCGCTTCCACACCGGTCACGCTTCTCCAGCCTTGGACAGATTTTCAGTTCCATCGCTTCGACTGGCTGCCGGATTCGATTACTTTTTATCAAGGCGACAAACCGGTTCATTCGACGGGCGTGAATGTTCCTTTTGCCGAGGATCTACCTGCTCGTAATTCTGCGCAGAAGAAGGCAGCAGGTCCGCGGACCTCGGATAGTCTTGACAATGGTGGCTACACTGCCGGATCTGGCGATACGGGCGGCGACTCTGGCAGTGGAACCGGAGGAGACGGGAGCACCAATACCACGCAATATACCCGCGGCGGCACGATCCAGTTCAATCTCTGGGCAGACGGAAGCCAGTGGTCTGGTCCGCCCAGCACGACCGACGTATACATGTATGTCCGCGGTATAGTCTTTTACTACAATACCACGGCGAGCGACGCCGGACTGGATGAGCTTTATGAGCAGAACTGTAAGAAAGCCGGAGGCGTCAAGGGTAAAATGGCAGTCTGTGAAGTCGTTGGCCCGCAAGGAAGCGTTGTGGTCCAGAGCGGCGCAAATAGTCGGTTTACAGGACCATGCGGCTGGTGGGTAAAGGGAATGGGTTCGTGGATGGTGGTGTATTTGGCTCTCGTGCTCGGTTTGATGAGTGCGCTGGGTATTATTGCATAATCGTGATTATGGCCCAGGACACTCTTGGAGGTGTGCGTCTGAGAGAAAAGTAATGTCTCTCGAGACAGCCAATGGGTCTCGAGGACGGATATAAAATCTAAGGAGTATTTAATCGGAAAATTTCATTATTGTAGTGCGTTTTTGAACGGAAAGGTGTATAACGGAAACCGCATATCCCCTTGTTGATACTTGTGTTGGGTCATTGATTCTATGAAAGATGGGCACTTCATCCGTATCGAATCCTCTTGCCGTATTTGAGATTATCCGGGAACCGAAACTCCACAGCTATCCCTTTCGTCTTGATATACTCTGCCGCGTCGATGCCCATGGACGTGCATCCATTCAGGACCAGCCGCTCCAGCTTGTTCGCTTTCGGATGCGTCACCAGCGTCTTGAGACCAGCCCCTGTCACGCGCGTCCGTGAGAGATTCAGCTTTTTCAGCGCAGCCACGCCATGCTGCGCGAGCGCTTCGACCGTCGTATCAGTAATACTCGCATTATCCGAAAGATCGAGCTCTTCCAGGTGTTCCGCGACTAGCACGCCTTCGTCCAGAAACTGTTGTATGACGGTATCGTTGATGAAGAGACACCGCGTGATGCCGAGAATGCGGAGCTTGTCGTCGCCACGGCAATGCGCAAGTAAAGTCCGCGCTACGTCCGCAGGGAGATACTGTCCGTCGTGGATCCGCAGTTCGGTGAGATTCTCGAGACGCAGACTCGAGAGGTTGATTTGCGTCATGGGGTGCGAGAAGAAGTCCATGCTGTAGCACCCGGACATGCTCAGGGACGTGAGACTTGCGGGAAGGCGAGGAAAGACGGCGGTCGGAACGGGGTTTAGTGTCAGATGCGTAAGGTGGGGGAGTTTCCCGAAGTCAGGGGCGACGAGCGGGAGGTTGTCTTTGAGCCATCCGATGATGCTGAGCTCGGTGATGTTGGGGGCGTGCTCGAAGAGAGCGTTCTAGGGGGTGGGTAGTTAGTTGGGATGATGGAAATGAGGTGGGGTGGAAGAGGACAGGGAGACAGAGAGATAGAGGGACGGCGGTAGTTAAAGGAGAGGGAGGGAGGGAGGGAGGGAGGGAGGGAGAAAGAGAGGGTGAGAGGAGGGGAACGTACGAGGTTGAGAAAAACAGATGACACTTTTTTCGACCCCGATTCGAGCCGTAATATGCGCAGATTCTCCATTTTCACAGGCCAGGCCATTCGGTTCCCAGCGGATATGAGATTTTTGAATTCAGCCCGTTGGAGGTTGGGACATTTTTGCAAAAGCACATTTGCCCCGTCAAGACTCATTTCTGCGGCTTCGGAGAGGACGATACTCTCGAGGTTCATAGCTAGTGGTGCAGCGTCGAGAATGGAGCTTCCGGAGAAACCGTTGACGATTTCGAGGTGTCGAAGTTCTTTGCATCGCGTGGTCAAGGTCGTGAGGATGTCGCTGTCTTGGACGGCAACGCGGTTGAGTTTGGCGCAGAGTACTTTGCCTCTGGATCTGCGCATGCATGCCCGAATAGCAGTCACGCGGATCGGTCTGCGTGCGCGTGAGAAGTCTAGTTCTGCCCATAGTGAGGGCAAGGATTCGAAGAAGAGATTCCATTGTTTGGAGACCCTCAGGCATCGTCTGTCAATGTAGTTAGCAGAAAGGCAAACTGGTTGTTGAAAGAGAAAGAGTCTTACACAATAGTCTTAAAATCTAGCTGTCTGAGGATTTGCTCGGTGAGTTCAAGAGGCAATGTCTTTAACGGGTCCACTTCTTTGGGCGCAACAGGGTTCAGTTTCCCGGATAGCTTGTCGTGCATTCCTTTGAGAAGCTTTGGATAGTTGTCAGCTGGATAGAGAGCAATTGGGAATATCGGTGATCTCTACCTTGTAGTTCTCAGCATCTCCTGGGACGTGTTTCAGCCCGTATTTGTAGACGCCCAAGGCTGTTTCAGCTTTCTCCATTCTCTGCAGGACTTTTCCCGCACGAAGATAGCCCTTCGAATGGAAGGATTAGCGTGAATCAATTTGATTGTTTTCCAAAATTTGCCTACATTGACACCTGTTTTCTCTACTTGGATCATCTGCTTTGCATCTTTCAGCGCAGATCGAAGATCACCAAGCTTCTCAAAAGTTGCAGCTCTGTTGTCCAGCGCACTCGCCGGGAATTGGCTTAGCTCTATCGCCTAAAATTTGTCAGATAGCTTCAACATTTGACTTGAAGTTTACTCACTGCTGAAAACGCCTCTAGAGCAGCTTCATAGTTCTTTTCACGATAGTATTGCTGCCCAGCCTTTTGCGCCTCTTCGCTCGAGACGCTCCGATATTTCGGTGCAATCACGGACATGACGGACTAGTAATGCAGGCATTCGTCGCATAGCCTCTACGTCTTTTTGTTCTTTGATTTAATGTTTAATTCGCTCCATAGGAACGGCTTCATTCTTTGTCGTTACGTCCCACTACGCGTGTTTACCGTGATTTAATTGCTACGGCAGACCACAAGTCGCGTAAGTGAAGCTGACTCAGCTATCGATAAGCCAAGTCCCTTAAGAGTTCCCGCTGGGTGGAGCAACCGGAGTTTCCCCCAGCTTGGACCTTTTCTCCCGAGAACTAGAACTCGCCCTATCCGCCACTGCACAAGCTAATTCATCTTATAACTTATCGTTGCAATGATATTTTGAGTGGGACGTAGCAAAGGGGATATATGTTGCGTTCAATTGATCATCCGTAGAGGCTTTCATTCTACGTTCAATTTTGGGGAATTGGCGGGCGAGAGTGTACAAGCAATACCCTTTCCTTCTTGGAGATCTGTGTAAGCTTGACCACAACAACCCAAGACCGAAGCCATATGCAAATTGTATTCCTGGCCACCTTGAGGCATTATATTGCACACAAAACCTCGTCCCTAAGTTGGGAAAGTCTGACTCAATTGATGATGACAAAAGATTCTACGCTTTACTCCATTGCGAACAATGTCAGCTCTGCTATCCCTAATAGAGGAATTTCGGCTGCGGGGCTACCGGTGTTAACGGAGCTAAATGATAGCCCCCATCCCTGCGTCAAGCCATCATCGTCGTCTTTCTCTCCGACAATATTTCATTCTCAATTATTCATCACTTTTCTCTGTATAGTAATTCAACAAGGAAATCATCTGTAATCATGGCCCTTCAGATGGCAGAAGACGTTATGTTGGTTGACGATAACGACATCGCCGCCGAGACACGGCGCGGAGGTCGTCGGCGGCCTTTGACGGAGAAGAGAAAGACACAAAATAGAAAAGCCCAGCGCACCTATCGTAAGTGTCACTAAAATGCTATCTTCTCGTTCGCAGCGATGCTGAGGTACAGAATGCTGAGAAAGAGTCTTATAGGTGAAAAGCAAAAGGCTCGAATCGACGAACTAGAGCGCATGGTCGCTCAGCATATGGAAAGGCAAGCGACCGGGCAGCTGCAACATCCGGAACAGCAACAATCATCTCCCGAAGAAGAGATCCATCATATTCCCACGCCGGGCACGACGTCAAGTTCAGGATCCTCTGGACCAGCAGGCGAACTAGATGAAGGGCTGCAGCATCAGGAGACAATTAAACAGCCGCTTGGCTCTGTTGACTTGGGAGTACCAACCCAACCAGACTATGGATTGAACAACAGTTTGGACTTTTCTTCGAGCCTGTTTCCACTTTATCCACTGGACGGTCCTCTATTAGGAAATGTCGATTTCTCTCTATACGACAATGCTGGCGTCAGCATGCCCACCCAGACGAGCGATGGCCCCGCAACCGACTCGTCAATACCGTCAATACCATCTGTACCGTCCTTTGATGCTCCGGAATCAAGCCAGCTTCCAGTTACGCAGTCTTCACCGGTGCAACCTAGTCCAATTCCGAGTCTTTCAGATCAAACTGATTGGACGCGATTACTGCAACGGTCAAGCGTCGGGCGGAAAACGCCCTACCCTTTTCAAGATACGACGGCTCTCGGCAAGGAGGTTCCGCTACCATTTGCAAATCTAGACAGTCAAAGCTCTTCTCCAACGTCCTCTCTAGAGCAAACTGGGTTTCAAGTTGCATCTCGTCCGGGAGGCGACTTGTCCCGGCCGAAGTCACCAGCGTCCTCTACAACCCGTGATCGTCGATTACTTGAAGGGCGCAATGAAGATGATAGTAATGATCCTGCATTAGACATACTCCGGCGCCTCTTCCAAATTGAAAACAACGAGAAGAATAACAACATTATGCGCGTCATTCGAGAGAACAGGCTGAATCTCGGACAAATCCTCCTCACCGGCCTCGAAGCCGTTCAAAACCGGCACGTGCCAAATTCCAGTTCAGCTCGTGCGCTTCAAGGAATCGGAGACCCCTTTGCGGACACTATAAACATATCACAGTGCGATGTCAAGGAAGCCATTGTACGTAATTCCGAATTCATTGGCATGTCAATACCCCAGTTGTACCGGTGGGGTCGCGGCTCTATCTTTTACCGTCCCGATGTCGACCCAACAGACAATATAGAGCCGATCTTGGAGCAAATGGGGCAGCACTATCCGCCTGATTTACGCCCTGTGCGCGCCCAAGTTTTATACAACCATCACCCGTTTTTCGATCTTGTTCCGTTTCCAAACCTTCGTGAGCGCGTCATTTCTTTAGCCGCAGTCAGTCCTCCCATTTTCGACATGGGCGAGTTCAAGATGGATATGGTCAGTGGAGGGTTAAAATGTTGGCGAGGCGCCCGAAATGGCAGTGGGCAGCCTTGGGATCAACGATATTGGGAAGCCGCGCCGTGGTTTCTTCAGAAGTGGTGGATGGTGGTAGGCGATCGAGACGGCGACTTATGGACCCAGACACGCTGGTGGAGAACGTTCAGGGGAGAAAAGGGCGATATCCTGCCAACCCCTTCAGTGACACCACCCTAGTTCAACACCATTGTGCGTTGCACGCATATCACATATCGGCGGTTCTTCATCTCAAATTCTATAGACCACCTACAGTCAGGGATTGATGGTATAGGGGCTTGAGATTTTTTTTGACGATTATTTCTAGCGAGACGACACGGATACACAAATTGTTGCAATTCCCGCAGGAGAATTGAGTACCAACTTTCATCACTATATATGTAATATACCCAGGGAAAAGAGTTACAGCAGGGAAAGAATGCACTTGGCTTTTGGTTTTTGGATGCTTTTATACATTATAGCGTTATTTTGAATCCACAATCTCCACTTGAACTAAAAGAAGTCTAGAAAATCTAGAGAATTAATAGAATATTCTGCATGTTCTGTCATCTAAATGGTAACAACAATTTTGGCTCGAAATCGCCTGGCTTTAAGCTTATTTTTCTTTTTAAGGTCCTGTTATCTTCGCAATTCCGCCTGGCGTTGAAAGACGGGCGGAGGATTGGGGAGCGCTCGCATGCGTAGATTTTATACCGAAAGACGTACGATTCAGACCCAGGAGTTCTCTAAGACGATAAGTTATCTTGCCCTTGAAAATGAAAGTGATAAGCGCTGATAAATATCCGAATCTCCCTCCAAAAGTCGTTATGCTCTGTTCTCATTGGCTATTTGATAGCTTCCAGGCATCTTTTGTTAATCTGATATGGATCTGTCGAACTTGCTTATCGGGCAGATTCCTCCACTGCGGATGATGATGCTACGTTGGACTCTACGACTTGTCCCTGATCCCGTCACTCAAATTCCGGCACTGAGCTATATCCCCACATATCTTCAATATGTTATGGTAACGCCTTCATGTAATATTTCGACGAAAACCAATGACAATTATGTGGAGAAAGTTTACTACTGCGTTTAATATTTCCGTATCTACGATGCGAAATTATGGAAGAGTGGATCCTGAACAACAACAACCCGGCCCGGGCCCCGGTTGATAACCCCACTGTATAAGACTTGGATCCCTTGCTCGTAGCAATTGATTTCTCTTTCTTTTTCCTTTTCTTCTTTCTTGAGCATACTGTCTCTCTGAAACCGCGTCTTGTTTCGATACCCCTTCTCTTACGTCGTACGCTCGCACTGCACAAAGAAAGGAAGCATATATTGCAATTCAATCTTGGACTAGCAAAAAGGAGACTTAAAGGAGAATCAAAACGAAAATGCCTCTCGTCAAAATCGATATGATCAAGGGCGTCCGCTCCCCAGCGGAAATTCGCAAACTCGCGGATGTGGTGCAGGATGTGATGCTCACGACCTTTAATGCGCCGAAGAGGGATCGGTATCAAGTAGGTTTTCATGTCATTCTATCGATTTAATTTATATCTTTCAGTTTTATATTTGAAAACTTTTTGTTCATTACGAGTTTGATTCTGGAATTAACGTGGCATATTCATAGATCATCACTCAGCACGAAGATTATGAGTTGATCTGTGAAGACACCGGTCTTGGCCTCACCCGCACCAACAAGCTCGTCATCATTCAAATCTTCCAGCAAGGCCGCTCTGCAGAGGTCAAGCACACTGCCTTCGCGGCCCTCGCCAAGCAGCTCGGTGAAGAGTGCGGTCTGTCCGGCGAGGACTTGATTATTTCTTGCAGCGCCAATACCAAGGAAGACTGGAGTTTCGGTATGGGCCGTGCGCAATTCATTACTGGCGAACTATAAATTGCGCTTGGATGGCATGATTCAAGGGTTGGAGAGGAAGAAAAAAAAAACAAACTGCGATTTTAGAATATAGATTATAGACCTGCTTGCATTCGATTTTGCTTCGGTATGAAGGGATATGTATGAGCATTTTCTGGTTGCATTTAGCATGAAGGGTAGAAAAAATCATTTGCTGTCAATTAATAAAAAGAATCAGATTAAATCTTCGAATTCTTTATGCAAATTAATATGCACCAGCACGGAAATATAATGCAAGAGTATGAGAATAATATTATAGATTTTCCGTACTGTTGCAACTGTAGGAATTCAATGCATTAATGTTTACCACTTCGTTGCCAGACTTGATTGAACCATTGTTGGCTACGGCAGGCGGAGCGGCATCTTGCGCAAAAATGATGCGCGTTGAAGGATTCTAGCTCATGAGCATTGAAAAACAACTTGAATTTCAGAACGACCTTGCACATTTTTGTGAGTTCTGATTGTTTGCATTAGCTCTGTTTAGCTTTCGCACTCTGCTGCCTTGTGTTACAAATGCACACTCTCTGAGCCTGCTTAAGCTAATTCCTGTTCTTCAGTCTTGTTCGCATACACAGCCTTTACGAAGCTGGACCCCGGCTGTAGTGTATAACCATCAAACCCTCGACGACCTCGGAACCTTTGAAGAGTTTGGTTGCAGTGCAAGCGGAACTGCGGCGGTCTATCTCAGAAATCCGCATTGAGATTCGTGCTAGCGCGAACTCAGTCCTCGTTTTGCTATTAAAAATCAACGACTTTTGACGATTCCGGTGTTTTCTGCGGCGATTGCATTTGAAGGACAATATGACTAGCATTGACGAGCTATTCAATGTAGGTTTGAGGAAGGCCTAGAATTTTTCTGCCGGAGAAGGACTATAGCTAATCTAAATGTCTGGGCCTATAGAAACAAGGCTTCTCCGGAGGCAAGCGGAAGTTCGATGCTGATCGTAACGCTGGTACGTTACTTGAAGAAAGAGCTCAATTCCTGATTTGGTTTCGAAATACTAATGCGCCGGTCCGCAGAGGAAGTCTACAAATCTGCCAAGCTCGAAGCAAACGGCGATGTCAAAGGCAAGGGACGCGCCACGGTTGAAGACGAAGTAGACGATGACGATGACGTTGAAGCTGGTCCAGCATTGCCACCGGGAGAAGACGACCTGGATCCCGACGATGAGGAAGGCCGATTCTTCGGCGGTGGCATAACACAGGATACGGCGGAGGCGCTGGACTTTATAGATGAGCTTGATCAGGGAGCTGCTGCGGTAAAGAAACTACAACAGTCGCGGAGAGGGACAAAGGCTGATAGTGTTGCAGCCAGAAAAAATCGATGCCGCTTGGGTTCGCAAGATGGCATTGAACTTTGAGAAGCGCATCTCGAAGAATGCAGAGTTGCGCGCAAAGCACGAAAACGATCCGCAAAAGTAAAACACTCTAGAAATATTCGTGACTGTGATTGTGAACTAATATTGCGTGAAAACTAGGTTCATGAGCTCAGAAGCAGATTTAGATGCCGATATCAAGGCCCTTTCTATCCTCAGCGAGCACCCGCATTTGTACGAAGAGTTCGTGAAGCTCGGTTGCGTCAACTCTCTAGTCAGCTTGCTTGCACACGAAAATACTGATATAGCAATCGACGCCATGGAAATTATCAGCGAACTGATAGACGAAGATGTTGCTGCCGAGCAGGAGCAATGGGACGCAATAGTTAATGCAATGGTATGTCTTGCATCCTTGGAACCTCATAGCCGAGTGTACTAACAAATAATAGCTTGACGCTGGCCTTTTGGATCTTGCTGTCCAAAATTTTGAGAGGCTTGATGAACAAAATGAATCTGACAGGAGCGGAGTTTACTATGCCTTAAGTATGTCGAGGAAGGCTTTGACAGCTTAATTTTATCGTATACTAAAACATTGTAGGTGTTTTGGAAAATCTCGCATCACAGCAGTCAATCGCCGAAAAAATCAGTCTCGAAAGTACCGTATTCAAATGGATTTCCCGCCGAATCCAGAAGAAAGAGACTCCGGTCAGCCAAAACAAGCAATATGCGGCAGAGCTGCTCTCTATCCTCCTGCAGTCATCATCGAAGAACCGAAAACACTTCGCTGAAATTGATGGGGTAGATTTAGTGCTACAACTACTCAGTGCGTACAGAAAGAAGGACCCGGAAAAAGGGGGCGACGAAGAGGAATATGTGGAGAACCTGTTTGATGGTTTAACATGCGTAATGGAAGAAGTGGAGGGCAAGGATAAGTTTATCGAGGCCGAAGGTATTGAGCTGTGTATTATCATGCTCAAAGGCGGCAAATTGAGCAGATCAAGGGCTCTGCGGGTCTTGGACCACGCCATGGGCGGACAACACGGCGCTGGGGTATGCGCAAAGGTGATTGAGGCTGGAGGTCTGGGAACCATTTTTGGACTTTTCATGAAGAAGGTCAATATATCTTCTGTACTGTTTTGAGACACGCAGCTGACAAGCACTAGGACGACAAAGAAATGATCGAACATCTCCTGGGCATGTTCGAATCACTATTGCGACTTCTTCCCTACGAGTCTGATCCTCGGATACGAGTCCTGGCGAAATTCATGGAGGGTGAATACGGGAAGATCGGAAAGCTATTGACTTTACGAGAGCGATACCAAAAAGATCTGGCTGCTGTGGATCGGCAGATTGAGCGGGAGCGCGCAGCTCTCTCTGAAGAAGACCAAGAGGCAATGGCCGATGAATGGTACTCTCGAAGGCTAGACTCTGGTATTTTCTGCGCAAGGGTGGGTTATCATCCACATTTTTGTTTCCACTGCTCTGGGCTAACAATTTCGTAAAGACACTTGATCTTGTGATTGCTTGGCTTGTTGCTGAAGATGATGGCGCCAGAAGCGAAATTTCGAAGCGTCTCGGTGAGCAAGGGCACACACTCTCAGATGTGAAGCGATCGCTTCAAGGCAAGTTGAATTCTTTGGTCATGTTCTGCTACATGCTAATACTCAGTTATAGAACGGCTCGACGAGATGGAAGGTGGAGACGAAAGTGAAGAGCTAGTTTCGGCAAAGGAAATGTTGACAACGTTGATGCAATTTTTATAGGCATCTTCGACCTAGTTCCTGGTCCATAGTGTAAATAGATATATCATTCTTTCTGAGCCGCCAGATAATAGAATAATCTGCCAACACCAAATATGATTGACCGTTGTTGTCGTTGTCTCTAATCTTCCCTTAGCAGGCTAGTCTGTTGGACGAGCTGCTGAGGCGACATCTTACGTAATACGTTCCGAAAAGTACGCACGACTGCACTTAACTCATCCTGTGACGGCACGGGGAGACGGATGGAACAATAACGACGGCAAGTGAAGCTGTTTCTGGCGGATCAACTTTATTTGCGACTTCATCCGCGAGGTCTTCGGTCTCCATTCATTCTATACTCGAGCGCGTCCCATCTCGAAGGCGCTGAAGGGGAGAGAGCCTATTCTTTTCTTCTTTGACCTCATTCGACGAGTCGGTCGGATTTGCGCCTGAGGAGGTGGAAAGTCTGCTTTTTGACCAGACTATTCTCAACTTCCGCTCTCGAGGTGAGATTGTTGGTGCGCGCGCCACATCTCTTTTCATGATCCTTACATCTAGACAGCCTGTCTAGATCTTCATTCAATCGTCCGCCGAGTCTTGACCCGCCCGGACTCGAAGACAGTATTTCTCTGAACCCGGAACCTTCAGAGTGGCGAGTTTGAACAGAGCGGAGCCAACGCGCCCACTCAGCATAACGCTTTCGGTCTCGCCGTGATTGACTCGGCTTCCACAATTTTGACGTTCTGATCCGTCTCGTCTTGACTGACTAGAGGCGCTCTATACCGGACTCGAATCGACTATCTTATAGCATTGACGGCGTCGATCAAAATGGCCGACTACGAGGAGGGATACGAAGATGGGTATTACGTGGAGGAGGAAGAAGGCATCACCGCCGAAGACTGCTGGACCGTCATCTCGGCATTCTTTGATGCCAAGGGATTGGTCTCGCAGCAGCTCGATTCTTTCGATGAATTCGTGTCCACCACCATGCAAGAGCTCGTGGAGGAGAACTCCCAGCTCACCCTCGACCAGCATGCGCCTCAGACCGATGACGACCGAGATCCGATTGCGCTCCGAAGATACGAGATCAAATTCGGTACCGTGCTACTCTCGAGACCGGCAATGACTGAGGGCGATGGAAGCACCAGTGTCATGCTGCCCCAAGAAGCCCGGCTGCGAAATCTCACATATTCGAGTCCGTTGTACCTTGAAATGACCAAGCGGGTCATGATAGCACGAGAGCGACAGGCAGTGGATAAGGTCGATGAGGATGGTATGCCAATGGAGGTGGATGGCGAGCGTGGCGGTACATACCTCGACTGGGAGAATGAGGATGGCATGGAGGACGAGGCGGAGCCGACCAAGGTCTTCGTCGGAAAACTACCTATCATGTTGAAGTCCAAGTACTGTATCCTCAAGGATTTGAGCGAGCAGGAGTTGTATACCTGGAACGAGTGCCCTTACGATCAGGGTGGATACTTCATTATCAACGGTAGTGAGAAGGTCTTGATTGCCCAAGAACGAAGCGCTGCAAACATCGTTCAGGTGTTCCATAAGAAGGGTGACAAGACGCCTTACGTCGCTGAGATTCGAAGTGCCCTCGAGAAAGGCTCTCGTCTCATTTCCAGTATGCAGGTCAAGCTTTTCGCCAGAGGCGAAGGCGCTAAAGGTGGCTTCGGTCAGACTATCAAGTGTACTCTGCCGTACATCAAGTCTGAGATTCCTATTGCTATTGTCTTCCGAGCCTTGGGCGTCGTTTCAGATGAAGATATCCTGAACCACATCTGCTACGACCGGAACGACACTGAAATGCTGGAGATGCTTAAACCCTGTATCGAAGAGGCTTTCGTCATCCAGGATCGTGAGGTCGCGTTGGACTTCATTGGCAAGCGTGGAAACTCGACTGGTGTTACTCGTGACAAGCGTATCAAGTATGCTCGGGATATCATGCAGAAGGAATTGCTCCCTCACATTTCACAAAAGGAGGGCAGTGAGACAAGGAAGGCCTTCTTCCTTGGTTATATGATCCACCGCATGTTGCAATGTGCTCTTGGCCGTCGCGAAGTCGATGACCGAGATCATTTCGGAAAGAAGCGACTTGACTTGGCTGGACCGTTGCTTGCAAGCTTGTTCCGAATGCTTTTCAACAAGCTGACAAAAGACGTGTACAAGTACCTTCAGAAGTGTGTTGAGAACAACCGCGAGTTCAACTTGACGCTTGGTGTCAAGTCGACTACTATCACCAATGGTCTCAAGTATTCCTTGGCTACTGGTAACTGGGGTGACCAGAAGAAGGCTATGTCTTCCAAGGCGGGTGTCTCTCAGGTGCTCAACAGATACACATTCTCGTCTACACTTTCGCATCTTCGGCGAACAAACACTCCAATCGGTCGTGATGGCAAGATTGCCAAACCGCGACAGCTACATAACACTCACTGGGGTCTTGTTTGCCCTGCTGAGACGCCTGAAGGACAGGCTTGCGGTCTTGTCAAGAACTTGGCACTCATGTGTTACATCACTGTTGGTACGCCTAGCGAGCCTATCATTGAGTTCATGATTCAGCGAAACATGGAGGTTCTAGAAGAATATGAGCCCCAGCGATCACCCAATGCAACCAAGGTCTTCGTCAACGGTGTTTGGGTTGGTGTCCACAGAGATCCTACTCATCTCGTCAACACTGTCATCTCTCTTAGAAGAAGACACATGATCTCTCACGAGGTCAGTTTGGTGCGAGATATTCGAGACCGTGAATTCAAGATCTTCACCGACGCTGGTCGTGTGTGCCGACCGCTCTTCGTCATTGACAATGACCCGAAGAGCCCGAACCGTGGAAATCTTGTTCTCAACAAGGAACACATTATGCGACTTGAAGATGATAAGGAGCTTGATCCCAACCTTGATCCTGAGGAAAAGGAGGAAAGAACTTTTGGCTGGAAGGGATTGGTCAACACTGGTGTGGTTGAATATCTTGACGCAGAAGAGGAGGAAACGGCAATGATTGTCATGACGCCGGAAGACCTGGAGATTTCACGACAACTTCAAGCCGGTTACGCCCTACCCGAGGACAAGTCTGATCCGAATAAACGTGTCAAGGCCCCTATCAACCCTACCGCCCACACCTGGACGCACTGCGAGATTCACCCGAGTATGATTCTTGGTATTTGCGCCAGTATCATTCCTTTCCCTGACCACAACCAGGTAAGTTTAGATTGGGCTAACATCTCCTCTTCTCTTGTTAACAAGTGTGCTAGTCTCCTCGTAACACATACCAGTCTGCCATGGGTAAACAAGCCATGGGTGTATTCCTTACAAACTTTGACCAGCGTATGGAAACTCTTGCAAATATCTTGTATTACCCGCAGAAGCCTCTGGCCACGACACGGTCCATGGAATTCCTCAAATTCCGTGAGCTTCCGGCCGGCCAGAACGCCATTGTGGCTATTGCATGCTACTCCGGTTACAATCAGGAAGATTCCGTCATTATGAACCAGAGTAGTATCGACCGAGGACTTTTCCGCAGTCTGTTCTACCGGTCTTACACCGACCAAGAGAAGCGTGTCGGCATGTCGGTTGTCGAGCAGTTCGAGAAGCCTTATCGAAGTGACACTCTCAAATTGAAGCACGGCACCTACGACAAGCTCGACGACGACGGCATCGTCGCTCCGGGTGTCCGGGTCTCTGGCGAGGACATCATCATTGGAAAGACTGCACCAATTGCTCCTGATGCCGAAGAGCTCGGCCAGCGGACGAAGCTGCACGTCAAGCGCGATGTCTCCACACCTTTAAGAAGCACGGAGAACGGTATTGTCGATCAGGTCCTCATGACCACCAACGCTGAGGGCCTTCGCTTCGTCAAGGTCCGTATGCGAACAACCAAGATTCCCCAGATTGGCGACAAATTTGCCTCTCGTCACGGTCAGAAGGGTACTATTGGTGTTACCTACCGACAAGAAGACATGCCATTTACCCGTGAGGGTATCACGCCGGACTTGATCATCAACCCGCACGCCATTCCGTCGCGTATGACCATTGCCCACTTGATCGAGTGTCAGCTTAGTAAGGTCTCTTCGCTGCGTGGATTCGAAGGTGACGCGACTCCCTTCACCGAAGTCACTGTCGACTCTGTCTCTCGATTGCTTCGCGAGCACGGCTACCAATCGCGTGGTTTTGAAGTCATGTACAACGGCCACACTGGCCGCAAGCTGACTGCCCAAGTCTTCTTCGGTCCTACGTACTACCAGCGTCTTCGACACATGGTCGACGACAAGATCCACGCGCGTGCTCGTGGACCTGTCCAGATTCTTACTCGCCAGCCTGTCGAGGGTCGTGCCCGTGATGGTGGTCTCCGTTTCGGAGAAATGGAACGTGACTGTTTCATCGCCCACGGTGCCGCCGCTTTCTTGAAGGAGCGTCTTTTCGAGGTATCGGATGCCTATCGTGTCCATATTTGCGATATTTGCGGCCTCATGACTCCTATTGCGTAAGTTCCCAAAACTCTCCCCTTCCACATTCCCTCCCCCCTCTTAAACTCGACTGTCCCGTGCAGTAGGGCGAAAGCAGCAAGCAAATACTGACAATGTCCCTTCTTCAAAAATAGAAACCTTAAGAAGAACTCTTTCGAGTGCCGACCTTGCAAGAACAAGACAAAGATCTCACAGGTCCATATTCCGTATGCCGCCAAGCTGCTCTTCCAAGAGCTCGCGTCCATGAACATTGCTGCCAGAATGTACACGAAGCGGTCCGACGTCAGCGTTCGTTGAGCTTGAACTTGAGCTCGCGCTTCGAGTGGTAGTGTCGCCGATCATTCCACATTGTACATCTTCATTTTCCCCTTTCCCACGGGCTTCTTCTCTTAACCCCGTTTCGTCTTATTTTTTTCTTTCTCTCTCTGTTTCTTTTTCCCCCCCCGCTTCTTCCACAATTTCCCTTTTATACCTCCTCCCCCCCTTTCATCCCTCCTCCTTTCTGTCCTAATAAACAGATTCTCTTGATCCCATGTGATCCCTTCCTCTTCCCACAGCTTCTTCAACTTTTTTTTCTTCCCCACTTCCAATTTTATCCTTTTTGAATCTCCCACAAAAAAGAATGAGCAAGGCATTCTCTCGGCGTTTTTGATCCTTTTTTTTGTATTATTCTATCTACCATTTCTTCGTTTTTTTCTGTTGTATTTATTCCGTGGTGCTTGGTTTCCTCTTTCCTTGTCTTTTTTTCCCTTTTTCTCTCTTCTTTGTTTTTTTGTATTCTCTTTTTCTTTTTTTGCGGTCATTGTTTTACTTGCGGCTGTTGATTCAATGGCTGCGCTCTCCGATCGAACATGGTTTGTTTCTTGCGACGATTGTGCCTGCAAGAAGCAAAAAAAGGAATTTGAATAACTACACTAACTAGTGTTTTATTGTTTGTCATAAGGGGGTTCTTCTTCTTCTACTAGAAATATGACATTACATTTGAACATGATTGATAGGACTTGATTTCATTTTGATATGTGGGCAGAGAAAAAAAGAAAGAATAAAGATTCGATTTGGTTCGGGATCGTAGACGTGAGGCTTAATATAGAAAACGATGGGAATGCGTACGAGTGTGGTCCTCACATGTACCAGCCTTTGCCAGTGACATAAAGTGGGATTGACATACAATGATTCAGAGACCTTTGCACCTTCACTTCACTTAGCAGCGCGAGATGAAAGTTTTCGGCAAAACCGTTTGATTCTAATCGTACAGACAGCCCTTGTCACTCCGCAAGTAAAAAATTTCGAAAAATATAACACATTCTAGCCAGAAACGAGAGCGTATAGAAGAAGCTCAAGTCAAGCGGGCAGAAGAAGAAGGAAAAAAGGTTGAGATTGTCCCCTGAGATCTGTTTGATACCCGTTCCTAGACCACATGAACGCGCTAGTTTTCTAAATTCTAGGCCCCGGATACCATTCTGTTCAAAAGAAAAAAGATAACGTGACTCGCTCAGGTTTTTATGCGAATGCGGAAATGCGCTTGCCGCAGCCCCCGACTGGAAAATATCGGATGGATACGAAGGAAATATTGAAGTTAGGAGGGCGTTTTTCGGTGAAGGAAGAGGAGAGGAGATTGATTTAGACACTGTTGCGAAGAAGGCAGTTAGCTTTGTGAACTTTTTGGGTCTTGCTATGCTGTAGAGAGATAAAGGGTGGATGGGCGTATAAGTGCATGGCGTGGACTTACGGAGGAAGGAGGATCTCGCTCCAGCTGGAGTGCAGGAATGCAACGCCGGCCTAGTAAAGAGGGAGTATGTCAGTAAAAAGTTCACAATGATGGTTGGATAATGAGCGCATTGGACTAAGGGTTCAAAGGAGAGCGCAGGAAGCAGGGTATTTGAGCAGAAGGAACGAGAAGTGCAGTAGGATCAATTGACAATGGAAGAGGAAACTGGAAACCAGATAATTTATAGTAGAGAAAGGAGAAGGGTAGCCGGAAATAACGATAGGCCAATGCAAAACAATTTTAAAATGTAAAAACGTACAGCGAAGAGACCAGCAGCAGTAACCAAGCTGCGGTTCTCAGGAGAAGTCACTTCCTCGTAGGCAGCCTTGAAGAAGCTAGGCTGGACCGGCTCCTGGCGGGCCTGGACAACAACGCGCTTGGGGGCCATTTTGTGGATTGATCTGGGGACTTGATGATCAAGGAATTGGTGAGAGTTTGATTCGGCGATGACGACGAGTATGGGCTGCTGCTTTGATGGAATTCGGTCAACTTTTGGATTCGGTCACGTGCATTGAGAATCCGAAAATCTGATAAGATAGGTTCCGGATGGGAACGATCTTAAGAAATTATGTAAGCCGGAATTTGGCATGGCGACCCGAACCCTCGTTTGTTTACATCCGACTTGGCGGTCAAGAGGTTAAGTTGTTGCGACGACGTTGAAGAAAACGGGCGGCGATTCCACACTGTATACCGTCAGAGCAGAAAAATAACTGGGCTTGTGCGAGGGGTTGACCGATAATTTATTCTCGATCTTCTGAATCGTCGGGTTATAGGCGCGGCTGACGGACTTGTCGCAATGGATCCAGAAAGCTTAGCAACTGCTTCGACATATTTGAATAACTTGCTTCTTGCGCGAGGCCTCTTGCGCAGTGGAAAGCCAGTTGAGTTCTCCAGGCCGTCTCGTGGCGAGGGCGGGAAAGAAGCAACATATGGAAAGATTATAAATCTCGTTCATGACTTGGTGCTAAGGAGAGACGTGCGTTATCTTGCTGCGATTCATTAAAGGTGTGGACTAGTGCTGATTGCTGTGTGCATGCAGCGAGAAGCGGAACAGCGAGAGAATTTGGCAAATACGATCAGAACACTTCGGCGCAATGAAGCGGGAAATAATCTTGAAATGGTGAGTATAGTCATGTCTTTACAAGAGTTATGAAAAATGGAGAGGAACTCTGTTTCTGAAGAAAGATGGTAGGAGCGCCTTCGAGAAAGAAATGCAGACCTTACTCGGCAGCTTGCTCTTGCGCAGGGTCAAGAGCGGGTTTACAAATCATCGATCCGTACAGCAGAAGCCTCCGCGCGCTCACACAGAGACGAGATGCTCCGGATGAAGTCACTGCTGCAGCAGGTCCGAACACAGTGTGCCAACGACATTCGGAAACGAGACATGCAAATCCAGAAGCTGAAGCACCATCTAGCAACTCAGCAGCGTGGAACTCGAAGTGGACTCGTGCATTCGACAATGACGATATCACCAATTACACCTTCAATGGCTGCATCCAAGGCTGAGAGACATTCTTCTCCCGACAGCTCCGATTTGAGTCTGAAGCAGGAGACGACTGAGTTCTTGACAAATTTCAGCCAGCAATTGAGTGATGAGAATGATAATCTTATTGGACTAATCACAAGTTCGACGTCAACGCTGAGATCGCTACAGGGTCTCCCTCCTGCATCTCATTCTGGCTTTAGTGTGTCTGAGGAGTTCCAGGAAGGCGGCCTTGACAATTCTTCGGAAATGGAGCTCGTATCATGCGTGCCGACTTCTTACGAGGAACTTGCAGTGGATATGGATGAAGTTCTGGAGCACCTCCGCACCATCTTGACGAATCCAAATTTCGTTCCTCTCGAGGAACTTGAAATCCGGGAAGATGAAGTTGTTAGGTTGAGAGAAGGTTGGGAGAAGATGGAAGAGAGATGGAGAGAGGCTGTCACCATGATGGACAGCTGGCGCAAAAGAATGGTTAGTGGTGGAGAGACTATTAACTTGGATGAGCTCAAGGCAGGCCTCAAATTGGGCCAAGGCTTGGAAACGTTGACGCCACGAACAATTGCAAGATCACATCCGAAGAAGAGCCCCAATAGGAAAGAGGCCCATGAGCAGCTCACACAAGGAGAAGTGCCATTGCAGCCGCGCGGTAACTCCAAGGAACAGATTGAGGGCGAAGAAGAAGGCTGGGAGGAGGATGAACAAGCTTCCGATGAAGAGGAAGACGAGTTGGCATTTTCTCAACCCAGCCCAGCCTCCCGTCGCCACCTGTCAGTCCTCGGCGAACAAAGCGGAAACGCTCAGCCGACAAGATCACCGCGTAAAGTGTCTTTTCAAGACATTCCCGAAGAAGAGGACAGCCAACAACCAGAGGGTCGCATCAATGGAGGGTTGGGTGTCATCCCTGACCTCAAGGCAACACCCCACAAACTATCCCCGGAGAAATCCAGCAGAGAATCGACGCAGTCAAGAAGTCCTCGACAGGTATGTATATCCATAGCACATTGATTTCGGATATCGCCAAGGGAATGCGTAACTGATGAACACAGACACCCAAGCAGATTTCAACTCCTCTTACTGTTCGGCAAAAGCTGGAAAATGCACGAGCTGAAGCAGAGGCAACAAAGTCAGGACGTAGACGGAAGAGTATCACAAGGCGAAGCGGCGTAAGAAGCGGACGCAGGAGAAGCACATTGAGCAAAGAGGAGCTTGATGCCCTAATCGGTCGTGTCGACAGCCTCTAGGCCAGAAACCAGGGCTATGAAATGATGTCATATGGTATCTTCTTATATATACATAGACGTAATTGTAATCAAAATTGTTGAGTCGGATTTATCCCGAGATGCATAGCCAGCGAAAAATTCTCGGTCTCGAGTCATTAAAGTCTTTTTTCTTTTCTTTTTCCATGCAAAATAGTGAATAGTCATGCTCAGTGCGCATCCAACCACCAAGGGCGAACCGAACGCCTTGAAATCCCAGACAATCCACTCAGATTAAGCAGGGGCGCCTCGTCCTCTGCCTCTGCCTCCTCTCGAGCCTCCACGCCCTCTTCCTCTGTCTCCCCGGCCGGCGTGATCGCCGCGCTGCTGGCCTCCTCCGCGGCCGCCTCGACTCGCTTGCTGGGCTTGTTGCTCCTTTACCACATCAAGGATTTCGTCAGGGATGCGAAGATATTTAATCTGTAGACGATATTTTCGTCAGCAACATTGACTCACGGCATGCCGATTCAATGCAACCAGCTGGCATAGGAAGCGTCTCTTACGTTGTTGCCTCGCACGTAGGCTTCGGGCAGTCTGAAGAACTTGTCTCCCTCAGGGCTCGTCTGAACAACCTCTTTCAGGGTAAGGTTCATCCAGGTATCGCAGTTGACGAGATGTCCGTTGAGAGTCTCTCCATTTTTGAGCTCAACCAGCATAGGGTGGCCTTGCGCCGCTGTTAATAACCCTAGCGGTAGCTAAGTTGGAAGTTAGTATGTATTTTCCTTGAAGATAGAAAGCATGGTGAATACGTCGCGAGACGTAGAGGCACGTAGTTTATTATGCGACAAAGATGCAACAGCAGCAGAAGGGAATCATACCATGATGACGGTGTGATTTAGAGATGTTTGTCTTTTGTTGATGACGATGGACATTGAAGATCGACGTCTATTGATGCGTCTCTCTCGGCAGTTGCCGATCGACGGAACGAAACTCCCCAAGTTTCCAAGAACCTCAAATCCACCAACAAGAGCAGCTTCTGTGCTCGAATTCCTTACGCCATCAGCACTCTCACGAGCTGCGAATCTTCGGAAATTAGAAGAAGAGCTAGGTTTTTTTTCGAACGTCGCGTGGAAAGTGACAGATGCTCGTTCTTCGTGGATTCATGCTTTGATCAATTTTCCTCACAACACCCCACGACGCTGCGCGTGTAAATACACGAGCTTTTCGAATCCGCATTTACGATTCCCTTTGTGGTCTTTTCAACTCCACACTTCTCACCTGATACGCGTTGCATTCACTTCCTGAAAATATGTCATTTGGATTTACGGACCCTACTGATTCGCCGTTTACTCCTGGCCGCCTTCCGCGCCAATGGGACGATTCATTTGGCGTTGGCTCGAACCCTTCTACGACCCCGGCCGGAGCTCCGCCTTCGTCAGCACCCTCATTTACACCCTCTGGACCTCCTCCAACATCGTCTATGCTTGGCAGCCCGCAGCCTGGATCAGCTTTATTCTCATCGAGAGCGGCATCTCGCACCTCGCCGCGCTTTAATTTCGGAAGCCCAATGTTCAAACCCAAAGGCCAATTTCCCAATTCGGGGCAGCAGGGCGCCCATGCGCATCCATTTGGCTTTCCAGGTCCTGCTGTCCCAAACAGCAATCCTGTTTTTGGGTATGCGAGTGACGGTGATGACGAAGACGAGTCAATGATGGACGACCCGGAAGCTAGTGTGGACGCCGGAGACGAGCGGGATATTCCTATGGCCGGTGATGAAATGGATAACATGGCAGATGGCAGCGTTATGTCGCCTGCGTCAAATTCAAGTCGGCTCAGATCAGCGGGTGGATTTGGTTCGTCGATTCAGAGCAACAGCACTCCGAGGGGCACAAAGCGAGCTCACGCCGAGTTGTCGCGCCGATCTCCTTCTGTGCGACTCCGCAACGAGTCGGCTCTCCCTGGCATTTCAAAGGACCTTGCTTCAAAGGCCGAGAAGATTCCTGTCTACGAGCCAGATGAGATGATCCTGCGCACGGAAGGGTTGATTAACGACCTCGTCAATGAACAGCCGGCTGAAGGAGAAGACGAATCCGCTTTCATTGCTGCTCTGGCTTCTACTCCGCAGGACTTGCTAAAGAGTTGGCAATATTTTTCGGAGAAGAGCCTGAGGGAGGCAGGGGAGCTAGAAACTGATGTAATCACTATTGGCCCAGGAGAAGACGCTCCTCCCCTGACCAAGGCCAATTTCATTGCAACCCTTTTACTGCGCCTGCAACATCCTCCGACTACCCAAGCAAGCATGTCTTTGAGTGGCTCGCGCTCAGGCTGGGCGTCAAGCTTTAATGAGTACGGAAACTCAGTGGCTTCTGGCTCGCCCTGGCCAATTCCAAAGGTCCTACTCGACTGGTTGAATACACATCACGATCCATATGAGGGTTTGGGACGCGACGTCCAAATTCATCACCCAAATGCCACCGCCCACCCTAATTATTGGGACATTATATATTCGTCTGCTCTGCGAGGAAAGCTGACGGATGTAATTCGGATATTCAAGGAGTCTGATTTTAGACATGCTCGTACAGCGCTTGAAGACGGGCGTGACGAGCCTGGCTACCAAGGTATCCAACTCGGTAATATTCAGCGTGTCATTAATCGAGCTGTGCAAATTCTCGAAATGTGCCCAGCCGTGCAAAGTGGAGACTGGGATATCCTCACCAATGACTGGCTTCTCTTTAGAAGAAGAGTGGAGCAAGGGCTCTCTGATTTGGCTACCTTTGCGGAAGGAGGAGATAAAGATGCGGAAGAAATTGATAAACCATTTATGGCGAAGAATTTTGGTCTACCGAATATTCCGCGCCAGAGGTCACTTAGTCAAGCTTCCCGTAGAGCTGAGAGCAAAGTTCCCTGGACAGTATATCAAAATCTCAAGGCGATGTACCGTATCTTCCTGGGTGGTGAAACTGAAATCATCTCTTTCTCGCAGGATTGGGTGGAGGCAGCAATTGGGCTCACTGTGTGGTGGAATGGAGAGGATTCGGATGTGTCTGATGGCAGCTTGGCCGGGAGCCGACAATCTCCTATCCGTGCCATTGCACGAGCCCAGCTTCCAGCGGATGAAATTGCGAATGAGGACTACCTGAATAGGTTGGCATATGCCTTTGCTCGTGCAACGGACGAACGAGATTCGAATACCTTCCAAATTGACTCTCTTTCACCGATTGAGGTTGCATTGGGCAGTATCTTTGAGGGAAACAATGAGGGCGCCATCGGAATAGTACGCAGCTGGTCGTTGGTGATCACCGCAGCAATAGTTGAAGTTGGCAGCTATGGTGGCTGGCTTCAATTGCCGGGCGAGAGCAATGCTCGTGATATATTCAGCGAAAGCGACCTCATGGTATTGAGCTACGGCATGGAGAAGGATCAAATGCAGCGAGACCAGATTCTTTCTCAGTATGCGGAGGGTTTGTTTCAAAGGAGATCGCTCCGTGCGCAGAACTCGAAGCTTGTCAGAGAGGGATGGGAACTTTCTGTGGAAGTGCTTTCTCGATTGGATGATTTTGACCTGGCGACTAACAAAATTGACGAATTGCTAAATAAGTTGGAGCTCGATTCTGGCCGCAAGGTTGATAATATTCTCTCTCTGTGCGACGAGCTTGATATTTCTGCCCAAGGCCGAAGAATCTCCGAGGTATGTTTTACCACCTCCAGGCTGACAAGCCTGGCTTATGCTGGTCTGATCCGGGGTTTACTGACTTTTTTTTTGGGATTAGAAATACGCCGACTCCTTGGCGGAAAATACTTTCAACTATGGCGATGCGCTGCTGTTCTACGCTAGAGCACATAACCAACGCAAGATTAAGGACGTGCTTGACCTTCTCATCTCGCTTTGCCTTGTTCAATCAATGGCATACCCCCCAGAGACAGAATTGGACCAGACGCTTGCAGACCTTATCACTTCACCCCAAGCGTCTCTTATCGACTTGTCTCGTATCGATTTCAAGGCTGCCCAGCTTCTTCAAACATGCCTTAGCGGATACGCTACGCTACGGAGATTTTACGATGTTCGAGACCAGACTATCAAATCGTCCCACACGGATACGGACAATGGCAAACAAAAAAAGGCATCGCTGGCTCACCTTGGCCCCGTTGCACGCAAACGAGAAGCTGCTGCAAAGCTCGTCGCCATCATAAACAGCGCCAGCGACAGCATCAGCGGTGGCCTAGTTGACGAGTCGAATGGATCCATAGTCCAGGTGGATGGTCTCCTCGCTCTGCTCGGTGAAGCCCTTGTCTTTGTCAATCGTAAGTCTCCAGAAAAATCTGATTGGACGTAGAATTCCTAAAACAGGAAATACTAAAACCGTCTCACAGAACCCAAGCGTATCCTCTCACTCCAACAAACATTTTCCATCCTCAAAGCAATCGAAGATATCCAAACCGTCACGCCGCGGATCTACGACCAGTGCGAAGAGTTTCTCCAATCTACAATTCTCCAAGCCCGTGAATCCTCCTCTTCATCAGGCCGCTCATCTTCTGCCCGCATCCCAGACCCGCGTAGCATCCTCCGCAAATCCATCAATCTTTCCTCCTCCATGATGAGCGCCTCCACAACTTCCACTTTCGGTCACGGCAGTTCCCTCAGCTACTCGCTCATTGGTAGCGCCATGCTTGATAAAGATGGTCATGCGAGCGACCATGATGATGATGGCGAGAATGACAGTGCAGCGAGTGGTAGTGGGGTTCTCGTGCCGCCGGGCCTATCCGAGTCCAAGACCCAGCGTGGCTGGGACTGGAGAGTCGGTCTTCTTCGACGTGGTCCTCATGGTGCAGAGCCCGCAGAAGTGTCGGGACAGGATGTCCTGCGCATCTTGAGAGTGGGCCTGGCCAAAGAGCTGGCCAGAGGATGGGTGGTTAGTGAAGATGTCGGCGGCTTTAGCACTGGCGCTGTCGGCCTCGGTACCGGGACTGGTGTAGGGGTTTTATAATTCTAATGCTCCTTTTCATCTATTTTCCGCCTCATGTTCATTCTTTTCAATTCCCGTGTTATCTTCTCCAAAACTATTCCCCCGCTTTCCAATCTTGCGGAATCTGTTATTGCTGGCCTTAATTGCTGCTAGTACCGTCTCCTACACCTGCCGATGTTGCTTTCCCGGCTTTTAACTCCCACTTTGCTTTTTCAATTTCTATCCACAATGTCTTGGAGTCGGCGCGTATTTGAGCATATTCAAGAGCATTCCCTTCTATGCAATTTCTCTATTTGTGTCGTTTTATCACCTTTCTTCAGAGGGCAATAGAATAAAAATGGGATCTATTATGAAACCCTGTTCTCTGCAAGCCGCAGTAGGTTGATGCTATATCTATTCTAATTTCATCTTCTTTGCGCTCATTGCTTTCTCCGACATGTTTTAATATTTATCTGCACACTGGTCATTATAGTCGTTATATTGAATTGAGGTCCTTTCCGCGCCTTTGCGTTGCCTGGAGCGATCGTGTGACTTACTCGCTTGGGCCCAACTCGGTTTTCTAGGGATCCTCGTCACAGGCCGAGAAATGAAGCTGAACAATACAAATAAAGATACACGTTTCGACTTTCATCAGGTCATAGCTTACATTGTATTCAGACGATGAGGCTTGGCTTGTCTTCGTCCATTTACTGGATATCTTTCGGCTGACAACTGGGCTCTGGCTGCGGCACAGAAGGCCTAGTAGCTACAGAGCAGCCTTGCCCTCAGCAGGTGACATGCAACTCTACGAAAAGAGTGAAATCACAAAAACCCTTTTGCAATTCAACCGCCGTTTTGATCTCCTGGTTCGTCAAAATCTCCAAGCCACTTGACTCATAATTTGTTGGCTGCAGGGATGTTGCATCTCCTCCAATACAGTTCCTTGCTCAGACAACCAGCCTCAAATGCTTCTCAGCCCCGAAGTTTTGTACTGGCTTCCGTGTGGATAACTTTTAAAGGATGATCTCCTGGAGCCTGCTGGAGCCTATATGGCGAAGCCTCAGCGTGAAGCCATATAAAGAGAGACTGCTTTCCTCCACCTTGTGTTGATTTCACTGATCTACGTTCAACAGTCCCTGAAAGAAACTTCCAATACAACGCCATAACAATTACTATTCTGAATCTCTTTGAACAGATTACGGCAAAGGTTAGTTCGAATCGTCGAGATTCTATCAACGAGAAGAAAGCTGATAACCTAATAATTAGATGTGCGAATGGCAAGAATGGTTGTATGGCTGCGGCCACTTCGAGCGTTATCGGTTGCTTTCAAGCTGCGCAACCAACGCAACTTGCGCGGTTACAACTCAAACTCCTCAGCAAATGATTCACGTCATCGTCCAGAACGACAAAACCTGTCCTACTTGTTCTTATCCCTCCCCATCTACCAGCGATTCCTCCACAGGGTGAGACGTTACTTGAGATCTGTCTGTCAGTAGCTGATACTAACAAGTATGCAGTTAAGCGCAATATTTGCGGCGAAATCGCCTCGAAACCTGTCGACATGGCTTTTTGTTTTCGTTGAAGTTTTGGAATATAATAGGATGATTTCATGCCATGAGGTACCCATTATAGCATGATATCAGCGCTGTCTTTTGGTTTTTTTTTTTTTTTTTTTTTTTTTTTTTAGTTAAATTGATCCAACTGTCTTTAACTCTATGGCAAGAGAATATCAATTATATATATGAGAGAATATCCGTACCACGTAGCAATGGATCATATCATGTGATTTTGGTGTTGATTTCTGCCTGTTGAATCTGTGTAACCTCCTGTTAGATATGGGGGGTCCGTGCGCAAGCTCATATTATAAGTTCAAGCCAAACTCACAACTACGAAGTAAAATTATCCCCAATCTCCTCGCCATTTTGTCCTCTAGTATTTTTTTTTTTTCGCCGGAAAGACTGTGACTTCCAGATCATAATTTAGCTGCATTATATTATTCTAGCTACATTTTCAAATATCTGTCCTCTTGCATTCGTCCAAACTCTGCTCCAAAGTCGTTACAGCATGCCTACCATAGAGGAGATCAATCAGGCGGTCTTCGACGCTCTTAACGAGCATCACTCTATCCGCATCCTCGGTGACCTACCTACAGAGTTTCTCAACGAAGAAGACTACATCGGTTCGACCATGGAACTGATCAAGGATTTTGTCGACGTATGGAAGGAAAAGGCAAAAACACTCTTCGTCGCTGTCGAAGTTTGGCCAAGACATAGCTACTTTGCCCTCGATCTCAATAACGACCGTTACAACTATGACACGGCTCACATTGAGATCATTCGCCTGCCTGTCTACCTACTCCGGCTATCCAGAAGAAGCCGCAAATGGAAAATCTTCAGGCACAGGCCCGAAGATAGAGGGCTAGCCGAGAGAATTGCGTTCTTGCATGAAGGCAATGGCCAGGCCCCGACTCCTTTTCTTGGGGATCATATCAAGGGAGTCGTACACCTCTCACCTCGACGCCTTGGCTGTCCGAATCCTCTTGGGGACTAGGATACTAATTTCTTCGTCCTGAATTTCTGGGATGTATCATGATTCATGTCCCATTCAGACACTCGGAGCCGTTGAGAAACTTGGTCTGGAGTATAGTCTCTGGAGTTCAATAGCAATGCTTGCATCGACCAATTTCCAGCACCGGAGACTCGAGTAACTGGGCTTTGTCATGGGATACGCAGCGGCACTACACACTACCTTTACGCCAACGTTGCAAATCAACTCTCATCTATTTTAAGACAGTTCACTTGGATGCTTGTCCCACAGAGCGACTAGAAAATCCTGAACTAGGGCCTCTTGCACGCCATACCAGTCCGTGATTAGGGATGGGGTGTCCTCATCTTCGTGACGGCTGAGCAATGTGTCTCCAACCCTTGTATCGGCAAAGATGAAGGCCATGCAGCTTCAAGGTCGAGGACACGATTAGATGATATTACATTATGAGTCTAACGAACTAGTCTACGTGCTCAATGATTACACAATTAATACTTTCTTTTGCATATATTGACTGATCAACTTCTATTTATTTTATTTCGTTTTTTTGGCTTCTGAGTTTGCCCAACCTTTTCCTAACGAGACTTTCGCGGACGCCCCGTGGTGAGGCGCTTTGCAGATATTCATGTTCGCGGACCTGTACGCGGCCCTCTACATGCCCGATGCTGGGTGAAGTGAATCATGACTTAGAGAAATTACTTAGTGTTCTGAAGGGTACAGGAAATGGTTCTGCCCGGATGAACTGCAGCATACCATCTGAGGTGGTAGTCTGGTAGAGGATGAGCAGAGCTGCTTCTTTTTCTTCGAAAGCATAGCACGTCCTAAGCGGGTGTCCTCCCTCTTGTCATGATGCCTTTACGCCGTATATACGCATGTAAATACCTCACTTCTACATATCTCTCACAGAGTCACTGGTACAAACACATCGAAACATATCAGGTCCTTGATAATCTAATATCTTTTTTTTTCTATGCAGAATACAGTTCTATTTCTGAAGCTTCTCATCTCTGTTTTTTGTAAAAATGCAAACCCCATGTTTTATCTTGTCGCGTGACTCATTGACTTCATATTATTTCGTAAAAAATTCTATCGTAAATTGGCCATACTAATGCTCGTGACCTTGATATGCTGGTTCACTGGTTCGCTGATTTGCTGGTTCGCGGAATGAACAAGAAAAAGAATAACGACAACAACAGAATAAAAGTGCAAAAGAGATTTAAAAACACTGTTTACTTAACACGCTATGCGACGCAAAATCAATCATAAAAATAAATCAATAAATAAATGAATTAATCAAGATTTTTAAAGCTAGAACGTTGACGAAAACAATACTGACAGATCTAAAACTGTAAACACAAACGAGTAACCAGAGTCGTCTGCAACAGAACAGTCTGCATTGTACGTTGCTCTATCTCAATGGACTGGCACGCGTAGAAGGAAAGGAAACCTGGCTTATTTCAGGAGCAAAACGCAACAAACAAACAGTTTGTCCGGTTCTTTTTTTTTTTTTTGGTGTAGTGAAGCCTTTCATTGTTTGGGCGGGGAAAATGCGCAGGTACGCGTATGCAGGACATGAGACGAGCGGAGTAAAAAGCGGAATAAAAGAAACAAAACGAAGGAAACGAAACGAAGCGGGAAAAAAGGAAACGAAGAAATGAAAACAAGGAAAAGAGAACGGGGGAAAGAAAAAGAAAAGAACAAACAAAAATCGTAACGAAAACGAAAGAAAAATAAATGAATGGACAAAAATAAAACAAAAAGACAAAAGTAAAATAAATGAAAACGAGCACAGAACACGAAAACACGAAACACGAGACACGAGGGTAAAAGCCAAAAAGGGGAAACGAGGAACGAGGAACGAGGAACGAGGAGCATGAACAGGAACAAGGATTCTAAGATTGTTTCCAAGTAAGCGGGGAGGCGAGGCGCAGCAGCGAAACAGTAAACGGCCGTAAGTTAGTAGGAGTTCAGTGTACCAGCCAGCCAGCCCAGTCAACCGGGTGAACCAACAAAGAGGACCAAGTTCAGCCGAAAGTTAGCGAAACAAGGCGGTAAAACACGTAGAAACGAGCGAACCAATAATAGCGACAAAAAAGAAAAAAATAAAAAAAAGGACGACCAGACAAGGGGACCACATGATGCAAAGGGACAATCATGCTAGCCAAGGCAGCCATTTTGCCAAGTAATTCGTGTTTTCTCGAATATTACCACAAACGAACAAAACCGCCCATCTGGTGTCATAGTCAGAGTCAGGATGACTCCCTCCGGCCATGGTACGTTTGAGGTCGGATAGGCAATTGTAATTGTAATAGATTCGCTCGTCTTTCGTTTCGACCTTGTGTCATCAGTCTTGGCTGTGTCGTTTCCCTTTTCCTTTTTGGTAGCTCCTTAACTCCTTAGCTTGAGAGCTTCAAAGGCGTGGCGTCTGCTTGGTCCTTCCGTTTGTCGCAGTCACAGGATCTAAGGAGTCACGATCCACATGGTCCAGTGTGTTTACTGCCTGAAGCTGGCCTAGCCGCCTGACTGGCTGTTCCCCTGAAATTTTTTAAATTTTTTTCAAATTTTTTTTTTCTCCAAATTTTTTTTTCCGGTATTGCAAATTCCGCAATATCGTCCTTCTTGGCTGACCCGGCGTCGGTCTCCTGCTCCCCGGCATTGGTCGATGCGATCCAAAAATTAACAACTTTAGTGTCATCGTCGGAGTGAGCCCCGCCAATGAGTACATTAGTACTCAAGATGCGCGGGAAATGTCGTCATAAATGTAAATCTTCGTCTTTCCTCAGTCTTGGCTGGCTTGTTTCTTCCCAAGTATCCACCATCTTGTCCGAACTCGACCCCTTCTCTTTCCTGCAAATTGGAAGAACCACCCCGCCAAGGGGGGCCTGGCGCCAAATTGGCGCAACGATATGCCGGCGGAATCCAAGCAATAGAAGTAAGGTGAACAAGAGCGCCTGCGCCTCTCTGCATACTGCGCATCCAGCGCTAGTGGTAACGTCGGCCGGGGGACTTATTTTTTTTTTCTGATTGAGTTGAGTTGGTTCTTTTTTTGCGTCCAGACTTCTGTTTGGGTTATCTGGAAATGCATACCATGCGTCCAGCGTATCGGTGGATAATGCATTTTGATACATCAGAGAATAATTGTCCCGCAATTGCAATTTAATGTCGTACTCGTAGTCGTATCCGTGCCGCATCCGTACCGTAATAGCCCACAGGGGAAAGATTCACTTTCGTAAAAGAAATTGGAGAGATGTAAAATTCTTTTTGGTTGCTTTTTCACATCCCACGCAATGCAGTCACCGTCGGTACGAGGAGCTGTGGTAGCCTCCACTCGAGTAGCCAGAATCATATCCGCCATGGCTCGAACTGGACGAGTAATCGCGACGTCGAGGAGAGTGCTTGTCGCAGGTATACCCTACCAATACCGTTTTCTCTTGGACATAGTGACCACGAGAGTTGTAGGCCGAGCATGGGTCGATGGCATGCTTGTAGTAGAGGCACCGGCAGACCGAGTAGCGTTCAACGACTTGGTAGCACATGGTGACAGTTGTGTCGATATTCTTTGCTCTTGAAACAATCGAAAGTCAAAGTGACTGTGCACGAGGATTGGTCTGATGACAGCAACGTTCACAAAAGAAGAGATCAATGATCAGGATGAAGCAAGGCAGGTTTTCGAAAAAGCCAAATGAATATATTGAAGTAGAGCAGATGACAGTCACACGAGGTACACGAAATAATGTTCGATGGTTAGAAGAAGTTGCTTGTGGATGATGCTAGAGGACAGGAAATAGAACAAAAGGCATGTGCTCAAGGTGGGTTTATATCCCTAGGCATCACCGAGGCAGCGACAGCACCAGCAGCAGACTGCCGGAGGCATCGACCGTTGGCAAGGAGAAGAGCTGCTGCATAGCCCTAGGCACCGACGATGAGCTCAGACTAAGCAACCGACCGTTTTGGCCAGAGCCACGGCTGCACGCCTGACGGGCCAACCCGCTACGGGGACAGCCGCGAGGAACGCAGGCACCAACCAGGGAGGTGCGTTGGTGTGTCTCTGGCGCAAGATCTCGTAATGGGTCGAGCGTGGGGATCGCATGTTGTGGTATGTTTAGTGTGTTCGGTCTTTGTGTGTCTATGTGTTAGTGATGGGACAGGGTGGGTTGTAGTTGGTGTGTGTGTCTAAAGCGGGCAAGAGTGAGTGTGCGCGTGGGAAGACTATGGGGCGAAATGTGTGTGTGAATAACCACGGGGTCGGTATGACTGCAGCGGGTATGACTCGCTCGTCCGTTCAGCTGGGAGCGGCGCAAGGGTGACGGGTGGCCTCAGCCCTGCCATAGCTGTCAGGGCAGCATACCTTCTGCCGCACCGACGCAATGGCTCTGGGATACGATCAGCCGCTTATCGGGTCGGATGTGGCAGACATGGGATGAAGAAAAAAAAAAGAAGAGTAATAAAAGACAATCGGCCAAATATTTCTGCGTTGATGACGGGACATGTTGGCGGGAAAGAGTGATGATTACTACATTGCTGATGACTGGTGCCTGATGCCGGATGATGTTTGCTGATGATGGTGATTGTTGATGGTTCACGATACGCTAACGAGAGCAGTTGTTGCTTCCAACATGGGAAGGAGCCGTGCATGAAGGCGCAGACGAACCACCAGGAACGAAACGAAATTCGGCGCTCGTGGGAAGGTTGGTACTAAGCACACACGAACAGGGGAACGCAAATCTGCGACAAGGATGGCGTCGGAAATTGGCCGCTTGGCCGATTAGCAAACCCGATGGGGACTCCATAGTGGGGTGGACAAACCTTGGAAAGTAAGGAGAGCGACCTACGATCTGGTTTCTTGGGTCCTCTTCCTTCTGACCGTCTGTCAGCGGCGAGTAAACTTCACTCTAGCACAAAGTCACCACCTAACGTCAGCGGCCTCTATGGGGCGCTAGCATGACCGTATAGCGGACCAGAGGGGGGCTCAGTCCACGGGTGATGACCCGAACCGCGACGGGCGCGGTTCTGTAGTGCCTTGTAGCGTAGAAACAACCCTGGAGATTTTGGGGGCCTTCTCTACCATTTTCCCTTCTAAGTGACACCGGAAGATCGATCGAAACCGAGCTTGCCGAAGACCCATTTTTTCCCTTTTCTAAAGCTCCGCTTCTTGTCGCAGGCCTTGTTTATGCTGTCGGACGTTGGTGACCATGAAGACGTCAATGTCGAATGAGGGGTGAGGCGCAGCAGTAGCGGTATCGAGAGCAATTCGCGAGCGTGGAGAAACCAAAAGAGAGCCACTCCGATCAGTCACGATGAAATTGAAACCGAATTTGTTCAAAGAGGGAATTGACGCTGGGGCTGCAATACGAGGTCTGTTGCTATGTTGGCTGGGTGCGTGAGTTGAGAACCGAAAAGAAACGAGTGTCTTGAAGGCATCGCTCCCAGCGAGGAAAGGAAGAAAAAGTAAGAATGAATCAACCAAAACCTGTTCGTGGGAGCCTGGGCTCGGAACTCGTCTTGGGGACTTGAGCCACAGTGGGATGTGATTGATTCAATTGGAAATGAGAGCTCAAAGGCTGCCAAGTACCGAGTGGATCGTGTTGGAACACGACGTGGTACAAGGTGGATTTGGTCTTCCTTGTCACTGTCAGTATTACAGGTAGAGGCATTTTCACTCGACAACCAACCGGACAATGATCATGTCTCTCCATTACCTTGCATATCGGGAAATTAACACTGCCATTATCATGATTATTGTGGTCGCCAACATCTTCATCAGCATCGTCATCAGCGGCACAACTGAATTGCTTAAGCTATGTTCTTTGCCCTTTTAGTAAAAAGAACCAACCTGGTAATCGGCGTCGTCGTCCTCATCCTCATCATCAAATTGAGCCCTGGCTGTTCAATTAGGACTCATTGTGCCGTACTGTAACTCCGTATGTTGTAGCCTCTTCGGTGAACATCCTTGGCTTTGTTGGTATACCACCGTATTTCGCGCCGCAGGAACGGCCCGCGAACTCTAACCCAAAAATAAATCCAGATTAGCGAAGCACTTGGAATTTCTTTTCGGACACAATTAGACTCATCCCTCTGAGCGATTTAAAAAAAGGAAAGCCTTCGCCCACTGAGACTGCAGAGGGGAAATGAGATGGTGAAACATTGGCGCAGTCATGTAGATGAAGTGACAGCTTGGTCAATGCTTTGGTCTTACCTTTAGCTACCGTACTTGTGCTGTTTAGCTAGGTAGTAGTTTTGCTCCAGTCAAGAACTAATTGACCAACTAAATTATTTCCACCTTGGAGGCTTTGGGCAGCCGGAGGCCGTTCGAGCTGTTTAGGCACAACAAGTGAGCTGATTGAGGAACAAATTACCGATTTCATATGCCGTTTGGTTCCTGTTAACTAGTAATGATGTTTCAGCTCACGTAAAGGTGAAGGAACCGGTAGCTAAGCTCTTGCCCCAAGCTTGGTATCAAGGCTGAGCAAATGAGGGTGTTTAGAGCGATATATCACTGCTAATTGTCGGTAATATTCAAACATAGATTTAGCGTCGTGAATAATACCTAAGGTAGTTGAGAAATGCAGATCTCCTACGCGCGCATGCATGGATCATGATTTGGGTTATGGTAAACTTGATGTTGTTAAACTAGGTAAGTACCTAACTTGACACTGTCCCACTCTGGAGATGATAGCCTGTGTATAGTCTATTAATAACCCCCACTTGGTGCCTGAACAGCCACAATCCATAATAATGAAATCACGACAAATAATAATGATTACCCCAGACACATGGTTTGAATTGGCATAGAATCTGATATGAAGAAGAGAACAAATAGATAAGATTGAATATCCATGACAAATTCCATTTGCTTTCAACTTTACTCCACTCTTGCTCCAAGTCCCCGGCACATGCCAAGTAATGACACCCCTCGCTCCCACCATATCGCACCGGTGTATCAGGGGTGCCTGAATTTGAGTAAGCTCTACTTGAATGAAGTCATCTCATGTCATCTCAGTTGAAGCACAGCGAAGTTTCGATGATCTGCCCGCTATCCATAGTTGGGGTGACCCCTGCGAACTGCGAGAATTTTTGTTCTCTTCAAGATTATGGTATCTCTTGGTTTGTCGCTGCGGAAGTCTAATAATCGCATTGAAAAATCCAAATCTCTACCGGAATCTATAGCGGTAGTCAATTAATTGGAGGTGAAAAGATAAGGAAGGGAAAAGATTGTCATCGGAAACCAAATCAAATAGAAAAAGGTAAAAA
>NW_017264195.1:1114230-1134522 GCF_001619985.1 Xylona heveae TC161 | reverse complement strand
AAAAAAAAAAAGAAACATGCAACAGCGGGGATTCGCTGGTCGTCACCGACCCAACTACTAGTCCGCCGATCTGAGGCTTATGTATGGCAGAGCGGACGGGATGCCCAGTTCTCCTCAGTCTATGGTCGCATGTGCTTGGAATCCTTTAATTGTAATCCTTATACCACAATCTCACGGTCTGTTTCTGGATAGATGGTAGATGCTCCACAATCAATAGATGTTCTCAATTTACTCCCACTTGTTATTCAAGAGTTTATACTTCTAGGTGGACTTCTAAATTGGCACAAGACCAAGAGGGTAATATTATTATTTTATGGGCGAGAGAATCCTTGCTTCGAGAAGGAAGGACCCATCCAAATATTATACTTTGAAAAAGCCTCATAACTAAGGTAAAACACGAGAGAGCATCTAAAGCTTGGATAGAGAAGAAACAAATTAAAAAAAAAAAAAAAAGCAAATTCATCCATCGCTATGTCTTACGTCAACCATTGAAGGTTCCCTCTTACCTGTCACCTCGGCAAGATAATTCACCGTAGTCGTCAGTTTCCATAGTTCTCAATTCCAAACAATGCCGTCCGGCAAATCAATGAAGCGAGCAAAACCCGCAATCATGGCACGCAAATTAAATGATTAATTTGAAACTGCAATGACCAATGGTGACACCTACCCCTGCCTGACGAATTGACACAGTACAAATAGAAGGCGAACACTGATGCCTGGCAGCAACAAGGATTGGTATCCTAGTCGTTGTGGCATGCATACGGAGTAACCCATAAGCCAGACGGCAGATTCTGGACCTCCCCACTTTCTGGTTATTACCACCGATACAACCAACTAATGAACAACCCGCCAATTGACCAGCGAAATAAAATAAGGCATCCAAGCAATATACACGGTGGGCAGGCATCAATTGTTCGAGACCGCGGCCATCTAATTCTCTTAACCCACCATAAACTACGTCGACACCCCACTACTGTACATGCCTTTTCAGCCGCATCTCCCCTCCCCTCCCTTCCCCACCAACACCTACTAAGCCACCCCACGCTGCAATCAGTCGCTCACTTTCTCGAACACGCATACATAAACGCGGTCTCTCTTTGCACTACTCATCGTAGTCCGTAAGCTCAGCTAAGCATAGCCAAATCGAGCCAAACAGAGCAATGTTCGAATACTACCTGAATCATCTGAACTAAGTCGCCCAAAGGACTACGATCCGCCCTCCTGACGTACGCCCGCATGCATCGACGCATGAGAATGACAAATCTCATTGAGAGTAACCATATTGGTTATTCCTGCTTGCCAAATACCCGTTGCGCAACGAAGCGCGCCGCACAGAGCGGCTACGCTGCGTGTCAGGACGCGGCAGCTGGCTCAAATTGTGACCCTAAGTGATGATGGTAGTGGCAATAATTTCAGGCTCCAACCAGAAAACATTCGCCAATACGATGACACACAAGAGTACATGACCACCAACGCTGGCTGCGACTCGCACATCCAACTAAGCCTGGGGACGCTTGCGGTGGCAGAAAGGACCAATAGAGCCAAGATGCCAAGAGGCCGTGGATCATGTGGTTCATGGTTTTCGATTCTGGAATTCCAAAAATCGAAAATCCAGTCACGAACGATCATGGCAAGGGCATATCTATCTCGCTGATCGAGTGGATGATGGACCGTCAGACATTCAGTGGCGATTTACAGCTTAAGCCCCTTGCTTGAACAGCCAGTCTGCATGCACGTCGGCAGCAAAGTTGGTAATGTTGAACTCGTTGCCTGTTTGCATTTGGGGTGCCGGCATGCCTGGCTTGATGCCATCTCCAGCAGGGACTGGCATCATTCCATCCGCTGCCGCCGTCACAGGCAACCGTGGCAGATTGAAAAAGTTGAAGACATCGAGATACTCGAGTTCGTTGGGCTCAGGCGCTCGGGGGAAAGCCGCGGGGACTGCCTGCGACACCGGTTGTCGAGGTTGTCGGGAAATGAGTACGTCTAGATCGTACGCACAGCGGCGCATGTCCGCGAGAATACGCACGCTCGATGGCGTCACTCTCTCTTCCCCGGCGCCCGCCGCACGTTCCGATTCTCGATGTTCATCGAGCACTCGCTGCAAGATGGTCGTATACCTCTCGGCAACTTTCCAGTACTGACCCATTTCTCGGAGCGTGTCCACAAAGAACTGAATATCCGGGCTCAGCCGATGTTCAAATGTTGAGCCATGCACTAGGAGAAGGCGAGCCGCGACCCAGATAGTAAACGCAAAAGGCGGACCAAGCTTGTTCAGCATGCCATTTCCCACAACGAATCTACCTAATGTCGCGATATTCTCGACGGCAGTCAGACACCGTTGGCTTGCACTGTAGGATGGAGCGAATATCGACGAGCGGATGGTTGGATATGCTGCAGACGAGTTTATTCGAATCACAACACTGTGCGACTCGTGAGCTTTTTACATTCTCATAAACGTAGGTGTGTCATGGATTTTCGCGATTTCTGCGAAAAGTTCAGAAGCACAAGTCGTTCATTGGAAGAGACTTACGTATGGTATGTAGCATGAAGCATAACCCAGCCGCAATTGACTACCTTGTTGCCATTTGGCAAATTGAAGAGCCGTGAAATATTTCCATATTCGCTCGGCAGCTTCGAATACCAGGTTGTAAGTTCCCCCTCGAGCTCACGATATTGTCGTTGCCAAGTTTCTACGTCTGGAATCGCGCTAATATCAACCGGCTTTCTTAGGAATTGGTGGATTCGAGACAATATGCCGAGGACCTCGATATAATATGAAAAGTATCCCAAATTTTCGGGTCGATCTAGACTGTAATCAGTTCGCCGCGGTGTGCGGAACCAACGCGTCTCCACCGGTCGATTCCGGGAGAACAAGTCGTCTCTGCAGGGCAGCTTCCGATCGATTTCCTTATCGTCAAGGGCAAACTCGAACGATGTGGCAATGGTCGTATAGCGGTCCAGCAGATAAACTGCCCAGAACAGACGGCGCCGGCTCTCCTCTTCAATCCAATTCATGGGTTCGGGTAGGACAGCTGCACCGAGAGTTGCGATGGATGGGAATTTGGGCGAAGCCAGTGACGAGGTAGATTCTGCTGCGAGTCCTAGTTGCACCACGGCACGTGTGATGAGTGCCAAAAGATTCCATCCTGGCGGTCCGTTGGATGAACCAGTCAGGTCAAGAGCCAGAATGACCATGGCCTGGACTGCTTTGACGGATGAGTTTTCAAGTCCGTACAGCACCACCTTCTGCTTGGAAGTGTCATGGTAACGTCGCCGAGAAGCCTCGTCCAAGCGGGGATCGTTGGAAAATCGTAACGTGGTGGCAACAATGGCATGAAGCATAATCCTGTCTGCTTCGTCAAGCGTGGATGGACGGAAAAGGGTCTCAATAGTTGTCTTGCGGTGAAGCAGCGGAATCCACGTGTTGATATGCTTGAAATAAAGATCAACAAGAGAGTAGAGTAAGTCATAGGGTGGCAACTCCTGATCCTGTGTGGTCACTGGTCCTACCCCATTAGATATGCCCATATTCGAACGATCTAGCGGCGGCGCCGAAGGCGGGGGATAGAAACCGTGGACTCCTTGCGACATGTGCGGCACCTGTGATATACCCGACTGCGGTATTGCATCACTAGTTGGCGGCGGCGGCGGAAAGCCATTCTGCTGCGGCAGTAGAGGCGTTGGTGTCTCAAGTTGTCCGGAGTAGTCTGAAAGAGGCGGAGAATTGGCCTGGCTGGCCTGGAAGAGGTGAGGCTTTTGTAGGAAGATGGCAGCGTCGGCCGAGGGAGGAATCTGCGGGACAGGGACCTGATTTATTGCGGATGTGCGAAAGGCAGACACGTCGGTCTGCGGTGACGGTTGGTTCGTCGAGACGGAGCTAGGTCCGAAATGCGCATCGAGAATTCGACTATGGCTACGTAGAACGTCCTCGAGTCTGTCTAAACAAGGTGTTAATATTATGCCCATTGATCACTTAGATGCCCAATCGCGTGTCATACCGAGCCGCTGTTCCAATTCTCTGCCATAACCCGCTCTTAAGCCAGGTTTCTTGCGTTCCTTGTATTCGCAAATTTGTCCTGCCCCACCGTCGTGTCAGCAGCAGTCGTCTTTCAAACGATACAATTTTGCATCGAAAGATTTGGGTTCGTACCATTTCGGGAACACCAGCCACAGGACGGATGGCCACGATCACATTTCACATGCAGGAAGAGTCAGTCGAAGCTGGGAGAGGATAAAACCAATGTTTCTTGGAAGCGAATACTTTTCTCTGTTTGCACAATTCACACCTGTCGCATCGGTTAGAGTCAAGTAAAGAAAACTCAAGCAGGTAGTGTTTATGGGCAACGCCAATGGTATCTTAGGCAATGACATACGAGACAGACATGGGCCTGCGCCTCTTGCGCGAGCCATCTTGATCTTCTCCGGCGCTTTCATCACCACTGGAATTGTTGTTGGGCTGAGGACTTTCGTACTTGGCATCAATGGCTGACTGGTCGGCAATGGAGTCCGACCGCGCAAGCACATGAGTAGGCGATTGATGCTGTTGCTGCTGAGCAGCCGAGGGAGTCAGCGCGTGCGCGGCAAGCTGCGACGACTGCTGCTGATGGTGCTGATGCTGGTCCATGTCGATGAGCGACAATTAGCAGGCTATCGATGGTGATCATGGCTTCGGTGAAAGTGAAAGCGTTGGGCCGAGCCTCGGGGGAGTCGAAGGAGAGGCAGATTTGCCAAGCTGGGGTTATGGGATTATTGTTAGTCAAAAAAGTCAACCGACCCAGAAGGGGAAACCCCACCGTCGCAACCCACCATCTCCAGTTTTTAACCCCGCAGACCACTAAGAAGAAGCCACCCCCAACTTCGCTTTACCCTTTTCCGTCCTTTGCTCCTCTTTCTCCCTCTTCTCTTCACAGGAACTTCCATTGGCTCTGGTAACTGCTGTGCCTCTGTAGAGTATACACAGTACTGCAACTTGAGCATACTGTGCTATGCAAGTACTGCATAACCTTTCACAAGCATAACCTCACACTTCAGCACGCGCTTCAATCGAAGCCACTCCGCCCTCGTGCTTGTCCCAAACCGCATCATCTCTGCGTCAAGGGTCCTTCTGGGCCCAGGCCAGCCCAGTCTATCATAACTCGACCCATCTCTACCAGGTCCCGCTTGCAAGGGTGAAAGATGCACCGAAAGCTAAAAGTGACGCGTTTTAGATCTGCCCTCTTTTTTGAACTGATAGGAGATCCATTGCTAGTTGGTCGTATTCTAGCATATTTGACCGTGCTAGACAGCTTAGAAGAGTCAGTAGGAGAGTATTAAAAGAAGACGCAAGACGTTCCTGTGTGCATGTAGTGAAAGGAATTGCAGTCCAAGAACCTCCTCCCCTTTCGTTCCTTTCTTCATCTCTGGTCCTTTTGCCATGGCTGCATCATCGTCATCCTCTTCTTCTGTAAAGACCTTCCCGACGATAAAGGAAGTACGCACTTTCATCATCGAAGGCGTCGGTTCAGGTGGTGACTATCATAATGTTCGTGGCGGCCATTGGCTCGTTGATACATCAATTGCTACTCCCATGTCCCGATGGGAAAAATACCGAGCCCAGCGAACTTCATGGGGCATCAATGTCTTGGGGTCATTCTGTGTCGAGATTGAGGCCACTGATGGCACAAAAGGTTTCGCTACGGGCTTTGGTGGCCCTCCAGCATGTTGGCTTGTCTCCTCACATTTTGAGCGATTCCTCATAGGAGCGGGTGAGTAGCAGCAAAGGCAAGCCAAGAATTTGGCCGCTAACGGCAACGCAGATCCTCGAGATACGACTCATTTGTTTGAACAAATGTACAGAGCATCGCTCTTCTACGGTCGCAAAGGATTACCAGTCGCCGTCATCTCCGTGATTGATCTTGCTCTTTGGGATCTCATAGGCAAGATTCGCAATGAGCCTGTTTACAAGATGATTGGTGGAGCAACTCGATCACGACTCAACTTTTACTGCACCGGCCCAGAACCCTCTGCTGCCAAGGCCATGGGTTTCTTTGGCGCCAAGGTGCCACTGCCTTTTGGCCCAGACGAGGGACATGCGGGGCTGAAGAAGAATATTGAGTTTCTTCGTAAGCATCGAGAAAGTGTGGGACCCGATTTTCCTCTGATGGTCGACTGCTATATGAGTCTCAACGTACCATATACGATTGAGATTGTCAAGGCGTGCGAGGAGCTCAACATCAATTGGTGGGAGGAGTGCCTAAGTCCAGATGATCCAGAGGGCTTCGAGCAGATCAAACGGGCTCATCCCACCATGAAATTCACTACTGGAGAGCATGAATACTCACGATACGGATTCCGCAAGTTGATTGAAGGCCGCAATCTAGACATTCTTCAGCCCGATGTTATGTGGGTCGGTGGCATGACAGAGCTGCTCAGAGTGGCCGCCATGGCTAGCGCGTACGATATCAGTGTTGTGCCTCACGCCAGTGGGCCCTACAGCTATCACTTTGTGGTTTCGCAAGCCAACTGCCCTTTTCAGGAGTACTTGGCCAATTCGCCAGACGGCAAGTCAGTGCTCCCTGTCTTTGGTGACCTTTTCACCAATGAACCTATTCCAGTCAATGGTTACCTTGACGTATCAGAACTGGACAAACCAGGGTTTGGCCTTGAAATCAATCCTGCGGCACGGTTACTGCCAGCAAACAATATCTTCAACCCGGCTCCATCAAGGCCATTGAGTTTCAAGGATGAACGTAATCATGTGGGGAAAGAGGCGGCAACAAAATAGATATCATCTGACAGCTTGGAAATGTGCATGGGTGTTCCTTCTGTCATTTTTCTTTTGTTTTCTCGTCTTTTGCATTGCGTGATACACAGCGACTTGCCTAATTCTAATATGGTTTGAGAGGGGTGGAGACTTGATTCGTCACTTTTGCTTTCTTCTTAGTCTCGGGAGTTTATCTACCGCGAACATGGGCTTATTTAGCCTACTTCACATGCAACAGCGTTAGTTTTGCATGACAGAACTGCAATGGCAATCATTGCCGATCCAGAAACCGGTTTGAATCAGTAGTAATATCTTGTTACTCGTTATTCATCGGAGATCTCTACCGAAGTGGTTTCGATCTCTTTCACCTGTGACTGCGGGGCATAAGCTTCCTGGCCAGTTCCCTACGTACTCCGGTAGCAGCCTGATGCCTCGGCTGCGGCCCGCTTGCTTGATGGCCCCTAAATTAGCTAAATATCCGCTTGTCACAGTTAAAAGATTCCATTATGATAGCCCTTCTTTCGGGCAGAAATATACCGAGACTATTTTTTTGCCCAGCCGCTCGTACTCTGAAAGTTTATGCCAGTGTCTGGCAAAGCGTTGACGCGTTGTCGCAGATCATGCAGTGATGGATGATGCAGCTCTGGCGGTATCAGAGCATCATTATCAGCTCGCTTAGGCTCTCAATGTATCTTTCAAAGTGTGACCGCAAATAACTGATGGGTCAATCGATTGGGCATGAAAGAAAGAGAGGACCCTGATTTCCCCCAGCACATCCCACTTGGACCGTGCCCCACAACCCCACACGCACGGAGAGGGGAATCTGAGGACTTCCACCTCAGCCACCACGTCCTCTATCACCATCGACAGTCACATACATTGATTGATTGGTGACGAACAGCTCTGAAACAAACAAATCTTGTCAATCAATTGCAAATTTCTTCTACTATACTGTGCCGTTACTCTACCTTGCTCCGAGAGAACCGTGTCTAATCTCTCTCCTCTCTGGGTTCTCCCCACTTTCTACTCCTATGGGTCTTCCCCGTTCAGCTTAGTCAGCGACCATGGCGGATACACAGCAGAGCAAATTATTGGAAGGCAAGTCTGCAGTCATTACGGGTGGTGTCACTGGCATTGGGCGAGCAATTGCTCTGGAATTCATCCGTCAGGGTGCTTTTGTTACTGTCTGCCATCTTGACGATCCAATCTCAGTGAGGCACTTCAACACTTTAGCTCGGGAGGTGGAAGACTCGAGGAACGGTCATAATAGCGTATTAAGCAGCTTTTCTGGAGACATTTCAAAACCTGAGACTGGAAAAGAGCTGATCGAGGATGCTACCAAAACGTTTGGCAAAGTCGACATTTTTGTGAGCAATGCCGGCATCTGTCAATTTGCTGATTTCTTAACGTATGCTCTACCCAATCTCTTCTTGTTTCATTGTTTTTTCTCTCGAAAATAATTTCTTTTTTACGATTAAACGACTGAAGAGGAGGTGTTAAACGTTTCATTGCTAACAAGCTCACCTTATAGGATCGAGCCTGATCTTTTTTCCAAAACTGTACGAACAAACCTTGATGGTGCATTTTATGCCACACAAGCAGCTGCGCGACAGATGGCCGAGCAAGGCAATGGCGGTTCCATTATCGGGATCTCGTCCATTTCAGCACTTGTAGGCGGCGGGCTGCAGACGCACTATACCCCGACCAAAGCAGGCGTGTTGAGCCTGATGCAGTCTTGTGCTGTAGCTCTGGGGAAGTACAACATTCGATGTAATGCTATTTTACCCGGGACCATTCGAACGCAAATGAATGAAGAGGATTTGAGTAATGACGAGAAGCGGGAATACATGGAGAAGCGCATCCCACTCGGCCGGACTGGTGTCCCAGAAGACATTGCTGGCCCAGCAGTCTTTCTGGCAAGTGACATGTCGCGATACGTGGTATGTAATATCCATTTACTATGCAATTGAGGGTAGGGGATCATGTTGACTAACATTTTCTGTCTCAGACTGGCGCACAGCTACTCGTCGATGGTGGACTCTTTGTCAATTTACAATGAGCCAGACGACGGATATATCTGTCAGATTCCGAGGATAAAATTGCCGTACGATATTTTATGTAATGAAGCACTGCCAGTTCTGCCAATGCTATCGCAGGCACATTTCTACAATTCCAATCCATACGCGCGTATGGCCGTCCCACTCCAGACCTGGCGTGCTTCTTCCTCCGTTACACCTCGCTGTTCAAGCAACAGTGCTACAGTTGCCCGCCAATTCTTCCAGGCATGGCGAGTTCCCGCTCCGCCAGCATTGCATACTGGCCAATCACTCCCAAACATGATGCGCGACGGACCAAAGGCGTCCATTGCCACGTCAAACCACGGTTGAATGTGCGCCACAATCTCAGATACCGGCCACGGCTTGTCAATCTCTTGTGGGGGCAATTCTGCAAAACCGCCCGAGAGCTTCATGTACGTTGTTGGAAACGACGCCATGCGTTGAATGAGTTCTCTCCACTCGAGGAAACTCGGTTCGTGCATGGCATTGGCCGGATCAATGCGCATATTCGGTTTACACAGATGGTCTGTCTCATTAGCAAATATACTAAAAATTATTCAATGCGGATATGATATCCATGCTGTAAGCAACTTAAAATCGATCGAGCAGTGAAAAGGAAAACCTACTTATCACAATTTTCGTCTTCTTCTCTTCATCCTCCTCGCCGGCCATGACCCGCTCCAGCATCTCCACCGCCTCGTGTAATTGCCAGATTCCACCCTGTCGTTGATCCACCCCAAGATCAAACGCGTAGCCTTTCCGTCCTAGCCACTTGACCCCTTCAATGAACTCGTCTGTGAGCAGAACTCCGGCCGGCTTGTCCTGGACTAAATACCGAAATCCTTTGATCCGGCCGAACACGTCCTTACCACCACCACCACCACCGTAACCCTTACCATCCCCACCATTTGCAACGACACGACTACTACCAGCATCACTATACCCCGCACATCGTGCCCTAACACACGCCAAATACGTCTCCAAATCTGGGCCCCTCCTCAACTTCCTCCCCTTCTTGCACTTATTCTTACCCTCACCCTCACCCTCTCCCTCTCCCTTGCCAGAAGCTCCATGATGATTCACACCAAGAGGAAGCGGCGCCCAGGGCACAATGCCGACGCACATGTTCCCGTGTCCTGCCCCGTGCCCCTCGCCCGGCCGAGACATGTCCCGGACGACGCGCGCAATAAAATCCAGTTCCGTCAGCGCGTCTTGCCATCCTTCTTGCCCTTGCCCTTGCCCTTGTCTTTGTCCTTGTCCGTCTTCTTTCCCCATATCATCTTCTTTGCCCGTTCGGTCCTCATCCTCATTGCCCATTTCTTCTCGCCCAAGCGGAGTAAACCGCCTCTCCCACCCCATCAGGCTCTCATCACGGACATGCGCGCGCCGGTCCGCTTCGAGAAAGACATACCCTCTCAGCTCAGCGGGGTTGCCCGTCGCAGCGAGGTACTCGTCCATGGAGTGCTGCGCGTCGAGCGCGCAGCCGGGCGACCACCAATTAAGTGACGGGAGCTCGGAGGAGGGGAAGAGGTGGATGTGTGAGTCGATGATTGTGGTAGGATTTGTAGTCATTGTGATTCTCCTTTGTTTTTGAGGGGGAGGGGGAAGGGGAGAATGCGTGTGTTGCCTTTCGTTTGCCCCTTTTTTTGCTCAAGGAAGTTTTTGGTCTTGGATTGCAGGGACAGTCAATTACTCGGCACAATTTGACTGCACTTTGTCGTCGATCCCCGAGTTCGCAAACCGATTGATCAATTGAGCAATTGACAAAAATCAATTAAGCAACAGAAACTCCGTAAGTCGCCCGTCGTGTACTAGATAGCTAGATGCACGTTAGACTGAATTGCCTTGACTGCGGATATAATTTTTCTTCACAATCGTGAATAATAGCTAGTTCGTATATACACCAACCTAGACACAATTGAACTGTCAATTGCCAGAGAAATTCAAATTAAAACGTGTAAGGAGCTCGTCACGACTGACAATTGACACTTTGACAATTGAATCGGGAGGTATAAATGTAGAGCGTGGCGCGGCAATGCGGGGAAAATAGAGCCGTTGAGTTACGTTGCGTTGAGTTGTAACTCTAGTTTCAGTGTCAACAACTCAGCTATAACTTACCTACAGTCAGGTGTGACTTAAACTGTGTCTGTCGTATCTTAATCTGTGACATCACACAACACCCCGCGAAAAGGTCTCGGGGTAGCTCGGTTGGTCGGGGGGACGATGAACCGAGGTCATGACTCCAGGAGACCGTCTTTTCATAACGTTTACTACTACTACTACCAACCTACCAATCTACCAACCTGACACGATTACGGCGTACAACCAGCGGTGGTCAGGGCGTTCGGGCATTGCGTAAATATAATGATATTACGGCCGTAAAGATAATACCGTAAAGATAATAATACTCCGGCACATATACCTAAAGGGTAGCATATTGGTAAATAATGCATCCACTGTAAGATAAACTATATGGTTTGAGCATCAATGCACGCATAATATTAATGGTGTATTGAAGCATTGAGAAAAATAACCCCAAATAACCCCAATTGATTCTTTTTATATCCCCATTTTTAAAGTATGGACCACCATATAAACAAGAAACTCCCAAGGCCTCAAAGACGCCCGTGAATTTTTAAAGATGAAGTTTGTACAAAATTTGTACAGTGAGCGCTGGTGGATTTTGATCGAGGGAATAAGGGGACGGCAATGGAGGGGAAGAAGGCATAAAGGACGTGGCGAGAAGTCTAAAAGGATATTCTGATGTAAATGGGAAAGTCAAGACCAGTGAGAAGAAGAGCGAGAAGAAGAAATAAAAGAACACAGTCCTCCTGTAACAAATAGTAAAAGTAATCGTGAGAGATTTGGCACACGAGAAATAGACGGGATAAATGTACAAGAAGAAATTGAGAGGCCATTAAGACGAATGTATCCCCATACACATCCTTTACTGAGGAAGATCGCTGGGATAGTAGGAAGGAGGAAAAGACTGCTGCTGCGGCACCGATGCCGATCCTAAAGGCGAAGGGACCTGCGATTGGACTTGGTCGGGTGAGGGCACGCTCGGGTGAGACAGGTGAGGATCAAAATCTGATATGAGGCTAAACTGGGTAAGCTCCTGCGGAAACGGGGAAAGAAAATTATCGAATCCAAAATCGGCAAGGTTGGGTATATCCGTCGTAGAAGTCATAAAATCCATCATGTCGACGCTGCTGCGGTGAATGTTGTTTTGGTCTGTCGGGCTCATCGAATTAGTGGCTGAAAAGATGCTGCCATTGGTATTGGTTCCTTCGTCTTCCCCACTCGCTGCTGCGCCGGCAGGGCTAAAGGGTGACCCTGAGGCGTGGCGTTGTTGGGTTTGGACAAGAGGATTGGCGGGAATAGAACCTGATCCAGGCCCAGAAAGAGGCGATGTAGAACTGGCAGCGACAGCATTTGATGACTGCATTCCGGCCGTGCCACTGCCACTGCCACTGCCGCTGCCGCCAAAGTCATTTGGCGCGTTCCGCCATAGTGTCGCCCAGTTTTTAAATGTTTCGTATCCAGAGGGTGGACCGGCTGCGCCAACCTGGGGATTTCCCGAAGAGGACCCCCTTTCGCGGGCATCAAGACGTCGAATAGCTCGCTCGAGCGCCTCAATGAGAGACACATCAGACTTTGCGGAATCAATACCCACCGCCATGGGTCTAATCAAACGCATGCCTTGTGTGAGTGCCGTGCGAAGCCGATCATTTTGCTCGTTGAGGCTCTGCGCGAGAATGGCGAGCATGGCGGCGCGACAGGAGCTGAACTCTGTATAGGATGCGCGCGCAAGCCCCGTCTCGTGTCGGAGAAGTTGACAAAGATCAATGATATCTAGAGCAGATTGGATGCAATCATTGACCAGAAGAGATTTGCTGCTGGACTGTGCTTGTTTGGCTGCTTCTTCCGCTGGACTAGCGGATGGCCCACGCGTAGGCTGGAAAATGAAGCATCGACCCATGAATATTTGTGATAGATGGTAGTTGAGTTTGAGATGAACATTGCGGCGAAACAGTGGCCCCTGCGGCCGCAGGTCCCGGCAGTATAATTCTTCGGGGAGACTGTTCCACCAATCCATGAGCCGTTTGCGGAGAACGAGAAGTCGTTCGAGATGTTCAGTGTGTCGCCGTCGAGGGCATCGTCGGATTAACGATCTGTCATTGGTCAGTTAGTTTGAGAACAGTCAGAAGGGGAACAGGAAACATCTATCCCGGGATGGATTAAAACGTACATTTGCTCCGCTATATCTCCAAGCCTTACGGTCAAAGTAATCATTGCAGACCTGTTTGCAAAGGTCGAAGGCGAACCATCAGTTGGTTGTAACTCAGGAATGTCCTTGGGCAGATCCGCGTCAATGTCCATTATCGCTATTGATGTCGGTCGTCCGTGTAATATGCTAATGCGTCTTTGTCATGGCATTATGGTTAGCCGGGACGTGCTCAATGCATGGGAATGCAAACCCACATACCTTTCCATGGCATATGCGCTCCACCAGAGACGATTACGAAGCTCGACCCTGCGGGGATCCAGCCCGCCGCCGCCAGTGTATCTTCGATGCATTCCATTTTGAATGGCCATCTTCAGAGCGATCCCAAGATATGTATAGCAAAGTCCGCCAGTATCAATAGGGAGGGTATAGACCCCCAAAAGCAAAAATGCTTGTACACTCTCCAAAGACGCAAGGGTAATCACGTCCGGAACAAGCTTGCATGCCAGTCGGTAAAACGTAAGTCCAATGTCGTCCTCGGCAGAGTTTCCACTATCCACAGAGTCATCTTCCCGCGAACCGTCCTGCTGAGAGCCCGATTGTATATGCGCATATTGCGTGCCAATGGCGAAGATGGCCAATATCACACAGACCATTCCCGCATCATCGTTGTTTAGGGTCTCTGGTCGAGAATAGCACAAGTCCAGCTTCTCATAGAGCCATATATCGTCAACTAAATAATAATTGGTTTCGCAAAACTTTAAAAATGTTTGAATCAAAAAGTGAGCAACCTGTGGCGGTGGAAAAGATTCGACAATCTCGGGCACGATATTAGCATGAGATTGAAGTTTCGTGGCTCGCCAGAATTCCTTGATTTGATCGTCCTCGGAGGTGCCCTTTTTAATGTCAGCCGGGAACCTTTCGAGAATAAAGGTGCCAGGATGGGAGATCATTACCTCTGAATCTGCTTCTCGCGCCCATTCGTTGATCCGTCGTTGTATCCGCTCACCAAATGACCAATGAGAAAATTCGCCGGAATAATCTAAATGCCAACCATGAGCACGGGAAATCACGGCAATCTCATTGCAATTTGGTCAAACTCACGTGCTGTGTTGTCAGACAACGGTCTGACCGTAAACTTTTCGTCTTCAATTGCAAGGTTACCCAATTCTTGCATATCCGCCTCGGAAAAGCTATCTGTACGAGATGGCGGTTCAATCCGAAGACTTTCGGCGAGTTGCTTCAAACTATCAATATCAAAGGTGGTCGTGTCCCCCACAAAGTGCGAAATTATGGTCGCCATATATCGATTCTTCTCCCTTTCTGCTTCCAACTCGGCATGCATGTTCGAGCTAATCGCCGCACAAGTTGTCAGTGATCCACTTCTTACGATTGTGACTACAACGTGTAGCTGAGCGGTTCAGAATGGCTTACCCATATGCGGCGCTTCCTGGGCCGGGTAATCGGGGTTTTGGTGTCATATTAAATTCGCATGGTCGACGGTACTTTGTGCATCGCACGCATGGAATGCCGCCTTGGCATTTTTCCTTTTGTTGCCGACATGCATCGCAACTGTGAGATGCGTCAGTCCTTGAACACGAGTGGCCGCAAAGTTGGCAGTGTGCAACTCACGCTCGAACTGCTCTCTTGCGATTCTCCTCCGTAACCCTGGGCCGCCTCTGTCGTCCGCTACTGTGGTGGTGTATTTCCATCTCTGATCGCATCAATTATCTAGTCCATAATCAACGCCACACTGTTCCCCCTCCCAATTCAGCAACAGCGGATACAAAATCGAACTCGAAAAGTGATTCGTGAAACAGTTTGTAAAAGAACACTTTGACGACGTAACAGTGATGGACCAGGTTCAATCGCGTGGAAACAGGGTTCCCTCAAGCAAATCGGTTTTGTTTCTACTTGGACCCCGCGAAGAATTTCAGTGGGACGGATGATCGGATTGCCGATAAGAAGCACGGGTTTCACGGAGATGCTAGAGCTCCAGGAACGTCAGCAAAAGGAGTCTCCCTCGAAGGCTCGATCTGAGCTGTACATACAGTACAGTAAAGGGCACTCAAACAACACAACGCCGGACTGCTCTCATGTGTCTTCCAGGAAGGCTTCAGAATGACTAGGGATTATTGTATGGTGAGAATCCACTCCACAGGGTACTGAATGCACAAGCCAGTCAGTTGTCTGGATTGCGCATCAGAACTTCTAGCCAATCAGACCGGAGATAGTGACAAAAGCGGTGGCCGACAACGGACGGTCGTGGGGATCTAAACGGCCCTAAGTGCTGTGGTTTCTCCGATAACCTAGAACATAATTGATAAGAACTGAGAGTTATCGACTGGGAGAGTATAGAACATACAAGTGCGCCACGACCCCTCGTGCCGTCTGGCGGTTCCTAATATCTTGCCCGGGAATAGCCGAAATATACGGAGTAAGTGTAGTTAGGCACGCGATAGCGATCAGTGGCTGAGAAGAGCGTTTGACAAGACATTTTATCAGCAATTACTGTGTCTCTTTTGTGTTTGAATATCGCAGTTGGATCCTCCGTGTTTTTCAATTGGTATCGCAATTCAATGGCTTTCAATAATACAGAGACGTCTACCTTGACAAATCACTTCAGATCAGTCTTGGTCGAGATGCATTCCACTGAATATAGTAGCTTACCTTGGTAAAACAGTGCTGGGCTTACCGTCAAAGGGTCACCGTATCGAATATACTTCCAGTACTACCGTATGTATAAGGTTCTTCCCACAAACATCACTTCGTTTGCATTTATCTCATATCATAAAGTTCGGAGCAACTCAAAGCAAAAAGAGTAGATTGACTAATGGGCGTTGTGTCGCAACGAACGAACAATCTTTGACAATTAAAGAGAAAATGCTTCCAAAGCCATTTCCAATTTGCTGACAACGTTATCACAAAAGGCTTTCTGTATGTCCTTGTTTGAGAGGTCATCTTTCTCACGATCCCACTGTATGCAGCATTTCACAGCCTCGTGATACTGCGCCCCCAATTCTCTCGAGAGTGTCTTCCGGTCAATGTGACAGTGTGCCTCATATATTTCCCTTATCTCGTCATCGAAATCCTTGTGACTTTCCCGCATTTTTCCTTTGCCATGGTCAAGCAGTGGTCGGGAGCGGCCAATTTCAAGTAGGATAATGCCCAAACTGTAAATGTGTGATGTCTTCAGGGTTTTCGTTGACTCGATTTGCCCTTGGTGAACTCCATTAAATGCAGCAGAGATGTACGGCGCCCAATTCTCGTCATTTTCCGAGAAAAGTAGAACATCTCGACTGCGCCACCTCTGCTTGATCCATGAGGAAGAATGAAGGTGAAGCAAAGATAACGCGAGAGTGAGTGCCAATCTCACTCGATCTTGGCAGGGAAGGCGCATATCTTTGTCGTCGATGCCTAAGAAGTGGAGGAGAGTCATGTTTCCCTTTTTTGGAACGTCTTTTGCTTTTGGAGCCCTGTAGAAATAGTAAAGATAGTTATTTTGAGTGGGAACGTAGCCAAGACATTCATCGGTGTTTTGGTGTCCATTTCCGGTAGCTAAACAGTTACAAAGGTTGTCGATCTTTTTCGTACTGATTATTTTGCTCCCATCTACGGATTTTTCAATTGTAGAAGAGCGTTTCCCCAGCACAGTCTCGGTTTCAAAGGTAAAGGTGACCTTCCTCTTTGGTTTGGCCGTAGAAGCTCTTTCATCGTTCTGGGTTTGGGAACAATCTTTCAACTGATGCTGGATAATCAATCGTGGCTTTACTTCCAGCGCATCAAGCTGATATCGTCCGCATTCAAATGAGTCATCGATTTGCATTTCTGAGCCAAAGGCTGATTCTGTACCAAAAAGTGGTTCTCTGCTCCAGAGTGACTGGTGGTCGCCGTAGATTGCCAAAAGGTTGAACACAGGCTGACGAATAGGGTCTAGTTGATCTCCGTGACCGACTTCGGTGGATCTCGTAGCAGTTGAATATTCCGGTATTGGCTTGAACTCCAATCGTAGATTGAACTCGTGACAATAACAGTTTCCAGTAGACGCCAGAGCTGCGTATAGAAAATTGAGCTGCTCTTGGAAATGTTTGATTGAAGAATGATCCACCTTGATCTTTGAGGGCACTTTCAGAGGAACAGTGGACGAAATTAAGACAGAGCCATTGCGAGATTCATGATGCTTGTCCACGACACATCGGTAATCATCCATGTGTTCTCGAAGTTCAGAAAGCAAGGTTCGAATCTCCGTTTCAGTTGCAGCAATCCTTCTCTTCGTAAAGAGAGGTATGGACTCTTTTGAAAGCAGATCGTCATTATTCTTCTCGGGTCCATTGCCATTCTGTAATTGTTAGCACGAAATCCCCTGGCTGAAAATTTTATACGTACGGTTTCAGTGACTGATATTCCTGTCTTACTAGACTTGCACTTGCCTAGCACGTTGTGGATTTGTTCAAACACTGCCAGGCACAAATCTACAGCAGTCATAGCTTCCTCGAAGAAGTCACCAAGATGGGCCCGCAACTGTGACTCCCAAGAAGTATCTTGCCAGAATGCTGGAGCTTCTGCCTCGCCGTTTCCAAATATCAATTTAAGCTCCTCATCGGACTTGAGACCCTTCAGAAGCCGTTGACAACAGTGCTTGAAATCCTTCTCTCTCAGGAATAAGCTTTTCCTCACCCTCTTGTTTATATCTTTAATCTTTGCCGAGGATGTTATCATGCCTATGACTGCCTTTTTGCCGCCAAGACATTGTATCGCCAGACTTACAACTGAAATTCCAAGACTGACGCCGTCCATTGTGGTTTCTCATAACATTGTCCACAGCAGGATTCAACAGGATAAATGAAGAGAACAGATATAACTGCGTTTCGACTATTCGAGCGATCTTGAGTTATGCGGAAGGCTGTGCTCGACGGCACCTACAGGGTTATCACGAAACCTGCTGCGCCTCATGTGCTGTTCAGCCTTGTGGTACCCTCGAGTCAGTCAGCTGATATAACAGCTCCAATAAAGCTCGTCCTTCCTCCGCAAAATTGTTTCTGCATCGATTCATTCACACAAGTAAAATTTCATCATTTAAAAATGGCGAATGATGCCTTTCCACTCCAGCTTGAAGTTGGATTTGCCGGGGAGCTTGTGCTCGAGTGTATCGCTGCATCCCTCCGACTTTTAGCCGCAGCAAAAACAGACAGCAATGCAGAGCCAATTTTGAGTAGGTTGCAGGATGACATCGATCGATTGCGCCTATGGGCCAACGGGTTCGGCGCTGCAAAAGGCGAAATGGACTTGATTCTTGATATGAACGATCAAATAAAAGCTGCTACAATTGGCGCCCTTGCTGCCACAAGTAGTCTTCTCGCAAAAGGTTGGACAAGCCGACCGATAAGCCTCAATTAGTCGAAATCATTTAAATTAATTTGAGAGATTAAATTAGCTGCAAATCGGCGATTGCAAGATCCAGCGACGTCGACAGCCCTGAACACTTTGACAGAGAAAGCCATTGTTATCGTACCTGAAGCAGCTTTCTTCATCGATTCGGAGTCCGACGATGACGATGACCACGAAAGCACCTCAAAGATAAATGATCTCGAGGAGGCCAGCGCAAGCTCTCTGGATGGCAATGACAAAGAGGAAGCAAGATTTTGGCAAAGTATCTCTGAGGCGTTTGCCGAGAATTGCGAATCATTGCTCGAGCTTGCGCCTTCCTTGATGACTTTGAAAGAATCGTCGGCCGTGATACCACATGTATCTGACGAATTAACGAAGGAGATCTCGACCGGTGTTGAGAACAGCGAGCTCCCTCATGATCATTTTAGGCGTCTGTTGGCAGACAAATTCCCGAATGGAAATACATATCTACTCGACCGGCTAGCGCGGGCTAGCTGGATTCTCTATTCGAGGCTTAAAGAAGGCAGTTTAAGACGCCACGAAGCGATTAAAACAAATGCAACAGTGGAAAGAGATTCCGGCTATGGCTCGATGCTCCAAAGCGAGGCGGCGAGGTCAGCAATCTGTTCACTGCCGCTTATGCAAGATGTTGAATTGGACAACATATCCGAGACCTCGAGCGGGACCGAGTCGACTGTAGAGATGTTCAGACGACCTAAATTGCCGCGGCCGCCTGTCGTCCTCGGGCCCGGTGTCACGTTTGTGTGCCCTATCTGTTTGCGGCTACTGCATAATGTCCGCGATACTCGACGATGGAGGTTATTATTGCATGAATTCTCTTTGGCAATGCAAATGTAGCTGATGCACGGTGTCTAGGAATCATGTTTTAAATGATACCAAGCCTTATTTCTGTACACACCAAGGCTGCTCTAGTGGTGATTTGTGTTTCAACTCTCGATATGAATGGATTGAACATGAGACTACTGCCCATCTGCAGGGTCAAGAGTGGGTTTGCATTTTCGAGAAATGCAAAGATTTGCCTGCTTTTTCCAGTCAAGAAAATTTCGATGAGCACTTCGCTAGCAATCACGATTCGGCATTCTTAGGCAGAGAATCTATAATGATTCTTTTGAAGAAGCTTTGCAAGCGCTGCACTTACACTACAAACCCGCTCGGGGAAAATTGCCCCTTTTGCAAGACCAGTCTTAGAAGCAAACAGCCTTTGAAGCACATAGCAAGACATTTGGAGGATATGGCGTTATTCGTAACTACCCTGATTCTTCCATCTGACGACGCTGATGAAGAGCAAGAAGAAGAAGGGGAGGAGGAGGAGGAATCTTCTCCCGAGTGCACAGATCGTCCAGAGACTTCCGTTCTTTCCCCTACATTGTCGACCTCTTCGACATCAGAAATCGTTCAGATCCCGACGACGCAACGAGATGACAAGATTTCAGACGACCAAAATCCTGTCTCCTCACCCTACATTCAGAAGCACAACAAAGACCCTAAGATCCTTAGAGAGAACTATCTAGATCCATCGATGAACGTGCAAAATTTTTCTTGGAGTTTTAGTCGACAACGTCAACTGGAAGATGCAGAACTCTTGAAGCAAGTTGCTGACAATGACAAAGACAAGAAGAATTTTGGAGAGGACCATCCAAACACATTGACAAGCATGCATAACCTTGCTACCACTTACAAGCGACAATGCAAATGGAAAGATGCAGTGCAGCTCTACGAGCAAGTTGTCAACAAGCGCCAGAAGATCCTTGGAGAAGACCATCCAGATACATTGACAAGCATGCATGATCTTGCTTTGCTTTATGAGCAACAAGAGAAATGGAAAGATGCAGAGGGGCTCTATGAGCAAGTTG
>NW_017264195.1:1050447-1114220 GCF_001619985.1 Xylona heveae TC161 | reverse complement strand
CCATCCAGATACATTGACAAGCATGCATGATCTTGCTTTGCTTTATGAGCAACAAGAGAAATGGAAAGATGCAGAGGGGCTCTATGAGCAAGTTGTCAACAAGCGCCAGAAGATCCTTGGAGAAGACCATCCAGATACATTGACAAGCATGCATAAACTTGCTTCCATTTACAAGCAACAACGGAAACTGGACGATGTAGAGGGGCTTCTCAAGCAAGTTGTCAACAAGCACAAGAAGATCCTTGGAGAGGAGCATGTACATACATTGACAACCATGCATGAACTTGCTTCCACTTACTTGATGCAAGGGCAACTAGAAGAAGCAGAGCAGATCTACAAGCAAATTGCTGACAAGCCCACAGAGATTCTGAGGAGGGGCCATCCAAGGACGCTGAGAAACATTTATAGGCTTGTTATTATATACCAGCATCAAGGGAAACCGAAAGATGCGGAGCGGCTCTTTGAGCAAGTTGTCCACAAGCACAGGATTGCAAAAGAGCATCCAGATACATTGTGGGGAATGGATAAGCTTGCTTGGATTTACCGGCGACAAGGTCGACACAAGGAAGCGTTGAAATTAATGGTTGATTGTGTTGAAGCCAGTCAGCAGATAATAGGTGCAGACCATCCAACCACAAAGACGCGCCTCAAAGTCCTTCATGCATTGCAACGAATCCAAGTTACATCCGAGCAACGTTCAGATACCAGAGGGGAAGAGAGGGAAAAGTGAAGCGCGCAGACATTTTTCAGCCAGCACGACAAAGCAGCACGATCAGCGTTTAATGTTGGACCGTCACGTTCCGAATCCGCTCCCCCTTTTGGACAAATTCTCGGAAGAGTATACCTAACTAGGCTTTCCCTCCGGTCAACAATGGTACCATTATGTAGAATGGTACTTATCACCTTCAGAATCGAAGCCGCGGCCAAGCACGAATAGCGGATGCGCATGGTAGGTTCTGGACCTACGGCCTATGCTGCTATTGCATTTCAATGAAATTCAGACGTTGATATTCTGCATGAACATTTCATTTTTGGTCATTCTAGCTATCATGCCGCATAAATGATGCCAGCCGTACGGCAATAACTATACAAAATCCGAATATAAACACCGCGAAAACTCCATCACATTGATCCTTGACTTAAGCAGTGCTAGTCGTGATAGTCTTGATGACAACGTACTCATCCACGCCGTATTTGCTGCCCTCTCGGCCGAAACCACTTTCCTTGACACCACCAAATGGCGTCGCAGGGTCACTGATAGCACCTGTGAACGACCCTTGTCAGCATCTCGAGAATCCAAAGGGGACAAATAAAACAAAGGAAGTGGAAGAAAATATGAAGGGGGCGGGACATACCAGTATTGACACCGACCATGCCAACCTCGAGGGCCTCGGCCACACGCCAGCATCGAGCGACATCCTTGCTGAAAAAGTATCCAGCGAGACCAACCTCTGAGTTGTTGGCAAGCTTGATCACCTCCTCCTCAGTCTCAAAGGGGAAAAGACCGGCCAGCGGTCCAAAGGTCTCCTCCTTTGTTACCTTCATCTCCTTGGTAATGCCGGTCATGACAGTCAAGTCGAAGAAGCAGCTGCCCAGGTCGGGGCGACGTTTGCCACCAACGGCGACCTTGCCACCCTTGTCAATGGCATCTTGGACATGCTCGTCGACCTTGTCGACGGCGCGCTCGTGGATGAGCGGACCGTGAGTGACGCCTTCCTCGAAGCCAGCTCCAAGCTTGAAGGCCTTGACTGCCTCGACAAACTTGTTGGTAAACTCATTGTAGATGTCGCTTTGGATGAAAATGCGGTTGGCGCAAACACAGGTCTGGCCCGAGCCGCGGAATTTACTAGCAATCAGACCCTTGACAGCAAGGTCAACATCGGCGTCGTTGAATACAATAAAAGGTGCGTTGCCGCCGAGCTCAAAGGACAATTTTTTAAGCGTCGAAGCAGACTGCTTCATCAGAATCTTTCCAACGCGTGTAGAGCCTGTGAAGGAGACCTTCTTGACTGTAGGATGTTCGGTAAGGACCTCGCCAACGGAAATGGTGTTGTCCAGCGCAGTAATCACATTGACAACACCCTTGGGGATACCGGCGCGGTGGGCGAGTTCAGCGAGAGCGAGAGCCGTCAAAGGTGCCTCCGCAGGGGCCTTGATTACTACTGTGCAGCCTGCGGCCAATGCAGGGCCGACTTTACGTGTGATCATGGCAGCAGGGAAATTCCAGGGCGCGATCAACGCACATACTCCGATGGGCTGTTTGAGCGTGATGGCGCGGTTACCGGGTACGCTGGGAATGATAGTATCGCCGTAGATGCGAGGTGCTTCTTCGGAGAACCATTCAAAGAAGCCGGCGGAATATGTGGATTCAATGCGTGCATCGGAGAGTGATTTTCCGTTTTCCCAGGTGATCAACTTGGCAATGTCCTCGCCATTTTGAATCATCAAGTCGTACCATTTTCGGAGGAGTCGCGATCTTTCGCGGCCGGTGGTCTTGCGGAAAGAAGGGAAAGCTGCAGCGGCAGCTTCGATAGCTGTTACGGTATCTTCCTTGCCGAATTCGGGGCATGTCGCAATCTGGTTTGAGGTGGCAGGGTCTATTGGCAGAGCGGAAACATTAGTTAGACCACGGAAACAAGAGAAGTCGGAAACCCAGCGCGCGCTTCTTCCGATGTATATATCCATGATTTCAATTAGAGTAAAATTCGAACATACCGCTCACAGCAAATGTCTTCTTTGATCGCGCATCAACCCAATTGCCATTGACGTAGCACTGCTGCTTGAACAGGCTGGGGTCGGCAAGCTTGGGGGCTTCGTGGGGCATGGTCGAATATGGCGAGTATGTAACAATGCGAAATGTAACGACTTTGTGAAATAATGAAAGCGGACGTTTTGTCCCGTATCGTAGGAGAGGATTCATCATTAATTATATAGGAACTGTTGAAAAAGGAAAGTCTTAGTGGCAACAATGCGCGGAGGTGGGTTTTGAGAGTTGACGGATCGGTGGTGATGGTGGCGTCTCCGCGTCCCGGCCCGGGCGCAGGTGGGACCGTCCCGCAGCTTGGGAATCCCTACTTTAAGTTATAATCCCGAGCCAACTCGGAGTTGAATTTGTCAAGACGTTCAGTAATATCGTCATGCATGAGAGGAGCAATGTTGAATATTGGCCTCAAAGAATATCCCTTAGCCACAGCGTTGTATTCCTCAGTGTTGATGTTTGAACGCTTGTCAGGGGAATTGGGTCATGACGTCATATGTTTTGAAGGATTGATTGACACCCCAAGATGCTGCATCATTATATAGGAAACTTGATTATCGAAATATTGAATTTATCAGTTGAAATTTTTTCGGCATTCATATAGACTTTGAAATCCTGGACGCTTGCATATCCCTTTTGCAGCGTTGATTGAATTTCTGTCTCATCCTCCTTGGAACCAAAAATTTCAAAAACATATAATCACATATTAAGCAGACTTCTCCTTTTCCACAGCATCTGCCATCTCGCCCAAGGTATTAAATTTCCAGTTGTAAATTTCCTCGTCGACATTTCCCATCCGTGCTCCTGCACGTGCAATCCACACGGACTTAATACCCTTTTTGGATGCGGGGTGATGATCATGCTTTTGGCTTTGCGCAGTCTGCAGGACCTGTGATTTTTGAATGCCAAACTCCTTTTGGGCAAAATCGAGCATATAGTCAAAGTTGCGAGGATCAGGCTTGTACGAGCCAATATCTTGCGCGGTGAGAATACCATCAAAGTGCACACCCCCGAGTGGACCGGCATTGCTCGCACCAAATGACTCTCGATCCACATTCGAGAGTACCACTAGCTTATACGTCTTGCCCAGGCGCTTCAGGGCATCAACAGTGTCAGGAAAGGCGGGCCATTTGCCCACAGACTGGCCGAACTCTTCGCTCTCGCTCGCCGTAGGAGCAGGAAGCCCAAGCTTCTCCGCCCATTGCGGATGAGTAGTTGTGAGAACCTGCGAGTAGAGCATATCTGGTGTTTTGACTTCTTGTCTATACTCAAGCTCGTGAAATACTTCGAGCAGATGTTTTCTGGTGAAGCGGTTGCCAGCACCGCATTTTTCCAAATACTTTTGAAAAGCGGTCAAAATTCCAGTTTCCCAGTCTATGAAGGTCCCGTAGACATCGAAGGAAAGTAGTTTAAAATCGGTCAATTTCGACATGGTGGTGGTAATTGGACAAAGTAGAGGAAAGTAGGGTAGGTAGCTTGAGTAATGGTTATTGCAAAAGAGGCAATTCTAGCCGTATGCTGTTTCAATTGCTTTGGGTTCTGTTATGACTTTCCTGGTGCGGGACCCTGAACGGTTTATATGCGCCTCGACTTTCCGTGTCTGTGTTAAAGCTTCTTAGCTTCCGGATAACGACCCTTGGCTTCAGCCGGTGATCTCTTCTCCGGAAATCCATTGTAGGGCGTGCCAAGGGCACTATGTCGGGGAGACTTGCCTCTTCCCGTCGATGTCGATCTTATCAGGGTCCTAAAATTTCCCGGTCTCGCACAGACATTCTAGTTTGAGCTGTCACTCGAAGATCGCCATTAGAATCTCACTTGCGTTTGCTATTACCAGACGGCCTTTGTTTTTCTTTTGCTTTTCGTTTTCATTCTTGACTATCTCTCTGTGTCCCGTTCGGGCTTTATTCAGTACCGATCTGTGGGGTCTGCGGGGCAAATCAGCTCTCATTCAAAATGCCAGTGTGGGTGGACATATTCGATAAAGGGAATTGCACACTTTCGTAAGGACTGCCATTGAAAGTATAGACATTTCTAGATGTATCTGGAATGCAATCCCAGAAACTTCTCTCCGCCTTTTCCGACGGTTAAACGGATGGGGCCGTTGTAAAGTCGTGATGATCCACATTCGGGTACGCGCACCCGGTCCGAGTTGTCTCCGCAATGTCAAATATAAGGCGTAGTACAACCACCATGAGACTTCCAAAAGTCTATTCATCGAATTTCTAGAAGAGCTGTGAATATTCCATCTCGAGCTCATCATCAATATGACTTTCAGCAAGATCGACTGGGCTGCAAAGGAGCCTAAGGCTCCCGAGGTCCACACCGCCATTCCTGGCCCCGAGTCGAAGAATATCCAGAGCCAACTCGACGGAGTGTTTGATGCGCGTGCCGTTCAATTTGTAGTCGACTATGAAAAGAGTATCGGAAACTAGTACGTTAGAGCGCATACTTTGGTAGAAGTAGAAAAATGCAAGAGGTTGACTTTCATCCCAGCATTGTCGATGCCGACGGCAATACTCTCCTCGATGTCTACTCCCAAATCGCCTCCATCCCCGTAGGATACAACAACCCGAACCTGATTGCCGCTGCACAAAGCCCCGACATGGTCACGGCGCTCGTGAACCGTCCTGCCATTGGCAACTTCCCCTCGAGCAAGTGGGCGCAGCAGCTCAAGAACGGCCTTTTGCGTGCAGCGCCCAAGGGCCTGAACCAGGTCTTCACGGCTCAGTCGGGCTCTGAGGCCAACGAGCTGGCGTACAAGGCCGCATTCATGTACTACCGTCGCAAGCAGCGCGGTGACGCCGACTGGTCCGAGGAGGAAATGAGCAGTGTGATGCGCAACCAGTACCCTGGATCTCCGGATCTTGCGATTCTCAGCTTCAAGGACTCGTTCCACGGCCGTGGATTCGCCAGTTTGTCGACCACTCGCTCCAAGCCTGTGCACAAGATGGACATTCCTTCGTTCAAATGGCCCCAGGCCTCGTTCCCGCACCTCAAGTACCCGCTAGAGCAGCACAAGGCGGAGAATGATGCCGAGGAGCAGCGCTGCCTCAAGGAGGTTGAGACTATTATCGAGCATTGGTATATTTCCCATATGATTTTTGTTTTTGTCCAGTTCCTTTCTTCCCTTTTTGGGCAAAATAAGAGTTTACAAGAATCGTCATTAATTGATATCCTGCAGGCACTCGCCCGTTGCTGCAGTCATCATCGAGCCCATCCAGAGTGAGGGTGGCGACAACCACGCTTCCCCTGCCTTTTTCCAGGGCCTGCAAGCCATCACCAAGAAATATGGCATTCTCTTGATTGCCGACGAGGTTCAAACCGGTATGTCCCAGCATTCCTCTCTTCCTTTCCTCCGGGACTTTGCCCAGAATATCCTAGAATTAAGCATATCTAACGTTGGACAGGTTTCGGAGCAACCGGAAAGTTCTGGGGCTACGAGCACTGGGAGCTTCCCTCTCCACCTGACATGGTGACCTTTTCCAAAAAGGCCCAAACTGCCGGCTACTTTTTCAGCGACTCCTTGATCCGTCCGGACAAGGCGTATCGTCAATTCAACACGTAAGTTCAGCCTGTCTAAAATATGACCTCTCCTTTCTTCTCTCCTCTATTTCCTGAAAAATTTACTGATATGACAACAACAGCTGGATCGGCGACCCCGCGCGTGTGCTCTTCTGCAACGCCATTATCGACGAAATTGAGCGTAGCAACTTGCTTGAGCAATGCGTATGTTCTCATGAAGCAATTCACCTGCCGTTTGATCCTTTCAACCCTTTCGCTATCTCACTCATCTGCCACTATGACCACCCAAAATACTAAGATGTACTAACGTGACATAGTCCCGCGTCGGCGACGCTCTGTATTCCGAACTTGCCAAGCTCGCAGACAAGTATCCTACCAAGATCCAGAACCTCCGTGGCAAAGGAAAGGGGTATGTTCATGTTCTCCTTCCCCCTTTCTTTCCTATTTTCTTTTATCCTGTTTCCTTCTATTCTATTTTGCTTCTCCCTTTTCCGTTTTTCTCGACCAATTATATCCTCTCATTCTTCTACTCGACGCTTTCCAGCACATACTAACTCACTATCCATCCAGAACATACATTGCCTTTGACACCCCCTCGCCAGCAGACCTCACGAAAAAGGCCAAGACGCTGGGCATTAACATCGGCATGTGCGGCACCAACACGGTGCGGCTGCGGCCCATGCTTATTTTTGAAGAGAGACACAGTACGTCCCTTACCCTTCTTTTATTTTTTTTTCCTCCCATTACCCCCCATTAGCCCCTTTGCCTTTTCATTTTTTTTATCGTTCTACCCTTCTACCTTTTAGCCCTTTTTTCGGCGTTCCCTTTTACCCTTTTATCCTTCCCTCCTTTCCCTTTTAGCTTTTCCCGTTTTACCTTTTTGCTCCTGCCGCTCCCGGCGGGTGATTTAGTTCAAGCGCTGACCATATATAGTCCCTACTCTCATCACTGCACTGGACAAGGCGCTTGCTTGAATCTTGAATCCAAAGTCCTAGTCCTAAGTCCTGGATCATGGATCATGGATCATGGATCATGAGTCCTGAATCGAATCGTGCACAACGGAGCAAGAATTCAATGGTAGTATGATGAATGATTAGCATGGGTAGCATATAATGCGTCTAGCATGTGGTATGTAGCATGTACAGACGGACAGACAAACAGACGGACACAGGCAGGCAGTTACATCAGCGCTACGGCACAATGCACAATGCACAATCCATCGTCTGCCTATCTGTACCGTGCTGTATATGCATGTCTGTCTGTCTGTCTTTTTGCATTTATTAACGAAAGTGGTATCGGCGTCTATGGGTTATTGCATTCATTTTTATTTATTTATTTTTGCAGTCATATTTGAAAAGCGACATTTAAAAAGAATCATATTTCAGAGAGTCATACTTCAAAAACCCTTCCTCTGAAAGCGACATTTAAAAAGAATCATACTTCAAAGAACCATACTTTTAAAGCGACATTAAAAAAAAAAATTCAAGCATACTTTCAAAAAAGAAAATTAAACCCTACCCCCCAAAGGGAGAATGATGGAAGGATAGCGAGAATAGCGCGACGTTGAATCAAAAGCGTCAATGAACAATAAAAGAAATATATCTTTCTCGAGTATTGAGTATCACTCCCAAGTCAAACGAGCATGTGCATGTGGATATCGTAGATTCGTAGTCTAGATCACGTCGACTCGTCGAGATTTAAATCGTCAGTTTATCAATTTATCCCTAGACTACTTCCTACTTCCTACTTCGAACTTCCTACGTCCTCCGCCCCTAATCTTTCATCCATCATCCTCCATTCCAAATCTGTCCTTCGACTCATCTCACCCCATTCCATCCCTCTTGCAGCACATGCAGTCCCAATCTCAAATTCCTCCAGATCCAGCGCAGGCAACAAAGTGTGAAAGTATGAAAAAAATCACACTGTGAAGTGCGCGTCATAGAAGATGCTCATGCCGAGGCTGGAATAGACGCTGCGCCAAACACGAAGAAGACGAACGCCTATTACCAGGCGGCGATTGTCATGTTGGTTCGAATTGTATGCCCGTTCCGATATCCAACGTCCAACGTCCGTCATTTCAACACCACTGATACCTTCTCACCAAACACCCACAGTACGTAAACAAGCTGTGTCGAACCCGACACAGGCGCCACAAATATCAAGACCCGGTATCATCCTATTCCCGTTACTGAAGCTAGACGAGACGACAGAAAACGAGCAGTTTCAGAAGACGTTGGAGCCATGATAACGACCCGACAAGCAAATACAACCCCCAGTTCCGACAATACTTCGAGACACGAAAGTGATATTGACGAGAACAAAGGTGATATGAGAATTGCCTGGGATTTTTGAGATCTCTGGACGGGAAAGTGTGGCTCCGTGGGGTGGATGGGAAACGAAAATGGGATAGAGGTGAAGAAAGACAGAAGTTGGAAAAGCGAAAACAGTACTGTGAGTAGCAAAAGTACTGAAATCAGAAAAAGTACTATAAAAGTAAAAATATCAAGACAGTACCGGATATTGTTGGGTTAACGATACGGGACAATACCGGTACTGTGTGATGATTGGTGCTGTGAAAATAAATGGAGAAAACATGCTGAGAAAAATAAAAAGGTTCGTCATAATGGAGAGGAAATCCAACCGCGAGCAGAAAACACGTTCGATGTATATTTTTCGCAGAGGTCCGAAATGGAAATCACCAAAGTGCGATGCAATGCGATGCAATGCAATACGCGATGGAAACTTGAGACCAAAGGATAAAGGCGTCCAGTAACTCGAAAACGCGAACAAAAAATCGACACACGCAAGGCGGAAGACTGACTCCACAAACAACACCGAATAGTTGACAAAAAAGCAAATCACTGCACGATAACAAGACGTTCATCGGCGGATGCGAATCTGGCGGCGGGTGGTGGAAGTAGCCTCGTGTTCCGACTCAGAGGAGCAGTCAGATTCAGACTCGGCGGACAAATAACCGCAGCGAGTTCCGCCGCAGTCGAGCTTGACGCGGTCGCCCTTGCGAGTGATGCCGTAGCGTTCGCAAGTGCACACGGCCGGGGTGCGGACGGACTCGTCGCTGTAGGAAGACAGCGAGGACGGGGAGCTGCGGTCGGAGCGGGACGACAGGGACGAGCCGACAGAGCTGGGCGGGCTGTTGGAGAGGTACGAGTAGTCGTCCGAGTCGGAGTCGGACAGGGCAGCGCGGGCAAGGCGGGACTCGAGATCGGCCATGCTGGTTGGGGCACGCATGTACTGTTCTTGCGCGACGTAGCGAGTCTCGTGGGGCTTGATGGGCTTGGGGCTCTGGATCTTTGACGGAGACAGAGAGCGGCCCTTGACGATGCTACTGCTGATTGAGATGTTGCGGGTGGTCTGACGCTTGGCGACGGGAGCAGCAGCGGGAGCGGGAGCAGCGGCAGCCTTTCCGCCGACGACGGGCACGTCAAGAATGTTCAGCTTGCGGCCAGTAGTTGGCTCGACGGTCGATGACTGCGCGGGGTCGTGCGAGACGTGGTAGCCATCCATGATGTACTACCAGGATATATTCGTATTAGTATTCGGAAAACCCAGGCTCCATGTCATGAAATACTGAGAAAACCAGAAGTTCAACATACATAGTACCAGTAGCGCTGGCCCTGCTTCAAGGTGCTTCCGGGGAAGCGAAAGGTGCCTTTCCATCCGCCAGTCTTGGAAGAGTCCTTGGACAGCGGGAGCTGGCCAGAGTAATTGTCCCAAGACCCGAGCAGGTGGACGGTCTTGACATTTGCGGAGGTGCGGAGAGTGAACGAAAGCTGGATAGCGGCCATTATGATGTAATTAATCTCAGACACAAATAATTAATAAAACTCGGCGACGTTTGGGAGGTTATCCGTAGAGTATCGCGAGCGCTGACGTAGAGAATGGTAATAATGCACTTTCAAGAAAAGTATCCGACCGGCGGAAACTTTCAATGAGAAATTATAAAAAAATTTTAACACAGGCACTGAACCAGCTCGTGAAATATATCACGAGCAAAGAGACTCAGACTTAGAGAATCCGACTGTGTATTTGGAGTTTAGAAGAGCAACAGAGCTATCAAGTCGACCAGCGACAAAGAATTAGATTGGTTGATGCAAAAAAATGTGTGTAAGGGGGGTGAGCACAGCTCTGAGAGGGCAGGGTAAAAACAAAAAAATAAAAATTTAAAACAAAAAGATAGCTCTGAAAATTGAAAATGTTGCTAAAGGGGAGAAAAAGAAGAAAAGCTTCAAAAGGCGAGTGGGCGAGGGTGCTCTTATGTTTGGGCGGCACCGAGCCCGGAAAAGGGGACTGAGACCGGCGACTCAGGATGGCCTTGCCCGGTCCCTCCCACCAACGTCGCCCTTCCTGCCGGCAAGTATGGATCATTCCCCGGTTCAGGAACTGGACCATACGGTGAGTCCATTCGGGCTTCTACCGATTTGAGGTCTCAGCGTGCAGGTCGCAGGCCGCATGAGAGCGACATGCATATTGCGGCGCGTAAAAATGCACGAGTAAGGTTCATTTGGCGAAGACCGACATCTGTGTGGCAGCACCCGTGAGAGTTCCGGGGGTTTGCTCTAGCCGACCCCTCTCCGCAGCTCTCATCAAGGTGTAAAGCCTCAAGGAGCGACCACTCAAAAGCGACTCAGTCAGCCATGAACGTAAGAGCGGCCGTGCTTGAGAAGAGGATGGACATGGCGGAAACCTTTTTCCCTTCTGACCTATGAAGGCGAAATAAACGAAATGAGCAAGAGAACGATCAACCAAGGAGAGATGGTAGAGGGGGGTTAGAGAAAGTCCAGTGAGCAGTAGTATACGAGGAGAGAACAAGTATTGAACCAGTTGAAAGTCGAATACTGTCAATCAACTCTCAGCCAGCATTCCAAAATGGAAAAGAGTAGCTAAAGCAGGACTCTGCTAGTCCATAAGGACGGCCCTGTTTGAGGCTCTCACCAGCCATTAATCAGTGCATGTTGGAAAGTGCGTCTTCTAAACACGCAATTATCAATTGAGTGGCGTTCTAGGGTATGCTTAGTTGCAGCAAGAAAGAGCAACATCCATATCCAACCGAATCACAAACGGACCGTCTGTTGGTCGATAGCTGATGTAGGTATGTCTTGGATGAGAAGACCTGGGGGATCGTCGATTTTCTGGGCGGGTAAATGGCCATCGTGATTGGCTAGCGATCAACGACATCCCACGAGGCGTCCGACAGGTCCGAGAGCTGTCTATTCCAATGCAACACAAGACCCCTCAGCTACAAGCGTTGAGATGCTATAACTAGCCCTTGCAAACCTTGTAGCTACCGTCGTCACTATCATAAAAGGTGTGATAATGAAGAGGATGCCTAATTCTTTTTTATGAATTGTACTCCACGAGTCGTTTCAGTGGGAGATCTTGTCAATATATAATTTGTCCTCCAAGTCCTTTACAAAGTAAGCTCAACTGAGCGGATTTTAGTATCTTGACCCCGAAAACAATCTTGGCAAGTACTCTTCGAAAAGAAAAGCGGTAATAGCAGCTGTAGAAGAGGGTGAGGGGGAAGCAAGACGTCATGATGAGAGCGGGGGAAATGTGTACTGCATCTTACATACAAAGGTACCGTAACGTATTTCGCCGTCGCTACTATGATGACAGACGGCATGGGCCCGAAATTGGTGTATAGTAAACCGGTAAATGATGAATCGGTGTGGACGAATCCTGAATGCTCATTTGCCTACGAGAAGTCATCTGCACGCCTTGCAGGCACGTCAAAGCCCCACGGTATTTTGCCTTGCGTCGCGTTCGCAGCGTACACCATGCCCGTAAATCATGACATGCAGAGAATGAGATAGCAACATTTATCTGAACCAATAAATCTTTCTGGCATAGAGTTACGGGCCGGAGGAGTAATGAGACGGCAGGAAATGACACTCAATGATGTTCAGTTTCTCCACCTCTAGTATCACCATAAGATCGCTCTTATTGTTGACTGCTCAGGCAGAATGCTGAGCCATTGTCATTGTACACACTAGATGATCCGGGATATTGTACGGATGCAGCACTGTCGACCTTGCCGGAGGTTCTCTCTTCAACATCTGGGGACCTGAGCGCAGGTAATACATTACCTTTGTCTCCCTGTTCCATACCCGCTCCGTCTTCGATCCAGACAAGAGCCGACATCACATGCACAGTTTGCGGGATGCAGAAGCCACAATCACTAGATTCCAATAATCGTACAGAGCATCTAAAAAAGAAATTATATCAAATTCATCAATCGTAAGCTACAGAATTACCATAATCACCACAATCAATGGGCAAAGTAAGCGACTAATACGTCCGTGGTATGAATAACGTAATGCAGTCCAGAGAACATAGCTTTCCCGTGACATGACAACATCCATGCTTTTTCCCGCGGCTTAACGGGAGTGCCTTCGCAGTACTGCTCAGAGCCATATTAATTCTTTCTTTAAATCTTGACCCCGCTAGGAACGCTCAAGTCCAGGGGGTTGACGCCTTTCTCAATCTCACTCTTGCTGGGCATCCCATCTCTGCGCATCAGCTCGGCGCTCTTGGTCATGATGGGATCCATTTGCATGCTTGCGACAGCAACAACGGTCTCGCCCCGGGTGTAGTATGCTACAAACTTGGCTTGTTCAGGCTCGCCCTTGATCACAACGTCGTCATAGCCATTGTGAGTGTTACCACAATACCGCAGTTGCGAGCCCAGTGCAGACCAGAAAACAGGAATAAATGGCTTCGGCTTTGCGCCAGGGTGAGCAATAGAATTCGCGACGCTTCGGCCCGCGTTTTGCGCAACGTTCCAGTGCTCAATCCGGGTGAGTTCTCCGTCGCCGCCGGGGCCATGGTAGGGGTAAGAAGCAATATCTCCAATAGCATAGACGTCTTGTAGGCCCGTAACCGCAAATGATTCGTCTGTCTTGAGCGAGCCATCCTTGAGAAGTTCAATTTCCTTTGCATCTTTAAGGAATCCTGTTGCAGGCTTGACACCAATTCCTAGCACGACAAGGTCGGCTTCCAGATCGGTGCCATCCTTGAGGTGTACTGCGCCTACACTCTTGGAGTTGTTGCTCGATGGAGTAGCTTTGTCCACGGCGGCTCCCAACTTAAACTTGACTCCATTCTTCTCAAGTAAAGACTGAAATATCTTGCCCACCTTGGTTCCCATGACACGCTCCATTGGTGCACTCTCTTGTCCAACGCATGTGACTGTGTTACCCTTCTGAGCGAGGCAGTTGGAAATTTCCATGCCAATGAAAGAGCTGCCAATTACCACAATTTTCTTACCATTGTCCCCAACGGCAGATACGATGGCTTCGGCATCCGGTACCGTTCGGAGAAGGAAAATATTGTCAAGTTCTTTAAAGCCCGGCAAGGGAAGCTGATTGGGAACGCCACCAGTAGCCAGGACAAGCTTGGTATACGGATAGTGCGCGCCCTTCTTTGTGGTTACTGATTTGCTGGCAAAGTCCACCTTGGTAACTTCGTCGTTGATCAGGTCAATTGAGGCACCACTCCAATATTCCTTGGGTCGCCAAGTCAATTTGGACACATCGGTCAGGAGGGCTTTAGAAAGCTTGGTCCGGTCGATCGGGGGGTAGGGTTCGAGTGAAATGACAGTGATTTGTCCTTTGAAACCACCCGTCCGCAAACCGCTAAGTGCGCCAAAGCATCCGCTTCCACTATTTTCCCAAACTTGTCAGTACATCTGTGTTAGAGGCGTGCATATTGAAAGGAATAAGCCATACCCTCCAACAATGACAACCTTTTCAGAGCCAGTGACAGAGCAAGCCATATTGGGTTGGACCCTTCCTGACTGAATAGTCTTCTCATCTCCTGTAATATAAACGGCGCCGGTTTTCTCTGCAATGCCAAAGGTCGCGATTGGATCCGGAGCGGGCGAGTCCTCAATGTCGCCAGTGCTGACTTTGAAGCACGCTGCGGGCGTATTAGTATCAACACATTCAAGCACGGCATATAGATCTTTCTCACCTCCATGCCAGGGGCACGTTAGTCTGCCTTCAGGCGTCACGACACCATTCTTCAAAGGTGCGCCATAATGGGTACATTTTGGTCCAACAGCATGAGTCTTGTCCCCAACTTGGACGAGTAAGACTTTGCCATTCTCAACTCCCTCGACCTCGACCTCACGCTTCTCGCCAGGCTGAAGGTCAAGTTTCGTAAGGTCTTTGAGCTTGAACTCGTGTGTCGCCATAATACGAGATGTGGACGATAAAAATGCTCTGGGTATGCGTGATTGGAGCTGCCCGGGGATGTGTCAGTAATGACCAATTGCCAGCTATCTCATTGATGAAAACCTACAAGTGAGCTAGGTTGGGTGAGAAGCTTAGAACTGGTTGCCCTTTGAGCGTTATTGTAGATTGAAAAGGATAGTCGACCTGACAACATAAAGAGAGGGAAGATAAAGGCGAGGGCCAGGGACGTGTGGGGAAGATGCAATGAGAATAGCCAGCAAGATCCAATCACTGTGCAAATAGCGGGGTCAGGCAGCGATAGTCTGATGATGATGATGTCGGATTCGTTTACAAAATGCTAGCAGTCTACAGAATGGGGAGGACCTTGTGAAATAAGTTCCGCTTCTTTTGCTTTGATTGATTTACGTCGTTGCAGAGCAAATGGCTGAGCTGAACACTCCCAGCATCAAGGGCACGCAATTGATCGATTTCCTTGCTTACTCTCTGCATTGTTTAGACTGGATGCATTACATGACGACGATGTCATCATCTTTGGTTACTGCGGGAGAGATTCCGCTGGATAACCCCAGTAACGCATGAGCCCCCCAGACAAGCCCCCTGCTTCGGTTAGCCAATCAAGGCGAGCCAATTAGTGATTGAGCCATGACACCTTGGCCGACCGTGCTCCATAACCATATTATGCAGTTTTATGAAGATTTGTGCATTTGAATATTCGATTGCAATACCATATGTAATATGCGAATATTTGGTAATTTTGAAACAGAGTAGCCATGATTGTGCGTAAAAGAACCTTAAAAAATCATCTTGGGTATAGATTGATCAGTCTTCGACAATTTGTCTGATCCAGTGTATAGTTCCCCCATGCGTTCCACAGAATCCAAAAAGTTTCCCATACTTGAAAAGTCGTGAATCTCGAAAGCTCAGGAACCAAAAACAAAAATTAAAGGTGGAGGGAAATGAAATAATACATGTATGGGTTGAACGATACGTTAGGCAAAAATTATATCAGCCAGACGGCACCGCCAACCATGACCGCAATCACCCAATAGCCGGCTTGCTGAAGCAGCATCTGCTGCATGCCGCCAGCGCCGGATGTTGATCCTGCAGCGGTTGTGCCATTAGGCAAGGTACCGTTAATTAAAATGGTCTGCGTGCCGTTAACCTCGGCAACGTGTACTAAGCTACTATTCATGGAGCTTTCGCTGCCATTGCCAAGCAGAGACTGTATGTAAGCAGTGTTGTTGTTGCTGTCGCAGCCGCAGACGCTGTATTGCTGGCAGAAACATTCCACGGGCAAAGTCTGATTGACACCATTTGGATTGGTTGCGTTTGTTGCTGAACTGTTGTGGAAGGTGTAGGGATGACCATAAGGATAGGCATAAGCTCCGTAGAGCCAGAGGCCAGGAAAGAATGCCAGCGCTCCGACTGGAAGCAAGAACGGCGCGATTCCTAGAGGTGAGCGCCGACCTGCAGAGTAGGGAACGGCTGCACCACCTCCGTAATACCCGCCATATGCAGGTCGAGGTCCTGAACCAGACTTGGTCTGACCGCCTGCATTGGACGAACGGGAAGAAGAGGAAGAACCTCCAGATTTAGAGCCGCCTATACACACCTGTCAGCTGGAGTACAATGAGTTTATTTATGACTTGACTGCATCTGCCGCCAACCCACCCTGGCGGCCATCTTCATTGCCACCACTACCACCATCATCATCATCGTGATAATAATACGTGACAACATAAGGCCAACCCCAACCACGAGAGCCACCATAATAGCTGGTGCCCCAACCACCATTACTTGGGTAATATGGGCTTGAAGGAGTAGAACGGGAGGAATCTGATGGAGGACGGAATGACGAATACCCACCAGACTTGGAACCGCTTGACGTGGAGCCACTCGACTTGGAGCCTCCAGATTTGCTCCCTCCTGCAAGCGGTCCATGTTGGTAGGTGTAATATCGAACTGAAGGAGAGAGAGTTTACTTACCACCGCTACCACTACTCTTTCCACCACTTTTCCCACCTGATCCACCCCCGCCACGGCCGCCGCCGCCGCCTCCTCCTCTTCGCTTTTCTAGGTCTTTCAAGGTAGGAGAAGATGGATCAATTAGCTCGCCAAGTGCTTCTGCCCCTCTTCGAAAAACTGAAACATCTCGGCCAGGTATTGACAGAGCATCAAGGAGACAGGCGCAAGCAAGCAGCAATGCCGCTGTTAGGAGAATCTTCATGTCTAAAGGTTTCTAAGTAATTGCAAACACAAGGCGAATGACAAGGCTGCGACAAATTCAATTTGTCTTAAAAATGAAATGAAAAGACGTAAGAGTATTATATAAATGCCGTCAAGAGACCGATTTGCGTTTTGACTAGAAAGTGAGCTATGGAGTGCAAAGCCTCAAATTGGTGTAGAAAATTTCCTTAGTTGATATTCAAGACGGAGGAAATGAGGAGTTGATGATGATGATGATGATGATGGAGTAATACTAGTAAGTTGGCCACAAGGCTGATCTTCGTGGAGTCATCTTGCATCAAAATACAAAATTTAGCCAATCAGCAGGGTCCCCAGGCCAGGAAAAGTATGGGTAAAAGCACTGTCAGAATCAATGAATGAGGCAAAGTACCACCAGAGCCTGAGAGGCGGTGCGCGCGACCAGACAAGCCACCCTCCGGCTTTCGCTAAAGTTGCCTATACCATCCATGGTAGGTATTACGTCTGAGGCAGTGCATGCCGAGAACACTGTCATTGTTTTTGATAGCCTCAAGGTTCGTGAGCGACATATTTCTATGGTGTCAATTCATTAATTCCAATTAGCCTGTGGCACTGCCATTGAATAAGCCATTCAGAGCACCGACTGAAGTCAACAGGCCGAGCATTTGCCTATCTCAACCTCACAATCTTGAGCGCCTTTCTCTTGGTTAGAGGATCCTTTTCCTGCTCCGAGTCATACTCTCTAAGCCAGTCAACCCAGATGCGTATCATTCAATGCTAAGCTTTGTCTTAATCTCGTCAATACATTCCTGATGACAGTGTGCAGGAAGCACCTTGGGAAGCAGTCTGCCAAATCGTGAAATAGGCTACGCCTATCTTGTTCCCCAGATTTGTCACTCAGATAAGAAGCGAGGAGTGTTTTATGGTAGACAGTTCTCGCTACTTGACGAGGTACCCGTCTACGGGAAACTGAGGCAGATTTGGGACAAACGGATTGACCAAGGCAGAGAAGCTATGCTTATCATTGATGGAACGTTTCAAGTGTCCAATCTCCCCTTTATCATCTTGACCTTTCAATTCCATAGCATAGCGACTTCCCCTATGACGATTCGGGAATAGAGATCCCGAGCCTGTTATCTATCACCACAGTTGACAGGGGGAAATGAGGACCAGCAAGTGTCCCGAAAAGCAATTCAGTGCAAGTTGGAGATTTGAGACAGGTAACGTACTCTGCTATCTCACCCTCTCCCATTGGCCAATCGATGCTGCTGTTCAGAAGGGGATATCTCTCGTGTGTGGGCTTTCGTTCAGTCTCTGTAAGTACAGAGTACTCCAATCATCTTTTTAACTTGCAGTTTTTGCAGGTACTGGCTACTAGTATCAAGTCGCTGATATGCAAGCAGCCACCCCACCCTCACACTAAACCAAAAGCAGCAGCTATTTACAGTGGGGGATTTTCCAGCCAGATCGTCCCGTTGACAGATATCAGTCCAATCACAGTCCCCATTTTCTTTGCGTTTGAAGGGTATGCACCGTTACTCTGCCTGGACCCTGTATGAGGCCTCAAATCGCCACAGGAGCCAGCACTAGTCTCTGTGAATGCGGGCGTGTGTCACTAATGCAAACAGATAACGAGGCAACTCCACAAAAGGAACCCAATTCACTGAGAATATAGCGCGAGACCTACCGGTAGGTAGCATCAGTCGATAAATGTTCGAAACGTACCTAAAAGATGCAACCCAGGCAAGCACTGAACTCCTACCTTATCATCTTCTAGGTTAGCAATTGGTCGTCTTGTCCCTGGAAAATCCTTGCTACCAACCTTTAGGGCTCCGAACTCTGACCACCACGTGAGCATCAGGGCCGAGATCGAGATTTGACTTTTTGCGATGGAAACAGGTACGGCAAAATAATCTAATTCCTATGTGGTCATGCCCCGCGTTTCGATGTGTTCATAGTGGAGCAGTCAGCCGAGCGCCAAGCAGAACTTCAATTCGACCTTAATAAACTTCCGGCGAATCACACAGAGATTTGTGACGTTCTAAGGGGGCATAGACCGGGAGCAAGAAGTGGGCGAGGGGTGGTTAGTCCCAGATGGCCCAGGTTCCAACACCATATATTTCTCGGCGGGCAACTAAACCTTCTACAGCAACCTCTTCCCCGTTAATGTGGGCCGTACCACGGCTAAACCTTGTCGCTCAAAAGGAACCGTCTTCAGGCCCCCACTACTGTACTTACGTACGTTGGTGCAACTTGCACCAAAAGGAAAAGCTTCCGGAGAATATTACGCCGCGAATAATCATGTTATTGGTTCAGTCTGCGGAGAGAGGATTTTTTACCTACTGACGCTTTTATCTTTACGCCGGACCATCCATCGTCGGATACCAGTACTAAAGCGCCCTGAATCCCGGCCCTCTTATCCTATCTTTTCTTTTCCTTCTAACTTTTACCTTTTTGAGCGATTGCTGTCAGGCGGAGGCCAAAACAATCTTGTATCAAAAAAAACCACCCTTTATAAGAAAGAGCCTTGAAGCTGAATATCAGCTTGCATTCGACTTTGGCAATCAGATCTCTGCGGTGATCTACATGTGGATGCGTGCCTGGTGATCAATCCGCCTCGTGCAAAGATCCTCACCCGCGATAGCTCCGCCCAACGCAACAATACTATTTTGTTGAACTGATCGTTGAAGCGTCATATCGATTGCGCCAACTCGTATAGGAAAAAACAACGCATTGAGCTTGAACGAGAGCTTGACAGACAGCCCACGCGACCTCGCCCAGAGCGCCTTAGTTTGGTCAGCCCTACGCAGCAACGGGTCCTCGAGTACAGCCCAACGCAGCAAACACATCTCCGTGGACGCTTCATTTCTACTGCCCAAAGCGCCAATTTGCCCGAGATGCAATTGTTTGTAAATCCGTTCCGGAAGCACGATGTTTCCGATTTCCCCGGCGTTCTAGTACCTCTGCGGGATGCTCATCGGCACAGATCGGTGGTGACGGCTGGCGATGAGAAGCTTGATGGTATTGATGGAAAAACCAGCCCTAACGGTGCCAATGATGAGGAGCAGCCTCATCGCAACAGCGAAACCTACAGCCCTTACACTATTGAAGGATTGAGGGCCGAAATTGCTCACGAAGTCGCTGCTTCGGGTCACGATAGTGTCTACGACCGTAAGTACATATTATTTTTTTAGGCGGCAGTTTTCCGGGACTGACATGCTGTAGGCAAATCAAAACTCATCAATTTGGCCATTCAAGACATTGGTATGGGCCGATACAACTGGCAGCTGTTTGCGCTGTGTGGTTTTGGATGGTTTGCAGACAAGTGAGTAGAGTGTACCTTTTCACGTGGCATTTGGACATGTCAACTGACTTTATGCGCATAGCCTTTGGCTTCAGGTATAATATCTTCAACGAACGAATGAATCATCGTATATTGATCTGACCCTTATTCTTTTTCCAGGGAGTTGCTTTGACTCTTCCGTCACTGTCCGCAGAGTTTGGTGTTGACACCACCAATGTGCGATATACGACTTTGGCGACCTTTTTAGGTCTTTGCATCGGCGCCAGTGTTTGGGGTATCGGCTCTGACGTAGTGGGTCGTCGGCTGGCCTTCAACATGACCCTCTTCATCGCTGGTGTTTTTGGTCTTGCCGTTGGCGGGGGTCCCAACTGGATCGGAGTTTGCGGCATGTTTTCCGCTCTCGGAACCGGAGTTGGCGGTAACCTTCCTGTCGATGGCGCTCTCTTCCTCGAGTTCCTTCCCATGGCCTCGAGCGGACTCTTGACCTTGTTGTCTGTCTGGTGGCCCGTCGGCCAAATGATAGCTTCGTTTTGTACGTTGTCTTCCTAAAAAAATAAAATCCTAAGACGCCTCTACTAACATCACGAAAAGTCGCGTGGGCGTTTATTCCCAACTACAGCTGTGCCTCGGACCTCAAATCCTGCAACCTTACTCCCCCCGGCCAGCCATGCTGCGGCAAAGACAACAATATGGGGTGGAGATATCTTACCTTTACCCTCGGAGCAATCACCTTTGCCATGTTCTTGTGCCGATTCTTCCTCTTCCACCTCTTTGAATCTCCAAAATTCCTTCTCGCGCGGGGCCGCCAGTCTGAAGCTGTTGCCGTCGTGCACGGTCTCGCATACAAGAACAGAACCACCACGTGGTTGACCGAAGAGATTCTCGACGAGGTTGGCGGGCTCAGCGAGGTCAAGACCAACACCAAGCTGAGCTTCTTCCAAGTCGTTGAGCGGCAACTTACCAAATTCTCCTTGGAACGGATTAAGCCCCTCTTCCACACCAAAAGGCTCGCCATTACCAGTACGTTTTTGTGTCCCCTCCCTTTTTCTTCTCTTTCCCCCTTGCTCTTCTTCCCTCCCCCGCCTCTCTCCCCAAAAAAGAAAAACCTCAAATCACAAAACTAACATGTCCATTCTAGCCATTCTTGTCTGGTTCTGCTGGGCCACCATCGGCATGGGCTATCCCCTCTTCAACGCTTTCCTGCCCCAGTATCTCGCAAACGCCGGCAGCTCTAGCGGTCCGACTCCCACGTCTGTAGTGTACCGTGACTATGTCATCACCTCGGTCGTCGGCGTACCCGGTTCCATTATTGGCCATTACACTGTCAACATCAAGTATGTTGGCCGTAAGGGCACCATGGCCATTTCCACTGCCATTAGCGGAATCTTTCTCTTCTTATTCACTTGCTCCACCAACTCCAAGTATCAAGTCGCCTTCTCCTCTCTCGAGGCCTTTTTCCAAAACATCATGTATGGTGTTTTGTACGCTTAGTACGTTCCTCTCCCTTCTCTCCCCCTTTTTTTCCCCTTCCCTCTCGCTCTCGCTTTTTTTTCTTGGCTCTTTTCCTTCCTCTCTTTTCATATACCCCTCGACTCCTTCGTCCCATTTATTCTTTCTCCCTTATCCTTTCTCTCCTGTTATATACCTAAAGAATCATCAAGAAAACTAACCATCTCTTTCACCAACAGCACTCCCGAAGTCTTCCCCGCTCCGAACCGCGGCACCGGCACCGGTATCGCCTCGTTCCTCAACCGTGTCGCTGGCTTCTGCGCTCCCATTGTCGCCATCAACGCTGGCCAAGTCAATCCCAAAGCCCCCGTGTACGCCTCTGGCGGTCTCTTCCTTGCCGCCTTTGTCGCCATGTGTTTGCTCCCTATTGAAACAATGGGCAAACAGAGCTTGTAAAAGTGGTATTTCTTTTTCATCTTCACTTTTTTTTCTATTTTTTTTAAGTATCTTTTTTTCAGTATCTTTTTTCAATATCTTTTTTTTTCTCCGTCTTTCTCCCCCAACTCCCTTCTCCGTCTCTTTCTTTCCCCTCCCTCTTTATTCTCGATCGGTTCAATGCCGTGTTCTCTAGACTTGGCTCGCTCAAGTTAGAGGGATATAGAGTTTATTTTCAACGTCAGACGGCCAGGACGAGGGCGTTGACGTTGACGTTGATGTTGACGTTGAGTTTTTGTAAGCGCGACAGTGCGCGGCCAGAAACAAGAGCGGGAGTTCGCTCACAGATATTGTTTCTATGACACCTCTGTTGTTCCCTTGACTCTTCCTCATCCTTTTTTATTTCGATGACTTTTATTTTTCCTTTTCCTTTTTCTTTTCCCCTTTCTGTTTTTTTTGGGGGGTCCTACTCTTGGTTGGCCCGGGCCGTCATGATTCACTTTATTTCTACGACTTCCCTTTTTCTTTTCTCATGATTGATCTTATGACCAGCTAGCAAGGATACCAGAACTGAGCGAACCTCTTTTCCTTTTTCTTTTTCTTTTGCTTGTTTTTTAAATCTCTCTTTCTATTAAGATATATACACGAACATCGCACATATATATGAAACTGTATATACTGCGTACGCACAATATACAATATACGATACACAATACACAATACATGATACACAATACACAATGTACACACAAAATAATATAAGGGCCTTGGTTCGAACAGGACAGGACAGGACGATTTCACCGTATTCACAAAGACGATGGATATAAGCGAAGAATCGAAGATGAATGTTAGACTTTGTTGACATGGTATCGATGGTGGGTGGGCAGATGGGCAAATGGGCAGGTGGGGAGACGATGGATGATAAAGATGACAGGGGATATCAATGGATGGCAAGAAATGACAATGGATGTCAACAGATAATAACAGCTCAGCATGTTATTACGTGTAGACTCTTGCATTCTAATAGCAAAAGTCAAGAGGTAGTATCTTAAAGATTCACATGTGCGGAGTTTCACATGTACCATACCTGAGACAGCGGTGAAAACATGAACATGTTCTGATAAATGTCGTTGTCCATGATGATAAGGAGTCCAATAGTGCATGGCAAGTAACAGTCTCGGAGACTCGTGGCCGCTGAAAATGCTGTCTAGTGATAGGGGGATACAAAGAAAAAGAGAAGAAAAAAAGGAGGAGGAAAAAAATAAGAGACGGAAAGAAAGAAAGAAGAACTGCGCTTCCCAACTCCACTGCTCTCCTTAATGACTTTTTGCATCGCTGCATGTCAATCGTAACCGTAACCGTAAATGTCATAACTTCATAAGATTAGTCGTAATCGTCATCAATGTCCTCAGTCTTGATGACGACGTTTGCCTCAATAGTGGGGATTGCATGGTCACTTGCGTTGCCTGCAACAATTTCCTCTCTTGTCGGTCTCTTTCGGTTTCTCTCACCGTCATTGTCGTCATCAGAGCCTTGCGCCATGGCACTGGATGAGCGCTTGATAGGAGGCTTTGGTTTCCCACTTATATCGTTTGGGCGCCATGAGCCATCCTTCTCTACAGTAATAGTGGTTGTATCAAGCAAGTCTTCTTCTTCCAACTGTTTGCGGACATTGACTAGGAAGCCGTCGACAATGAGCTGAATTGGAGTGGCGGTATTTTTGCAAATGGGACATTGCCATTCGTCTGGATCAGAGGGGCTGTCTGGAGCTCGCCTGGGACGGGCTGAAAGGTACGTTTCGAGGTCAAAGCATTCGCGATGATAACAGTGTCTGCTGCGTGCAGGGATGTTGAACATTCGTCCGCTAAAAGGGTCCCTTAGGTCAATGACGATGTTATCGTCTGAAAGTGGAATCTCACCGCTATTGTTGTTGTTGTGGAGGTGATTGTCATGCGTCGCGGCAGCATTGTTGCTTCTGTGGTCGGGATCCGGTTGGATACGCTGGCTCAGACATTGTTTAATCTCAGCGATCGTTGCTTCTGCAGGCTTGACATAGTTCTTGACCAGCTCCTTCACAATGGAGTCGTGCTCGCTGACTTCAAGAATCTCAATTGTCAAAAGGAATTTAGTATCTCGCCGTTGATCATTAGCCCGGATCGTATGAACGACCAGCGTATTCACCATTCCGGGCCGTACAAGATCTGTCAGGTCAATGGGAAAGTGCTGTCCGCAAGCAGTCGCTTGTCGAGCTTGAAATACGAAGACCGGGTGGACCCCCATGAACATAAAATGGAGTGGAGGAAAGCGTGTTTTTGCCTCAAGGTATGAGCGATAAAATTTGGCATACTGGCTTTGATTTTCAATGACGGGACCGCCTACAATATTTTCCATATCGCAGCACCGAAGACGGTACGTTATAGAGCCTGGTCCGACGAGCCTCATAAAGGGTGGATCCCCAGTTGTATGAGCAATCTTTGCGATTCTTCCGTGCGTGGCAGGGTCAATCCCAAAGACACATCGATATTTACCCGTCATTTCCAGTGTCTTTGGCAGCAAGGCCCACGCTTTTACATACTGATAATAACGTGGCTGTGTCCCGTTATCGCCAGTGGTATAGTTGACGCAGCGGAGTACCGGATTCGGTGGGGAAATCTCCTGCAACATGGACCCTCTAGGGTATCTTCTGTTGACGGTCTCGTTGGTTTCGAGGCTGAGTGGATTCAAAGATGGACCGATGAGCTGATCTAATACACTTCTCGGTGCGATCGGGGCACGAGCCTCATTTGGCTGGGGAGGGACCTGTTGAGAGTGAAACCCGGCTCCACTAGAATCTGAAGGAACATTGTGGCGACCCGGCGCGGACATGCCCCAGTGTCCTCCTGGCTGCGGCGCGTGCAGACCTGCAGAGGCGTCCCCCTGGTACGTGGGAGCCGAGACTCCCCGGAGAAATGCAACTCGAGAATCTGTGGCGAAAGCGTGTGGAAATTCTCTCAGCCTTTGCATATGTCGTTTAAGTTCCTCTCTCGCGGCTGGTAATCCTGGTCCTCCAATCATTAGCCAGTAATGACGGTCGGTGGCCGTCAGCAGCTCTTCTGGCCTGGTGATAGACTGCCAACCATTCATCCGTACTGCCTGTGGAAATGGAACTGCCTGCCTATGTTTTGCATACTCCCTTTCAAACGCCTCCTTAAGAACCTTCTCTTGGTTTTGCATGTACTCGCAGAAGTGCGGTGCAGGTCCGCCACGGCGTGAGGCTAGCACCAAAAGAGGCAGAACTTCTCGCTGCTGGCTCCGGAAGAGATCGCCAAGATAATAAAGCGTTTCGAGGGGCGGCTCAAGGAAGATGTAATTGACAACATCCAAAAATATTACCCGCTGGAGTATGATTGATGACAGACCGAGGTCATTTGCTATCTCCTGCGGCGTCGGGGGTATGTGCCGATTAATGCACTTATAACGCAGCGCAGGAAGCTTCGTTGGGAGACCAAGCAAAAATTCCTTGATCTCTGGCAATGCGCTTCTAAACAAGTACCAATCGGCAGGCGACATTTGCAAGCGAATGCTGTTGGGAAAAGTTGCAAATTGTATTATGTACTCGAGATTCTTCACAGGAAGTAGCAAACTGTCCAACATCTCAAAAGGGTTGTCAAACTCGCGCCCAAACGCGTCCACTAGCCGACTTCTCCTTTGCCCAAGTTGTGGTTTCTTAATACAGAGCCGATGAAAATGGATAAAGAACCAGTCTCCAGCTTGGCACGCATCTTGCAAGAGCATGAATCTGACATCTTCGATGGTAGGGCTTGGCTTGGGCTGATCCTGGCGAACGCTCAAGTTTAGAAGATCCAGTTGCAGAATACTCAGCGGATTCCCGTATCCTGCAGGTATTCGAGGCGACCAAGCAGAATGTGCAGATCCAACGCCTGGCACATTCGACCTCAGCTGATTCGTCTCGCTTACATCCGTCTGGTGCGCTGTATTGTTGTCAAGGTTGGCTCGTGAGGTAAGGAAAGAAGGTGTTTGCTTCACTGCGTTATTCTGAGGTACGCGTGGTGCGCTTGCATTTTGGCCAAGCTGCACCGCCGAGCCAGAAAAATGAGGAGTGGATGACGTAGCTGCGCTCCCGTGAGAAGGGTTTCTTTCTGGATAATTCTCATTCTTGGCTACATGCAAAGACGGGATGTGTTGAGATACATTTGATTGAAAGACTGCATTTTGAAAGCCTGTATTTGTCCGAGTCCTTGGTGTAACAGTTGCCGATACAGGTGATTTGTCGAATTCGTTCTTTATCAGAGCCCCTCCGTATTGAGGAGATGAGAGAAGCTGGGTCTCTGTTGAGTTCAAATATGAATTCGGCACGCTGGCTGGCTTGCAATCCCTCGGGGCCGAGATATGCTTGCTTTTAGGACTCGGACGGGGCGGAGCGCTGGTCAAGCGACTTGGGCTTGACGTGACTTGACCATGGCCGTTCATCGATGCTTTTAGTCCCCTTGCTAGATCATCAGAGGAGCTCATCGTGGTCTCCTCCTGCGACTGGGCAGATTTGGATGGCTCTTTTGCCTCTGCCAACTTCCATTTGGTCATCATCAACCTATGTTTATTCTGTGGAGATTAGTCAGTAGATGCTATGATTGCATTGTTTTGTTCTTTCACTGACATAGACACTTGCAGATACATGTATCTTCACTTGACCAGGCTTGCAATAAATACCCTGTTCGATTTCGTGCTTGAGAAATATTCAAAATCAAGCAGGTGCATGTACAGACGAGAGATGCAAAGAACTGGTTGGAGCACTGTTGGTAGAAGACAAGCGTGGAGGAGAACACGAGAGCTGGAGGATCGTGATTGAAAGGTAAAGAGAGGCATCTGGCATTGTGATGAATGTGAGGAATCGTGAATCCATTTCTATTGTTATGTTTACTGACTCTATTTGGTGTCGTGTTGTGCAAATGTAGCGTGAATGACTTGGAGATAATATCATATGTACTGAAAAGGTACTTGGGAAACATTAGTGCCATCTGGTAATAATAAAGTTTATAAAAAGTCACTGTGAAGGAAAATAAAGGACAGAGAGTCAGCTCTGCACGCGACCAGGGTTACCAGGATCCTCTCGATTGGCTTTTTCGCTTAATTAGCGTTGTCGGGGCCGGAAGCGGGAACTGTTCCCAAACAGGAAGGATCCCAGGCCACGTTGCTCTTTCCTCTTTTGTCGTCATTTGGTGATCCTCTTCAGAATAAGAGAAAGAGGGAGAAATAAAGCAAAAATCATATTTTCAAGTAAAACACCTATATAATACGACAATAATGTAGTTGCTCGCTTCTATCCAACAAGGTTTTGCTCTGTAGCAGCAGAGTCCATCTAGAAAGTGTCTCGTGGACTCTTCGGTGCGTTTTTTATCGTTTCGTGTGGCTGAATCTTCGCTCTGCACGCGGATGCAGGGAGGGCCAGGTGGACAGGGCAGGTGCGGATCCGACCCTCGAGATGAAGACGCGTAAACTACTTGATTATCAAAACTTTTTCATGTACCTTTTCTACGTGGACTGCCCAGTTCCTCTCATTTGGGTTGTCAAGCCCAGTACTTCTGTCGCGTTTCTAAAGTATAAGAGTACTCCTGCGACCAATAAAGTGGTGTTGCCAGTCTCAGACTCAACCGCCGGAATCGATCAACCATGCAAGAATAATTGGATGGATGCATCGCAGAAAAGAAACAGTAGTTCACTCAACCACGGCTATAATTATTTGCGGCCGGCAGCATATCAGGGATCTCCTGCCATTCCTTTGACACGCACCCGGGGTTTGGGCCGCTCAAAAACGGTCGTGGCTCGAGCACCCGTAGTTTAGTCTCTCATGATATTAGTGCTGTCGAGCCCCAGACAAGTGTCAAAAGATTAGACAAGTCAACTGAAGTTATTCCACTACATCATCATACCTGACCAATTAGCCTTGTGCGTCTCTCTTGTCTGTATCATCAAACTTTGAACCTGTCTGCTCCTGAATCAATCTTGGTCGGAATACGCCATCATTTTATTGGGGCGAGTTACAGCCCCCAAAGTTCAACGGCGGTACTCCGTACTAGGTAGGTATTTACCACTGCTGGAGCCACCAGATTGGGAGGTTCCAGGAGGCCACCCCAGACGCAGCGGGTGGCGGCAATTTTACTTGTTTTCGACTGGGCAAAATCATTGAAGAAAGCTTCATCCAACCGACGGTGAAGAGCGACAAAACCTCAGAGCCCAGAGAGTGCAACCGACTCTGAAAGAATTAACCTTACCGCTCCGTCGCTGAAATCGGCCTCCTTTTCCGACTTGGATTGATGTACTGACCACACCCACTCACACACACCAGTAACACACCCTCCAACTCCCACTCGCTCACTCTCCGCCTTTTCTCTTTGACACGGACTCACCTTTATTTCTTCTTGGCCCACAAGATCCTTTTTGAACAATACTCCTCATCTTCTCTTCATTTTGCACCTCTTGCCCGGCCAATCTCCCATTCATCTGGTTATTTCCTTCTAGACGCTTTGGCCCTCGGCTACACCCCCGGAGCCTCGATTGTTCCGTTCATTCATTCAACTCCACGTGTGGCGGCTGCGTCGCTTCAAACCCCCCCGGTCCCGCCGTTTTGGTCCGAGACACTATCATCCTCATATCGCTCATCGCCCACTTCAGCGTCAACTTGTTGAGGGAGGCTTCCATAAGCTTGCACCAAAACCTTCAACTCACACAGAACAACTTTGCGCAAGCGCTTGGCGGGCTTATTCGTGAACAGCCGCAACGAGCCTGAACAGCTGGTGGCGCGCTGTGGAGAAGAATAGTGCCACAAAGCGCTGCGGGGTGATGCCTCGCATTCATCGTGGCAGATAGTGGTCGATGCAATTTGAATCATACCGCATGTTTCCTTGGCTGTCAAGTCGGTAATTTCGGTGACGACACTGCAATGGCGCTCCGGTATGGGACAGAATCGCCAAAGAAGGCGTATCCTGGCGAAATTCTTCTTGTTATCCGTAAGTGCGAGCCCAATTATATGGCTGTGACTGGAGAAAAGTATTCTACTTGGCTCTAGAACTGGGCTGAGAAACGGCTTGAAAAAGCGCTACTGCTAACAAGTACACTCCTCACCAATTAGATGATTTTGAAGCACGCAGCTCTGATGAGCTGACCCTCTCTAAAGGCGACCGCCTGGAGCTGATTGAACGAGATGATGATTTCGGTGATGGCTGGTATTTAGGCAGGCACATGCTGACTGGCATGACTGGCCTTTTTCCAGAGGGTAAGGATATCCCGGCGTCTGTCGCAAATGTATCTCCTCGCTCATCATCGTTGCTCAGTCTACACAACCACAGCCCCCAAAGGCCTGTCCGCATTTCGCACTGGTTTGACACCAACCCCTTCGACATCGACTCAGATCAAGGACGCGACAACCTCTCTAGGCACTCCATCCATTGACCAAGAGGGTTCCACAACATCTGCCACGCCGAGCCTCACGCCGCAATCCTCATACAATGCCGGATCGACTGATCACTTCAGCTCGAGCGCTGCTGCCGCCCCGGCACCACTTAATCCTTCGCAATCCACACAACCACCTGTGGCCTTGGCAAACCCCGTCATACATTCATCGCCCACTCCGATCGGCTCGGCGGCGCAGAGAAGCATCGGCGCGACCATGCAGAATCAGCACCTCCATGGACAAGAGAGCCCAGTCATGAATGAGACCCTCAGCGTCATTGATGAGCATATTACCGATCTCAGTACGCCTCGGCAAGGCGTGAACGCAGCTCTACGGAGGAGAGCAGCCGACTCGGAGAACGACTATGGCGCTCGCATCGATCATCGCCTTTCTTACATCGCCGGTCATGAAACCGACGAGGAAGAAGAAAACCTGCATACTGAAGAAGAGGTATCCCTCTGGACACCAGCTCAGGTTGCAACCTACCTCGAGGAAATGGGCGTCGAGCCTGCCCATTGTCAAGTCTTCCAGGAACAAGAGATTTCGGGAGAAGTCCTCCTCTCCATGGACCAGGCTGCGATATTCATCAAGGAATTTGACTTGGGTCCAGTCGGCCGGAGACTGCGGACGTGGAACAAGATTAAACAGTTGCAGCTGGAGGCCAAAGGTTCGAAGCCTGCCAGGCGTGATTCAAGAGGACCAAGCCGCGATGGTCGATCAAGCAGCATAGGAAAGGACAAACATGGCAGCGGCGCACCGGTGCTTCCGCGAATCCCGAGCTTGATGGAAAGCGCAGAGGTCAGATACAGCCGTTCGGCAGGATCCAAGGACGCGCCCCTTCCGTTACAGTCAACAACACCATCGGCGGCTATCTCGCCTACTAAATTCGTTCCTGCCGGCCTCTCGCAACAAGGCTCTCGCCGGCCCTCGGCCGCTTCCATTCGTGAATTCAACAACTCTCGCCGGCAATCTTCTCTCGACTATCCGAACAGCAGCGTACATCCTCCGCTGCCGGCACCTGTCCCCGCTAACCCTGGCCTCGGACATGCGGCCAGCCAGCCGATCGTCCCGCTCCATCGAAAAGCACCGTCTTTTGACAGGAATTGGACCATGGGCGAAATGTCTCTTTCAGCCGTAGTCAATAGTGGACGGCCGGCTACGGCCACCGCGGCAACTCACGGACACACCACCAGCACCGACCGCAACACGCTGTCAGCATCTCTTGGACGCGATTCTGTTTATTCTGCAAATGTCCCAGACCTTGATCGTGGATATTTCTCTGGTGGCGAGGCGGAGGACCGTAGGGCTCGAAATGTTCTCAAGAAACGAGACGTCAATGGACATTCTCGAAAATCTAGTTACACAGATGAACATCGACGACGGAGTAGCGCTGGAGTCGCCCGTTACACTCGCTTTGGAAGCACCGATTCTGGTCGAGACACGCTTGGCCCAGTAGTATCTCCTGCATCCAAGATGTACTACGGTATGCCCAAAGAGAGACGTGCCGCGAGCGCTGGCGAAGCTGGCAATACGCAGTCTACATCCAAGGCGTTCCTCCCACCAACTGTGACCAAGCTTGACTACGACCCCAACATGAATTCAACTGTCGTCACCTCAACTTCGAAGACCGAAAGTGATGTATCATCTAGTGGCAGGGGTTCGCCTTTACCTCAACTGAAAACTTCGGCGTCAAGCAAGCTGCGCGCATTTGGATTTCGGGCAATATCTGATGCAGTCACTGGTGGAGAGAAGTCCTTTTTCAGTTCGCCCCCCGGTTCGGCCAATTCGCTCAACGAATCCCCTCTGCGATCTCCCTCTCGTAGGGACTCTGGTACTCCTTCTGGCGGCTCGAAGAGCTTGGAGATGGAAAGTGCAGATGCAACCCGGAACAACAGCACCGGCTCCGGAGGCGGGACCCCTACATCCTCTGCAGGTGCTCGACGACGCAAATCCAAGAAGGAGACTAGCGCGTACATGCGCGGATTAGAGAAGAAGACGCCCCGTGAACAGATGGTCGGTTGCGATTACAGTGGGTGGATGAAGAAGAAGTCTTCTAACCTCATGGCTACCTGGAAACCGCGTCTGTTTGTACTTCGTGGCCGACGCTTGTCGTATTACTACTCGGAAGATGACCAGGAAGAGAAGGGGTTGATTGATATCTCATTTCATCGGGTGCTCCCCGCCGACAATGACCGACTTCATGGGCTGCACGCAACCCTCACCGGCGCTAGTGTCACATCCATGTCTCCGCAAAAGGCGCAACTCCCGACGAATGCTTCTGAGGAGGTCGCAAATGACCCTGACCTGCAAACGGTTAAATCGGCCAACGAAGGCCTGTTTATCTTCAAGCTCGTTCCTCCTCGTACCGGCCTCACGCGAGCCGTCACCTTTACAAAGCCAACCGTTCACTATTTTGCCGTGGACAATGTGAAACAGGGCCGGCTGTGGATGGCAGCCTTGATGAAAGCCACCATTGAGCGTGATGACTCTGTTGACATAACATCAACTTATCAACAAAAGACAATCAGCCTCGCCAAAGCACAGGCCATGCGACAGCGCCCTCCAGCTCTGATGCCCGCTGAGGAGAAGGCTAGCGAACAAGAACATACGGCGGCGGCGGCGTCAGCCGAAGAAGGGCTCAAAATCCATGGTCTCCAACTGGACTCGCCCAAAGCAGATGAGATCAAGAAGGATGAGAATCAAGCCACGGTCAATGGCTCCACAGCTGCCAGCTTGAGCTCAGTCACCCATGAACCTGTTGACACAAAACCACCATCTGCTGCTGAGGTTGCAGATGGCAAATCGCGTTCCAGTGCCGAAGGTCAAACCCCATGATTACAGGGACAAAATTTCTCTCAACAAACCTCAATCTCTATATTTACTTCTTCACTACTCGACCGCGAAATTTTTCAGGTTTCTTTACTGATGCTTACGACTATGATACCGCTTATTATGAACGCTTGTACAGATGGCGCTTATTAGAGGGGCTCGTGTCTTTTTCTGCGGAAAGGTACTGTGAAGCCCCTCTCAAGCCAGCAGACTCCCTTTCACGTGTTATATTGTATTTGAAAGACATACTTTACGACGTATTTTACTATTATCACGAGCTCTTCGCGCTCATTCTCATGATTTTCAGACCTTATTGCACTCTGTTCATCGAACCCTGGACACATACCCCCTGCTATTTTTTTTTCCTAAAGATATTCTTGATTATCTTATACGATACATCTTTGTAATACTCCTGCTTCCTTTCTCCTGTATTTATTTGAGATGGTGTACTACTTATAGCTCACTTCTGTACCTATCCTGCCTTCCCTCTTGATGATAGAAAATAAGGCTCAGATGTCACCTTCTAGTCAAGCCTTTGCGCTTATTGCAATATTCTTCTCTTTCGCCTGAACTTTTTGGGTAATGCGTGGCCAGTTTCTATGCTTTGACGTCTTCGCAACTCTTGAAATGGTTGATGCCGCTGCAGCGCTCGGCGGACCTTGCTCCAATTCTCGCGCCAACCAAGATGCTCCGAATCAATCGCGAACTAGCGTGACAGCTCCATTACTCTCATCAAAAGCGCTTGTTTCTTCTGGAAAGAAATCGAAACCTGCAACTAAATCAAACAGTCGAGCCAGTCGCCGACCCAGTCAACTGTCAAGTTAGCTCACTACCTTTACGTATTTCACTGTACCCACTTGTTGAGTCAATTTTTTCCTTCAGTCCCACTTCCTTTGCAAAACCTAACAGCTCGTCTCCGGATTTCAAGAAGCACCGACCAAAGTCGTTTACAGGCCAGAACCTCTGACCAATCAAAGAATGTGTGCCAGGATCCAAACTTGTCGTGTTCACGCTCAGGTAGCCACTACTTGAGATCGAGTTCGGAAGGTGCGACGTAGCGCACGCAATTGTATAGTACTTGGTACTCCTTGAGGTGGAGTGCCACGTGATGGGCAGCTCCACTGCGGAAAGGGACGAAACTTTAGGAAAGAAAGCTACTCCGGTCACGCAAGTACCTCTTCCAGAATGGAATTTGTGTGCTAAGGATAAGTACCCGTTACCTTAGGTCAGAGAGAAGGAGCTACCTATCTCCAAGCAGATGCTCTTCCATAGTCCTTTGTCGAGGAGTGGACCGATTTCTGACAGAGCGCCCTTGAAGTTTTGACAACCTTGTGTTTCAGATTATGCCTGCATTTATCGTTTAGTTGGCAAGCACAAGTACAGAGCTGAGAATTTCGGAAAGCTCAACCATGTCCCAGCATGCAAGGGACACTGATTCGGGTCACTTATTGAAATTGTTTACAGACACGCTGAAAAATCCACCTGATCACAAGTACCGCTACACTGAGGTACACGATGTTTTGCAAATGAGCGACTGTACAGGTACCCTTCTACAGATGTACAACACGTCACACAGCTCCCCCAGTCAATTTCGGACAAGTAGCTTGACCATTTCCTCCATTTCAAAGAGAGGATTGATACTTCTGTACTCGTATTACAAAGTAATTCATTTGAGAATTCTCGGCTCTCGGCAGCCGGCAATCAACATGGCAAGTTTCATCGTCCTTGTTCCTTGCAGCAGCGTGCCTTGCTAGGATTTCTGATGGCTGTCAGCCTCTCGTTCTGACTTTCCTCACTATGGACACTGAAGAACGCTTTGGCCCTAGCATGGGACACAACTAGAGTACCAAGTATGGATGATCGCTGCGGCGCATCAGAGCCTTACTGGGCAACTCGTTTTGGTGCCCTACTTGCGTTCACGAGCAATCAGGTATCGATACTTGTGATTGAAGTACACACAGAAAAATTTGAGTGCAAGAATTGCATTTGATCGGTATTCCAGGTAACGCTACTTTGTTCATCTGTCAACGGGCACTTCTCCGGCCAGATTTCACGGCCCCCAAGGGACAAGCACCCGTCTCTTCTTGGCCAGTCTGTTTAGCTGTGTTTGTTCATCTCTTTCATCTCTTGTGGCCTTTTATCTTTCCATTTGGGTTTTGAGCTATCGACAAACTGTCCACAGTTGCCAATATAAATTCTGCCAATGGGGTCTCTTACATTCTCCATCGGATCATCATTCAGCTTTGAGGGAACCTGGTCTTTGTGCTCGCCCGATGAAGCGCTAAGGTGGCTGGCTTGCCTTGTTCCGGCTGTTAATGGCACGCCCTGGCTGCCGGTGTTGAACTAATACTTTAACCCCGGGGGCCTTTTGGGATCGTCATGTCCTATCTGGCCTGTCGGGATCTCTAAGTGCTCGGTGGCCTCCTTTTGTTCCCATTCAAGCTACCTAGCCCTGGTCAAGTCTTCGTCAGATTTGCCTCGCCAGGCGTCAGAGGCCTCGCTTCGACATCCTAAATTGGATATGGAAGCGAAAAGACGTCGCACTTGTAGGTCCAAGACGCTTTCTGGTCAGAAGAATTTGACCCTTTGTGAGTAAATGGGTTACGGTGTCCTAATGGAATAGATGATTTTTATAACTTGCAAAGTTGTCCTTTTTATACGCACGCTGTATTCTTCTCTATCAGGACCTGTTCTTACCTAGGTTTTCAGGGCTCGGATGGTCTGTCCTCTCGTTTTACTTTAGTACTGTAAAGCTACACCTAGGTTGGGCCACCACTCTCCACTGCACACCATTGACCACCCACCCACACTACGTTCTTTTTTGTCCACCCACACAACCCACATCAACCCACAACCCAATCGATCCCCTCGTCCGCCAACCTGGTCTCGCTGACTTTCCTACTTTTAGCATTCTTACTCCACCAGTCCTTCCCTCCCCTCCTCTTCCTTCTCTTCTTTTCCCACACGTTCGGTCATCTTTCGTCAAATTCATCCTTTCTGTGGATACTGTTGTGTTCCTTCGTGTCCCTTTTTCCTTTCCTTTTCCTCTCTCGTGCGGGTGTTCTTCTTGATTTCCTGCGTCTCATTTCCATCATCTCTGCCAGTTGCAGTCCTTTTCTCTGTGCGTTCCGCATTGAAAAAGTACTGTCACTCGTATACCTTTGATCTGGTACGTTCTTAAATCTCTTTAATTTTTCATGTTCTATATGATGCATCTTCCCCCTCATCAATTGGCATTTGCCTTTTCCCTATTTCCCTTGTCGACATCTGGCTGGAGAGCTTTATCATTGCGCCATCGACGAATACGAATTTGCAACATTTTCGGCTACCTCTCATGACGAGCATTCATTCTGCACCGGCGAAGCGACGCACCTGAGATGAACGCGTTCCGTGTCTAATACCGATGGATGGATGGACTACAAGCGGCGTCGACGATAAAAATCGGCAAAGGTCTCGCATACACCCCCCGATGGAGCTTCTTGTCTCCGGGTCATGGAAGATGCTGGGGTGGTAAAAGGATGGAATTGCACTCGGTCAAGAGCTTCTCAAGCTCCCTTTGCTTTCTCCTGGCCTTCCAAGCCGATCTCCATGACATGGCAGGGCAAAGCCCACTCTCCTGGCAGGGGGGTCCGAAATCCACGTGTCGCTTGTTCCACAAGTATAGATGATCGACGTTCACGTCGCTGACCATCTCGTGGGATGCAGATCTTCCCGTGATCTCGTTCCTTCCGCTTCAGTCCTTTCGATAAACCTCCATCTAACGTGCGGAGCGTCTCTCCTTCACGATATTCACGGAAAACATTTTGTAATTTCTCTCTTACGTGGTGTTATCTGGGGTATTCTCAAGTGCTTCACGACTCGGTGGCCTCCGTCACATTCATCCTTTTGGCGTCACATTTTACGATTACGCTTGACGGACCTCTCTTCTACGAATAGCTCGTACTTCTCCTTGTGCGATTCGGATTCGTAAGGTTCTCCCTTGGAACGAAAAATCGCAATTGGCTCTCCATTAATTCCAGCTTTTCGTCCCCTCGATCATCTTCATACGTCCTGCGTATCGTTCGTGTGAATGGTCCAAGTCCGCTAACCGAGTTTCATTTCTCTGGGGTGTACTAGGTTTGCTCAATTTTTTTCCAAACGACCTTCTCGTCATTTATACGCCGGTTCTTGCGTACTGCAATTGCCTTTTCCGTATATTTATAACGACTTCGCATCATCTCGTATTTTACAGTACTTTGATTTACAATGTCGTTCCCCAACTTTGAGGCTTTCCAGGGTCAGCCCGGCGCGGACGAGAACGCCGCTGCCGCTGCCGCTGCTGCCGGCGCCACCCCCCAGCAGCACACCCCCATGGGCCAGCAGGCCGATGATGGCGCCGCCTTCCAGGTCGGTGCTGCTGGTGAGGGCGCTGCCCCCGCCGGCTCTCAGCAGCCTGAGGGCAAGACCACCCTCTGGTACGTTGTCTGCTCTCTCCCACGCTGTTTGCGCCCGCATGATTTGGATGTCCAGTTTAATACCAAGCATCTGGATGCGCATTTTCCGAAGGTTTTATGCGTTGGCGTTTTCTGTGGCTAACTTGTTTCCTCTTTCCTCTTGAACAGGATGGGTGAGCTTGAGCCTTGGATCGATGAGAACTTTATCCGTAGCGTCTGGTTCGGTATGGGCGAGCAGGTCAACGTCAAGATGATCCGTGACAAGTTCTCCGGGTACGTTTACCTTAGATTTTCTGTCAGTTGGGTTTAATAAAGGGCAAATGCTTATGTGATTTTGACAGAAGTAATGCTGGCTACTGCTTTGTCGACTTCTCCAGCCCTGCTGCCGCTGCCAAGGCCCTCGGCCTGAATGGCTCTATTATCCCCAACACCAACCGCCCCTTCAAGCTTAACTGGGCTTCTGGTGGTGGTCTCGCTGATCGCAGGTAGGATGTCTCAACCAAATTGAATTAGAATGTCTTGCTAACATCTAGCTAAGCCGTGATGACCGTGGTCCCGAGTTCTCCATCTTCGTTGGTGACCTCGGCCCTGAGGTCAACGAGTATGTTCTGGTCTCCCTCTTCCAGAGCCGTTTCCCTTCGTGCAAGTCTGCCAAGATCATGACCGACCCTATCTCTGGCATGTCCCGCGGCTACGGTTTCGTTCGTTTCTCCGATGAGGGCGATCAGCAGCGTGCTTTGACCGAGATGCAGGGCGTCTACTGCGGTAACCGCCCCATGCGCATCTCTACCGCCACCCCCAAGAACAAGGGTGGTGCTGCGGCTCACGCCGCAATGGGTGGCATGCCCGGTGCTGGCGGCCCTCTTGGCATGTACTCCATGGGTGCCCCCCCCATGGGCTACTACGGCGCTCCCCAGCCCATGAACCAGTTCACCGACCCCAACAACACTACCGTCTTTGTCGGCGGTCTCTCTGGCTATGTTACCGAGGATGAGCTTCGCTCTTTCTTCCAGGGCTTTGGCGAGATCACCTACGTCAAGATTCCCCCTGGCAAGGGCTGCGGTTTTGTTCAGTTTGTCCAGCGTCACGCGGCTGAGATGGCTATCAACCAGATGCAGGGCTATCCCATTGGCAACTCCCGCGTCCGGTTGAGCTGGGGTCGTAGCCAGAACAACTCTGGCCCTGCTGGCACTCCCTACCGCCCGGCTCCCCCGCCGCCGGTCTATCCCTCAATGGGCATGCCTCCTTCGCACCCCTACGGCAACTTCGCTCCCCTCAAGGTGAGTGGGAATCGTACCCCCCTCTGGCGTGAGTCACTAACGGGTGTTGACAATAGTAAGCATTTTTCACCCTTTTGAAAGTCTCGCAGGCAGGAGTTTGTACGTTCAGTCAAGCATTGAAGGCTGTTTTCCTTGAACACTTTCTTCCCCTACCCACCTCTTAAGTTGGCCACGGCAGCAACGTGTGTTTTCCTCATCTTATTACTTTGGTGTTTTCCCACAAATTTCTTCTTTCACATCTCAAGTACCTCAGACCTACCTTGCCAACTTACTTGATGGGTTCTTCTCACGTCACTCTCACAACTTTGCGTTTCTTTCTGCTAAAAAGTCTGTCAAATCGGTGCAAATTTACAAGTCCTACAATTGTTCGGTCAAAGTCTAAATTGATGGGCGGGAGTTATTCTCTTCTCTTTTCCTTATTGCCAATTACTTTGAAAAGTTTCCTGCTCTCTCTTTCTCTCTGATTGAAGACGCTCTGATTACCGTTGCCGTTTACGTTTCCCAACCCTTGTCAAACCCGGTGCTTAATATTTGCCCGTCCGTTGCCTCCCTTATTGCTCCTCCCCTTTTCGTCACTGTGCTTTCGAAGACTGGAAAATGAAGGATTTGTATCGAGTCCCCGGGGAGTTTGTCTCAAGGCTGATTTTCTTGCTTCTTGGTCACTCATATATCTCACTTGCAATTTTGCAAATGCGGGCTTCACACTTTTTTCCTTAAAACTTTAGAAGGGATCGTATAATAGAGCGTCTTTATTAGAGACGACTTGACGTTTCAGTTAACTTTCCAGATTTATCACCAATTGGTTTCCGTCTGTTCTCTTTGACATGCCAAGGTGTTTGCCTTTCGTTTCTCACGGTGTCCGTTTTTGCCGAATTTACGTACTGAAAGCCTGCAAATATCCATGTTCCTCTCTTTCTTTGCTTGGGTCTCCTGTCCTTAAGAGCTGACGGGATATGATTGTACCGGTTGACCTATTTTGCAACACGGCGCCAATGACTTTTGAACCAGCTGTTGTGCCATGTACTTCTAGCTGCCAGTTTCATCATTGATCTTCTCGTCCATGGTTTGCTCCTTTTGTTATTGGCTTGGCGTGGTTCATGGCGTTATTAGGAAGCCGTGGTTAACAGTCCTTTATGATTGTACTCGTGCGACGTGATGTGCAGGGCAAAAAAGGAGCACTCGCTGCTATGGCGCTGGCAAGTGATGTAATTCATCATGTGGTTCTCCTTATGCTTTTTCATTTTCGCGGCCATCGATTGCGCGTTTTTATATATCTGGTTATGCTCGGCCATTTTGTTTCGCCTTTCGCTCGTGTCTCTTTCCACAACACCTGTAGGGTTGCGCCGAAGTCATGTTTCGCTATTGCAGGGTTCCTTTTTCGGAATTCATCCTCACGCTCTTGTACCGAGGGGCTGCTTGTCGTGTATCTGAAATGAATTACGTTTTGCGAGAGATGCGGTTGGTAGTCAGCGCTTGAAGACGTTTCACTTGTTCTCTAATTGTTAGTTTCTGATCTTGTCAGAGAAGCTGGTGCAATTATCTATAGCGTGCGCCTCTTTCATCTCAAACACATCGCTCAGGAGCACTTGCTTATTTCAAGAGTATCTGTCGTCAGGAGCTTTGGACATTTCTGCATTATCTGTTAACGAATTAGGAAAACCGCGTTTTTGGACCCGCTCCTAATCTTTTCTTTGTGTTTGGAAAGAATGATGGACGGTCACAGCATGTTTCCTTCTCCTTCCGGAGCAGATGCATTACAAATCTACTAGCAAGTGTGAGCCAACATCTGGGTATCTAAACAACTCATTGACATTATACATCGGCGAAGAAAACAAACGTCGAATTCAACTGGCTTAATTGCTCACCACTTTGGCTTGATTCGCATTTACTGGCTTTTGCTTGTGGATAAACCTTCGTTGCATTTAAATCTATTATATTTCGTGTTACTGTGTTTATTGGTTGTGTATATTTATCAAACGACGACTGTGGCTAGGCAGCAGAGGCAGAAGACCTAATCTGCGGACTCTCAAACGTCATCAGGACAAGGAAATCTTTGGCGTACGACCATGCTCAAACGACTATTCGGATAGGGCCATTACATCGCATCACCCTCATTTCACAATGAGGTATAAAAGCTGGGACGTCCTGCTTTTCCCAGCAGGGAGCAAGGCCCCTTTACAAGAGTTTCGAACTGCATGTCATGCGATCAGAGATCCCGGTATGCGCTCCTCAACTGCCTTTTATATCTCATCAAGTGCTGCACGGTTTCGACCAACATTTAATTACGCGTATAGGATATTCTTCCCCCTTTCCGTTCTTTATCGACCCTACACAACCTCTCGGTCATTTTACTGCGTCTATATTGCCTGTTGTGCTACGAATAGGAACTGCATCTGCTAATTCTGTCCCAATAGAAGTAGTCCCTACGTTCAGCGGAGTCAGAAATATTCCGTTTCCCCTCGCCGACATTATTCCACATCAGCTTCCTGTGCTTACAACTTTTACTCCGAGTCTGATTGTTGGCACGCCTTTTCAGATATCTATTCATTGCTGGGAGACGCCTCATCCGTCATCTCGAGCGGAGGCATTGAAAGAGAAAGGAAGGGAGGTTCGCTTTCACGCCCGCGTTTTTATTGATGGGCACTTCACATCGTACGTTGAGAGGAAGGATTATTGATGACAAGAATAATTGACAATTCTTTAGATACCTCACATTTCCTCAGCAGGGTCCATGGCCACAAATCATTAGTAAGTTTCTGCAGCAATTTGATGATATCAATCACTCATTGACCGGCTTTTTCAGATACTACGTGTGGTAAGCTCCCGTTGACAAGCAAAAGCCAACGCACACCTCGCTCACCAAATATATTCTTACAGCATCTGCTGAGGTTGACAAAAAGGGCGCACGTCAGCCTTTAATATTCCCGCAATATCGCTCGGAATACTTGACCAACCTTGTCTGGTCTGCCGAGCAATCACTCGGGCGGATCATAGTGTTGATTAGTGATGGTGCCATGCACGCGCAGCGCAATCCGCCTTTTGAGCAGGCGATAAACATCGTTCAATTTTCGTTTCAACATGTTCCTCTTGGTAGGTTGAAGTCTGATTCTCACTTTTTATCTGGTCCTACCACTGACTTGCATCACGCATAGACATCCTCGAGTCAACAAGTATTGCGTGGCCGAATCCAAAAATGTGGCTGCAGCTTCCGATGGCAAAGAGCAGCCAACAGCCTAAGTTTTCGCTCCGCCAACCACTAGCTCCGCTTCCTCTTCCTGTTGCTGAACCTCATACTCATTCTCCTCGTGGTCGGGACAGCAGTAGGGAAACTTTGCAAAGAAACGGAGAGAGCAACCCAAACTGGCAATTTGTTTATCCTATGATGCCTCCGGCTTCAGATTCAGTTGCAGCTTTCCGCGGAAATACAGGCAGCGAAATTCATGCTCGACAATCTCAATATACTGGACATGCAAGGCACCCCAACTTGGCCGAATGCCCACCATGGTATATGGCTTCACAAGCAAATATTGATAGTCAGGGAGTTTATGAGCGCATGCGAGGACTCAGCCAATCTATTCATGCACATATGTATGCTCAGGCTGAGGCTACAGCTGCTGATGATTCTAGAGCGGCATATCCATGGACACGCACACAACTCCAACCGGAAGACATTGCCATGCCGGATTACCCATCGTCATCTATTACGCCTATGAGCAGTCGCAATCAATCAGGAGACGTCATTATGCGAAGCAAATCACCAAGTGTGATTGCAAATACATGTGACGAGGAGTATGGTCAATTGATTGATCTGTTGAGCAATCAGAGACGTGGTGGACGGCCGGTCAGTCAGCCAGCACCACAGGGCCAAATGGGCCGGTCAGAAAGTGTGTCCGCGCGAACTGAATTATCTCTGCAAAATCCGGAAAAGGGGGCGAATCGAGACTGTCAAGAAAGGCAGGGCCTAGAAAATCAACGTCCTCGTCGTTCCAGCTCTCAGCAGCGCAGAAATACAATGCCTGCTTCGTACTTTATCGCTCGTCCTACACGGCCCTCTGCGGCGGCTGAAGCGCGACTCGCATCATATCATAGATATCACCAGGCGCAATCAGATCAATCGATTCGCCAAATCCGTCCGTCTGAAACACATATGCAGGCACGGAAAGTGTCCATGATTGAAGCAACTCCGTTGGCTGGCGTGGTTCGTCAAGATATCCAGCAAGACCAAGACGTCGCGGCGAAGAAGCCTGCGAGAGATGGGTCCGATGTAACGATGCGCTCGCAGTTTTCTGAATTTTCTACACGCGATGATGAGGGGACGACCAATATTGTTGGTGCAACTGCAAAAATTGATTCTAAAGCGAACGATCCCGATGATAATACTCGTGTGGCGCCGGTGGTCAATATGTCTGGCGATCCGCACCTCGTGCCCATTGCTCTTGTACGAGCGAATAAACCTTCACCGGATATCAAGAGTAAAAAAGAAGGGAAACGGGCCAGAGGCAGGCCGAGAAAGAGCGAAGGTGTAACCGTTTCTAATACTGCCGCGACTGCTTCCAGTGAATCTGTTCAGGATCCAGTCGTTGCGGAGAACAGGGAGACTTCAACTTCGTCGGAGAGTATCATTTGCATGGGATTGAGTCGGGCCAGGCTCCACTCGGGGAATGTGGCTGAAAAAGTCCAGCAGCAGCGACGACAAGACACTGTTGCCATGCCGCGCGTTCCAACATTCAAGACCACTTATACCGCTGCCAAGCGCAAGCGCTCTCAAGATTCAGGGATCATGGGCACTGTCCACGATACACCCGGCTCAGGTCCACGTCCAGATTCGAATACACATTGGCAATCGTCTGACGCGCGCACTCATCGACGTCTGGGTGGTGATAATAATGATGATGATTACGACTTTGGTGGTGGCAGTAGCGCCGGCGGCGGAGTCAGTCTAAGTCAAAGAAGTGCGCGTGGTCTGTTGGAGCCTCTGCTATCAACTGCTGGTTTGGCGAGATCTGGCACCGGGCATACTGGGAATGTTGGGTATGACAATCACAGTGAGAATGGCAGGGGGGTCGATCGTACTGGAGATGGTCGAAACGTCTCACTGGACGAGATTGGTGCTGGGACTAAGCCTCCGAGTTTGACAAATTTGGAAAGTGGCAATGGTCTCAAGAGTCCGATAATTCTCAGGAGTCCCAAGAGTGCAAAGGGTTCACCAAGTCCCAGGAGTCACAAGAAGAGAATGATTACAAGTCTTGGCGGGAACGGTTTCAAGGGCGCAGATGTCGGCGAAGAATCTACGAATCTCAACGACTCGGCCGCAGCCAGAAAGAAGAGCGTCAGTGTCACTAGGGCGGTTTCGGAGAATATTGATACCTCGAGACGCCATTGCGATGCTACTGCTGGTGCACAGGCCAGAAAAGAGGCCAATGGTTCGCCGAAATCCCCAAAGAGAGACTCCCCTGCACGTGCGCAGCAACAGCAGAGGGACAGAGTGCTGAGTTGTCGAGCTGAGAATGCGCAGTGACTGTATTCTCTTATCTCTTTTACTCTTACTTCTGTTATTCCCGCCTTATCCTTGTTGACGCTCTCCTCTACTTCCCTTTTTCTCTTCTTCTTTATCATTTTTTTGAACTCTGTCCTTTTTTTTCCCACCCTTTCCCTTTCGTTCATCTCTTTCTTTTTCCTCTTTTATATCATAAGCTTTCTGTCTTGGCCAGTGTGTCAACGGCAGGCTTAATTTTACAATATCCCTGATAGAGCTACAAGCCGGGTTAGACAAGGGTGGGACATTGGCGTGTATGTTTAATTCATGGACTACGCTTCACAGCGGGAAAACCGGTGGCTGAAGCGTTCGTATTACGCCATAGAGGATAGAGGATAGTACAATACACTTCATTTAAGGCCCAATTAAGAACATTAAGATCTATCAGCATGAGTTAATTGTCTCTCGGTCGATTGTCTCTATAACCTGGTTATAGAGAGCAGCCAAGTTATGACTCGGCAATGGCCATAATTCGGGTAAACTATGGAGTTCGCTTCTGGCTATAGTACAGGTATAGCTTAGCGGTATCCTGTTATCTACCTGCTAGAATACGACGGAGCGCGCACCGAGCACTTGTACGATAGTATAGGATCAGAAATACTATTGAGGGCTGCAACATTTCCCCAATCTTGCCTTTGATCTCACACCGCCCATCTTCCGTTGCATGCTGCTGCCTTGTCGCCTCGTTGCCTTGCGGCTCTGGCTGCAGCGGCGGAAACGCCGCCTTCTTCCTTCTCCAAGCACGCACACGCGGGGGAGACACTCACACCAGTTATGCACCGGTAGTGAGGCGGAACACTAATTCGCCTGCTGCCAAACGCTCGAACCTTTTCTCTTCCCTGCGCCCAACCGACGCGGCTACAAATGGTTGGTCAACAAACGATTGACCTGTCGAGTATCAGGCATCAACCTTTCCAAACCTGACAGGAGAGACACAAGGCTGAGAAATCGACCGCTGCGAGACGTGCTGTTCTCGCAGTGAGGCTATCAGGCTACGAGTGAGAAATTGTTGAATTTAGAAAAATTAAGGTTTACTTCCCCCTGTCGAAAAGAAAGAGAGAAATAAAAAGAACAAGAACAACTGACACTCTTGCGGCACAGATACGGGACGACTGGCAGTGCCCGCAGCTCAGCCTTCTGTACCGTGCTGCTGTGCAGTTGACATGATCACTTTGAAGGTGCATTGGAATGCATTTCAATGCAGCAAAGTCCCAAATCTTGAGAATTGATTGGTCATGACTCCGCCATTGTAGTCGTAATCACCTTCAGCCATCAGCATCATATAGCGTCAAGAAGCTCAAGAAAGGACGGGAAAGCTTTGAGCGAACTCAACGGTCTGATTCATCTGTGTCTTAGCTGCCCGAATTTGTTGAATATCTGTGGGCAATGGCAGACCTCCTTGAGCATTTGATTGTCCCGGGGCAGTGCGGGGTTCAAGGGTATAAGAATGGGATTGAACCTCTGCTTGAATTACAGCATCAGCATCAGCATTCTCATCAAACTTTAGACTCAAGTTCAAGCCAGAGCAACATGAAACAGCGCAGAGAAAGTGTCAATTACCGACCTACCACTTCTCGATCTTCATCAGACTCTGAAGGTGTGTCGCTCAAGTCGTCACCTTCGCAGAAAGATATTATATTCTTCTCTCCACCGCCGCAGCAACAGCATCACCAAACGAGATCAAATATGGCGTCTTCATTTCTCATCCCTTCTTCCTTGGGAAACCCAGTCGATCAATATCTTTCCTCAACTGTGGCTGCAAGCAACTGGCCAGGCAATAGGACTGGTCTTTTGAGCCCGCGCCATGCGAATTATTCTCAGAGCACGCCCAGTGGGGCGTGGTCGAATGAAAAAGAGGTTCTCTCTGACCAATCTATTCAAGCGGTGACAGCCACGGGTCCCAACAAAGTAAGCGTACTGTACAACATGTGCCAGGAGAGGGGTGTCGTTCCCGGCCTTACCTGTAACGATGTCCAAGGTCATTTCGTCGCCATTCTGAAACTCGGCGATCAAACGTTCCAGGGTGCTTTTCCGCGTCCAAACAAAAAGGCAGCCAGGCAAGATGTAGCTGCCATGGGAATAGACGCTTTACGGGCTATGCCCCTTGTGACGGGGCAAGCATATAAACAACAGCGGCAGGTGCAAAGGCAGCAATTACAGCATCAACAACCCACGCTTACTGATACCAACAGCGGTCCTGGCGAAATCCAGAATTGGATTGGCAAATTGGGAGGTCAGTCTGCATTGAATTTTATTACTGCTTTTGGTTAATGTTTTCCCTCATTGTCTTCTCTCACATCTTCTCCCGTTCTCTTCAATAAGCCACTCTCTTTTTCCACCCCATCATGCCAGCATATTACACACTCACAATAGTTTCATCGATTTCATATCGAACCTTCAAGCCATGGCTTGTGCTGCCTGTTACACCGAGTTAAGCTAACGGTCTCCTACACTATATAGAATACTGCGCGGCAGAAAATATCCCGGAACCACATGACAACCCAATCGAAGGCGGTCCGCGGGGATATGCGCACCAGGTCTTCATTACCGACAAGGACAGCAACAGCGGAACTGACGAGCAAAGTAAGAGTCGGACTCTCCAATTCGGGAAAGCGGACAATTTCTTCCCAAGCAAGCAAGCAGCCAAGGCAAATGCCGCGCATGAAGCTGTCGAATGGCTCATTGCCAATGGTCGTATGGACCAGTCGGGAGTCAGTATGAAGAAGGCCATGAAACGGTCAGGTGCTGTATCACCACCAGGCACTGCCTCAGCCACGAATGGACTGGCACCGCAGCATATTTCGCCCGCGCAGAGAATTAATGGTACGTTGTCTCTTTGACACTTTCCTTTCTGTTTTTCCCCTTTCTTTCCAACCTTTCCAACCCTTTTTTCTTTTGTATATTCACCACTAAAAATTTCGCTTCTTTTCCTTGTGTTCCATTTAGACCCCAAGACTCCATACACAAGACCGTACAATACTCCGCTGTACGAACTTGACTCTGATCCCATGGAGAAACAGACCTCTGCCACACTCTCGGCCTCGGAAACTTTGAATACCGCCTCGAGGCGCCCTCTCATTCTCCAGCAAATTTCTCGGGCGGTGCAGTCTTTGCGCAGAATCCGTACGTCTCGCTCGTCTCCTTGCGGCTGTCGCCATCTTCTTCGTCGTCTCAGACCCTATCAGGGGACACGCGAAATCGTAACGCTGCCCAAGTGGTCCGTCGACAAGGAAATGAGCTAGTGCTTGGTTATGTAGAAAACGTGTTTGGACGGAAAAACGCCAAAGATGAATGCGCACGCAAAGTCCTCCTGATTTTGGAAGAGGAGTTGCGTGTTAGGAAGGAGCGTTGTGGGTGGAATTGAGTTTCGGTTTGTGGCTTATATTTTTACGCTTTATATTTATTGCAAGTTTCTCTTTATTTAGATTCTTTTTGTTGTCTTATTCTCCTATTTTTTTTTTTTTTTTGCTTTTCTTATTCTTTTATTTTTTGCGTATTATTTGTACCTTTATTTAATTTGATTTTATCTTTGTTTCATTTATCTTTTCACTTCAGGCATCATTGTCATTTATCTCCTTTTTTCCCATCTTCACATCTTTTTAGATGAATGTCTTCTATCTCATCATGTATCTACAATGCATACCTAAGCCTTACATGTCCAAGAACACATCTAGTTGTACAGTCATTGCTTCGTGTCGTGACTCGAGGGGGTTTCTTATCAGTATGAATACTGATATTTACATTGAGTTTTTCTGCATTTACATTGGGTCGTTGCCTGTTGCCTGTTGCCTGTCGTCTGTCGTCTGTCGTCTGTCGTCTGTCTTCTGTCTTCTGTCTTCTGTCTTCTGTTGCCTGCCGTGTGATATACCATGACTCTTGCATGCATGCATATATACCATATACAATATACCTTGGTCCTTGGTCCATGGTCCTTGTTTATAAACCACAGCTGCAGCTACATAATGTATATATGTATGCTCGACATGAAAATTTATGATTTATGATTTACAAACCACAAAATACAAGCAATCAATTTAATTCATTTACTCAACTGCCATAATGCTATATGCACACTGTGGATCTGTGAATCTGTGAATCTGTGAATCTGTGATCAATCAAACATTAACATTGAACATTGGACATTGAACATTGAACATTGAAAATCAAATATTGAGCCAGGCTTGCTAAGTTGCTAAGTTGCTGGGTTTCTCTGTTACAGATTGTCTTGTTGCAGATCAAGGTTCTGTGATGAGTCAGATGACATGACACATGTATTCGTGAGTCGTGATGTATTGAAAATTCGAAATACATATACATATACATATAGGTATACATATAGTACCATTTGAAAGAATTATGGTCTGTAGAAACCTGGGGGGTTTGGTGTGGGTGGCGGGTTGGGGGAAGGGCTAAGGGCTAAGGGTAAGGGGTAAGGGTAAGGGGAAGAAAGATGATTATGCAAAAGGACGGTCATATGCCGGCGGTGGCGAAGAAGACGATGACGATGAAGAGGGCAATAGGGCAGAAGAGGAAGAAGAGGGCACGATGAGCGTAAGGCGCGGTGGATGTGCGGTCGGTGGGATGGATGGACCAGGGTTTGTGGAAAGTGCGGCTGCGGCGGGTACTGCGACAGGAGTGGGAGCGGGGACAGGGACGGGGACGGGTGCAGGTGAAGAAGTAGGTGCAGAATGAGAAAAAGGAGGACTAGGCGTTTGGCTGGGAGTAGTAGTACTAATAGTAATAGTAGTACTAGGACCAATTGGGGAATGAGGATGTGGCTGCGGATGTGACGAGGAGGAAGAGGATGATGGAGACTGCTGGACACCAGACAAATCGCCCACGGAGACAGTTGTCAAGACTGCAGATCGAGACGCTTCTACTGACACCGTGGAAGCCATGGCGGGCATGGGCGGCGGGGGCGGAGGTGAACAGACGTCAAAATAAGCCGGGGATGGAGGAAGTGATAATGTATCGGAGGCAGTCAAGCTTGTTCGCGTGTGACGCCGCGACTGGCCTGGATGGTGTGATAATGGGGTATTTGGCGACAAAGACGATGATGCGGATGAAGAGGATGAAGATGACGACGAAGTTGAAGAAGAGGATGGACTACGCTGGTGACATTGTAGGCAAGGTGTATCGCGTGAGATTTGTGTCTCCGAATGATTATCACCATTACAGTGACAGCTTGCGCGCTGCCAGAAGAGGAGATTTGGGTCGACGCGCTGGGTGAACGGAATGTTAGCATGTACTAGCGACATGAGGTCTTTGGAACGAGGAGAAATATAAAGAAAACGGGGGCGGCATACAACGCTATCCCTCCATAGTCCATATGCTGGCGGGGGAGGACGAATGACTGCTTTCTTCTCAACATTGCCATATCGACCAATTACCATATCCTCCTCAACATGCTCTTCTCTCATCTCATCTTCGTCGAGATGTGCCAGCTCTTCGTCTCGCGCGAGAATCACCCGGATAGGACGAACAGGGTATGCCAAGCGGTGTTGTAGCCCTTGAGGCATGTCCCCGGAGGAAGGCGGGGGGGCGAATGCAAAAGAGTAGAGAAACGGCGGCTGATGCTGAGTGACACGTTCACGGTCCCGTTCGGCGCATAGCTGGGATTCCGGTAAGGGCTGCCCTCCGAGAGGATATGCCGCGAGGCAGAGCCGGATGAGCAGATAGATGAAGACGATTGTAAGGACGACGATTAGGATGAGAAAGACAATGGTAAACGCGTCGCTGGTTATTTCGTGGCTGGTGACGAGCGCGAGATCTGTCATTGTCAGTGGATTGAGATATGGTGAGGCGCCCTAGGGAGCGTATAAATCCATGTAGATAAATAATATACGTACAGATTGTGAGCAAAATGGCGAGTGCTGATCCGGAAATAATGCACATAACAGCGTTATTTTTGACTAGTTTGCTACCCTTGGGTGTGGAGGAGCAGCAATACCGCCATATCTTGCGATCGGTCGTAGGGGTTGCTCTATTTTGGGACAGCACCTCTGTCTGATGCGGGGTATAATATCCATAGTGTTCGGTACTCTGGATTTGACTAGAGTCTGTTATCGTTCGATGATGCCGCACGCCAACAAAGCTACGAGGCGAGATCGATTGCGTTGCGTCTGGTGTGGTTGGGGAGTTGAAGATTCTATTGTAATCCGCAGGAGTAATATGGCGGCTGCTGCACGGCGAGGGGAGAAAACCCCTATCTGATGAGTTCGTCGCTGGGGTATGAGGAGAGGGAGAAGTTGATAAAAGGGAGGGGTTTGCAGATTGAGGATTTAGAATGAGTGGAATGTCGCTGACGGTAGAATCTGGACGTGAGCGAACTCGTCCCGAGGTCGGATCAGGATCAATGGACAATGACGGGTGATGTCTCATGGTGTATCTGTTCTGTCAAAGCAAAGAAAGTGGCTGTAGATTTCCCGATTATCATCTGTTGTCGTATTTTTCTGAAATCAGAGCTAACAAGATAGGTGTTGCTCCTACACTTCTGCTTGACAAGCTGAAGACGACAAGAAGCAAACGAAGAGGAAAGCAAGGACGATAAACACAGACCATGGACTTTTGTATTGACGTTGCCAACAGCCTCTGCTTTGACGCAGTAAAAGGTCAAGGTTAAAGAAAGGATGCGGCGATACGATTGTAAATAAAGTATTGCTTGGAATGAACAACCTTAAAAGAGTCGCTCACAATTATTCACGTCAGATCCAGAGAAAAGATAAATATGGAAAAATAACAAGCACCAATTGAAAAGGCATTTAAAACATCTTAGGTGCAAGTTCAATGCATGTTCAAAATAAATGGCGTAGACCCGGCCAATGAATGGGTCGAGTTTTCTGACATCTGTAAAGCATGCGAAACACGTTGCGTTGGACAAAACAGAAAATGCTTAGGGGATGCAAAAGAGTTGTATTTATTATGAAACGTAAAAACAGAGCAAAGATGGTAATGAAACCAAACAGCTGCAGGACGGAAAAGCATCAAAGAGTTTGACAAAGCACAAGGGCTTTGCAAGGGAGAGAAACGAAACAAGGACTTCGACATTGAAAAGAAGAACAAAAATACCACAGCGCTTTGTGCTGGCGAATTGCTACACTGCCGCAAGCTTGATGATCTGGTGGCTTTGTAGTAGAGAATGGTAGTGCATGTTGGAAGTAGAACAAGGTCGGTTAACTTTGTTTAGGCGCTTGGAAGAGCTCATAATTGAATGCTTGTGATGAAGTTATATTGGGAATCTTCAATGAGCAATCTGAGACTCGTGGTTCCAAAAGTCGTGATGGACAAGGTCAAGGAGAAATAGCCGCCGGCGTTAAACCGGTCTTCAGCCCGGGGCCAGTAATTGGCTGGGGAAATGGAGCGGTAAACATGGCTGAGGAAACGCCACCAGTTGCATGTACTGAAACGTGTCTCACCAATTCCTATGCCATAACTCCCCTGCGTTTCAAATCTGACAGGCTGCTTACAGGATAAAATAATTCGAGAGAGTGGCGTTTGATCAACAGATGTTGTCGTCGCTGCGGTTATATCGAGTACAGATTATAGTGGTGCCGAGAAGGGAATAGCGTCACCCCATGCAGACGCGGGTAGTCTAAACCCGATTTGGATCTTAGTTTTTCTCCCTCAGAAAAAAAGTTGATTCTCTGTGTTCGCTGACGTTATTTTTGCGCTGAATTTCTTCCCCGGATGTCCCATCGCCATAGCTTCATTCGCACCCCGGAACAGATCGGCTGAATTCAGCATCTACGTGCAGCCGGGAAATTCACAGTTCGGTATTTTCTGCCAAGAATTCCAGCACATACATCATGTCCGACGTCGAGGAATCTTCGGTTTCCAGCGCTCAAAACATAGCGCCAGCTCTGCCTGAATCCAACAAAAGAAAACGGGACGAGACCGTTGAGGCCGCTGTAGAGGAAAAGACTTCAAAACGGTCCAAGAAGAGAAAGAATAAAAAGGCAACATCTGAGGGTTTTGCGGACGCGGACCTGGACACCGAGAATGGGGTCAATGCGGCATTAGGGAAAATGGACGGTTCTCTGTTGGCGGATTACGTTGCGCAAAGGACGAAACGCTTCGAAGGGGAATTGAGCCTAGTGGAGCTCGAGGACAGGCGCCTTCCAGGTTGGTCTCTCTCAATTTCCGATCTACATAATCCTCAGGCATGTTCGCGGACCGATTGCTTATATCACCCTGAATTATAGAGAAGGCAATACGCGATACGACGTCGTGGGAGAAGCCACGAACGACGGCAACCCTTCCCGACTTTTTAGAACATTATGCCGCGCAATTTGGTCGCATCAAGCCCCTTTCCAAAGCTCCCAAAGAAAAGGGTAGCCCTCATACTCTTGTCGTCACCGGCGCTGGTCTGCGCGCTGCCGACTTGACGAGGTTGGTCTCCACCTGTGCCCAAGGGTAATCTGGTTATGAAAACCTCACGAGTAATATAGGGTTTTACGAAAGTTTCAGACAAAGGAAGCCACAATTGGGAAGCTCTTTGCCAAACATATTAAGCTCAAGGAAGCTGTCAAGTTTGTAAAGCAGGCAAGGCAAGTCAACCGCTATGCCCCCCACGGATTTACAACAACGTTATCGCCGCTAACATTTAATGTTAACATTAGAATCGGCATTGCTGTAGGCACTCCGGCACGATTAATAGATCTTATCGATGAAGGTAATTCTCAATGATCGCCCGGTAGTGTTACAAACTCACACTGACTTTTTTTTTGGCGATTTAGGCGCTCTTTCCATGGACAAGCTAGAAAGGATTGTGATTGATTCCTCTCACATTGATCAAAAGAAGAGAGGCATTTTGGACATGAAGGATACTCAGATTCCTCTGCTGAAATTTTTGAATCGGCCGGAAGTCAAAAGCAGATACGGGGCTACAGAAGGTGGTGTAGAATTGTTGTTTTACTAAAACCGCCAGTGCTATCCTCCCTCGCTCGCTCGCTCGCTCTCTCTCTCTCTCTCTCTCTCTGTCTGTCTGTCTGTGTGGATGGCGAAGCTATTCAATGCAGACTATGATTCCATATTATTCTCGAGCGCTACATAGGACTCAAGGTCTATACCCACAGTAAAGCATTATCAAATAGTACAAAAAGTTTTCTAATTTTGCGTTAATTTGTTCTCCTTTAGCGATAAATCAAAACAATCCATACCATCGACCAACGTGATGATACCAATTTTCCAACAAAGTTCACAATCAAAACCTATTAATAGCGTTAGCTACCCTAAAAATACGTTCATCTGGAACCCAGTATATTTTTTGTAAACTTTGCAACAATGTGATGATGACATCCGGTTGACGGCTCCAAGAGTATCCCGCACACCCATCCTTTTTTTGCCGGAGCTGGCCGTGCAATTATCGACTCGCCCTTGACTATCTCTATGGCTGCATCCAATTGGACGGATCTTCAATAACACGTTTATATTCCAGGCGATGACGATCTGCATTGATGCGATGGAGTTTTGTGAGTGTTTCCGCCCCTTTGCGGAGAATTTGGATATGGGCGGAGAGAGAAAGTGCAGAAGATGGCGACGGGCGCGCCGAAGCGTCAATGAGTCGAGAATCGTCGATATTCTCGGACAGGTGTTTTAGCGCGGCCGCCATGGTTCTCAGCGTGAGCGTTGAGTTGCCGACATGGGAGCGGGTCGCTCTACGATGCTTGTCAAACTCGGTGAGATGGCTGAGCTTTTCCTTGTCCTCGGCGCTGAGTCCGGTCCAGATACCGCCCTCCTCACGGCGACCCCAGGTGCAGAGGATGCTCCACATTATCGACAGGTTCTCCGCGCTATATGTGCGGTCCCCCGCATCTGCGGGAAGCAACCTCTTATGTAGTTCATTTAGAAGGTAATCCAAGGAATCAAGACCGTTGAGGATATATTCGCCGCTACTTATTATTTTCTCCAACCTGTCTAGGACAAATCGCTTGTGGTAAGTGAACGCGTTAGTCATTTCTCTCATCCGATACGTCCATAGATCTATATATCCAGGAACAAGCCATTGCATAGAGCGCGAAAGGGCGCCAGGGGGCTCTATAAAATCCTTTTCAGCCATCCATTCAAGTCTGCGTATGGTACTATTTGTCTGTATCGCTATGAGATCAAGCAGCCCACGAAGACGCGAATTGAACAGCAAGACTGTGTCAACTGTCTCGTGTGTTTTGCCAATGAATGCTTCAAGAATGTCGAGCAATTCACCCCTGGGACGCGAAAGCGTCATGTCAGCTGAAAACCATTAATCCAACATATTTCGCCTTCTCTGAACACATGTGTGATCAAAGCACTGATTTGAAAGCTGCATGCGCAATGGATTTTAAAGGGTGACAGGCATTGTGAAAAAGCCACAAATAGAGATTGACAAGCTCAAGAGACTGAATAGGAAAGGCGCAAGATAGGTAAAGTTCGACATAATAAATCTTACCGGTTCTTGAATGAGCTGACCCGCACTCGGGTACGTAGTTGACGGACTCTCATCTCCCCCTGAATTAAATATTGAGACAGAGGCATATGTTGGATACCAGCGTGAAGGAGTCCTTCGATTGGAGATTCAATCGTGATGAGTTGACCAAAGTCGACAGGCGGAGGTACAGAGCCCAATTTGAGTTTCTCCAAGACTGGCAACGGAGACGACGATTTGCAAATCGAGAGATTGAAGAGGCTTGCGCCAGGTATGAGGCACAGCGGTGAGAGGGATGCGTGAACAGATTTTGCTACCGTGTTGGTCACAGCCCCAATGATTTGGTAAACGATGAAGACAGTAAGAGCAATAGACATGGGTATTCTGAGAAGGCGTGGCATCGTCACAACCACTTCGACAGCGATGCTAAGAACCCGCACCGGCAGAGATGCCAAAGTTTCAAACAGGTCTGAGCACGTAATATTGTTGTCGCTCTTCTCGTCCGTTGCTGGCATGCTTTCTAAATACTGTGATTGATCTCTTTCTCCTGGTTCTCTTCTCTTCAACGGTCCGTACTAGATATGCGCGGATGATAAGGCAGAGCCACCCAGCGTACCTTTATGCATGGAAGCCGTCAACAACCCTGGCTCAGACATGATTCTTTTATCGTTAGAAGAGAAATGTTTTCGAGGTGCACGGCGGGCTGAAGACATGTTGAAATGTCACGGAAGAGTCGTGAGATCCTTATTGCGACGAATTGCTTGGGTATCGCTTTGAAAGAATGGGAGCAAAAGGAATAAAGGAGGGCAATATAATATATATCATTTGGCTGGAGTTACCACGACATACTGACCGCATGCAATTGACTATACCCACGAAAAATTGGCTAGGAAGGCAGAGCGAAGCTGCTAGAAAATAAATGCGACAGCAGAGACAAAGAAAAAAAAAAGAATACAGATGCAAGAACTGGCATGAATCACGCTGACGATGGAGTACAAAGAACAAAGCATCACGTCTGTTTCGCAGTGGTGGCAGACTGCTCCAGCTTTCCCTCGATCCTACACATGACAAAGTTCATCAGTATACCTCGAAGACCGACGGAACACATATATTTCCCCCATAACGGTTTATCACGTCCAAGGTAGATAAAATGAACCAGGAGGCAGAGACGCAGGCAGTAGAATTCGCGATCAATGAGGATCGAGAGATGTAATCGATGAGTATGCAATGGGATCATATAGAACACCGTAAAAGTTCAAGGCCCCCGGTCGGCGGCACGGACCCATCCCGCAGAAAGCTCAGCGGTCAGTCTAGGCCAGATCAGGCAATAACTCGTACTGATATGATTTCAACTAGAAAAATATCAATTATCTCCGAGAGCTGTTGGACCCTGCGCAGCACCATAATTCTTCACCTGTCAATCAGCACAGCTTCACCTGCTCATTGTCAGCTATCCGCTGTGGTTGTGGCTTACAATGGCAAAATCAAAGTCGTCCAAGCGCGACACCAGACGAGACAGTCCCGCAGACATTCCCGCCGTCGACGAGCCCGCCGAGAACCACGAAGACACTTCCGCGCAAACACAACGGAAGAAGAGAAAACTTTCGCACGATTCAACAGCGGAGCCTGCAGCTGCTCAGTCGGAAAAGGTCGCCAATGATGCAGACGCGGTGAAGTCTGCCGGCGCTGAGCAAAAATCAAAGAAGAAGCGCAAGACGAAATCCAGCAAGTCGAGCGCCGCTCAACAGACCGAAGAGGGAGGAAACAATGCGCAGCAACAAGCCCAAGAACATACTGGAGAAGGAGACGAAAATGCTGGTTATGATGGCGAGGGCGAACACCAGGGTGGGAAGGCTGTGCGATTTATCGTCTTTATTGGTTCGTGCATATTTCTCTACCGTCCCGTTATATCCTATCGCCTTTCGTATGATTGTCCCCATGTGGCTCCAATTTATGCCATTGGTCTTCATACACGCACTACCTTCCTCTTTTCCAAGATGCATTGCTTTACCTATTCCCAAGGCCAAAGAAACCTAATATACTAAAAACAAACACTGACACTGACACTAACATTGACACAGGCAATCTCCCGTATTCCGCCACGACAGAAAGCGTGACCAAGCACTTTGCCAAAATCCAGCCAACTTCTGTGCGGCACCTGACGGACAAGGAGACGGGCAAATCAAAGGGTTTTGCATTTCTGGAATTCGAAGCGTACGATCGTATGAAGACGTGCCTGAAGCTGTATCATCACTCGAATTTTGACGATGGCATTTCGCCCGCGCGGAAAATCAATGTCGAATTGACGTATGTTCACCTTTTACTTTTCTTTCCCTGTCGCAGTTATTTTCCTCTTATTTTCCCTGTCCCTTTTCCTTCGGTGGCCCGCATTCTTCTCCATTCATCCCATTCCTCCCTCAGTCCCCTAGAATGTTTTTAGTTCCCCCCCCCCCCCCCCCTCCCCCTGTGATTCTAAGACTAACATTATATAAAGTGCCGGCGGCGGCGGCGGCAAGAGCAGAGACCGCAAATGGAAACTGCGCACTAAAAACGAAAAACTCAACGAGCAGCGTAAACGCCAGCAACAAGAACAAGCCAAGCAGGAAGCGCAAAAGGCGAAGAAAGGTAGACACCAGCAGTCACACCAGCAGCGGCATCAACAACAACGGCCGCGGCCTGGAAGAGGAGGCGATGGGGGTGGTGCCGGTGGCGGTGCCGGAATCGGCGCCGAAGACCAAGGCGGTATTCATCCCAGTCGACTCGCCATGGTTTCTGGTCCTTAGGTTCTGGCGAAGAAATGTATATATACGTTATTCTGATGTGCCGGATCAAAATTAAACGTAAGGTATAACGGACGGACGATTCTTGGGTCGGGTGCATTGTACTTCATTGTATTTCATTGTAATTTTTATTAGTTTCTATAGGAGTTGTGTCTGTGCCGTCTACTGTGTAGGCGCAAAATTTATACACGATTTAAAGAAAAGGCGATCCATACGATTCAAAGTATATGAATTTGATGGGATGTAGTAGTATGTATTCTTTAGATGATTCTCTTCTTTTGGTGGTAGCAAGAGGCCTGGAATAAGTATATGTACAATACAATGATAGTAATGATATAAAGTTGACAAAAACCCCGAGGCACAACGCATTGTATCACTTAGAAAAAAAAAATGGAGATTGGAAAAGAAAAATTGGAAATGGGAATGCGGATTTGGGGTCAAATGGACAGAGACGGAAAATGAAACGGTTGCTTTTTTGTTTATTTGCCTAATTCGCCGAGCATGAGGTTTCTGTCTGATGAGGCGGAGACGACTGCGGGTTGGAGATGGAGTCAGTAGGGAATGTCAAAGACAGTAGTAGATACCTCGGATTAGAACGACGGTAAGAGATGAAAGGGGAGAAAACACGATAGGAAGAGATGATAAACTTACTGATTGGTTCAGAGGTTGGAGAAAAGCGCACGTCATTTACGGTACCCTTGTGGCCGGGCAGCTTGTACAGAAGCTTGCCCGTGGCAGCCTCCCAGACAACAACACTCCTGTCGCCGCTACCTGCGGCAATCTTCTGGCCCTGGGGATCCCAGCTTGCGCGAATCAAGTTCTTTTCTAGGCCCGTTGGCGCGCCGTCGAATGTGCGAATATGTCGGTCCGTGGGCGCAAAAGGACGTATGTCCCACGTGCGGACAGTTGAGTCGTGAGAGTTGGAGAGCAGGGTCTGCGAATCGGGGGAGATTTGGAGAGAGGTAATGGTATCGGTGTGTCCTATCATGGTGTATGCGACGCTCTTCTTTCGGAGATCCCATACTTTGATGTCATTGTCGATGCTGCCAGAGTAGAGCTCGTTGCCGGCTTCGGACAGCGTTACGGCCGTGACGGGGAATTCGGTCTCAATGTAGTCGACGGCTTCTTTTTGCCGTGGATCCCAGATCTGTTTGACAATTGCGGCCTTGTTAGTATTCCGTAGAGTGGCCAGGCTTGTGTGTTCTGAGATCTTAAGAGGCTGAGTGACTAACCCCAATGGACCCGTCGTCGCTACCACTGATTAATAATTCCTCGCCCCGTTTGCTAACGTCCATGCAATTAATCACTTCCTCGTGTCCTACGTGTCTCCGTATCCGTAGTCCGGTGTCCAGGTCCCAGCTTGCGAGCATGGCGTCGGCCGAAGCAGAGTAAACAACACGAGAGTCTCGCGACCATTGCAGGTCTAGAACCGCTCCTTTGTGTCCGTTTAATATGCCATAATTTTCACATTCGCCGTATGTTCGCCATAACACTGTGATCGGACTGTCAGTAAGGTCCATCCTGAAAAATTAAAACCAACTAAGAGAGCCATTGTTTCTCACTAATTGATCGATCCATTGAACCAGACGCAATATGTTGTCCTGTCGGGTCAAATCTCGTCGCAAATACCTCGCCAGAATGACCTGATTGCTGTCAGCATATTTCCGTTCCGCTTCATCCTGCCTTTGCAGTATCATATACCGGTCAATTCTAAAATCGGCGCCTGCAGACCGCTTGTCCTGGGGACCTTGTTTCCGCTGTCAGCTTATGTGTCCCAGAACACATATATCCGCGCAATTCACATACAGCCTGAATAAGTGCGCCATCCTGCGCAGTGCTATTTACTACCGCTACCGCATTGCTTCCACTCAGATCGCCGTTGGAGCGTTGTCGCTTGACAATCATTTGCGAAGACCCAAACGCGTCCGACGCGGGTCTTTTCTCGGCCGACATTTTGTCCTAAAGCTTGGGCGGCCCGGATGAAGATCTGAATTTAGGTGAAAGACAATTCTGAGCAAAAATGTAATCAATCTCAATGTTGAAGCTAAGGACGCGGAATGTCCAAGCCAAAAGTCCACACAGAGCCGCACGACGATGATGGTTGACGCTAAACCAGATCTAGGTCTGATATGGCCTTATGTAATCACACTCGGGCCTCCTCGACCGAGGATATGCGGAGGAGCTGCAACCACGTTATTATTTGTGAATAGCTTCTCGAGCTTGCGATTTGTCTTAAGCTTGGGTTTTGTGAGGTTCTGATACTGCTACACCTTCTGCAGTGCGAAACTTAGCATAGGGAAGCCTCTCATCGATCTTTGATAAGTCACCAATGGCTTCAGCAAAAGCAGTCAGAATTGGGGAAGAGTAAGTTTATATCACCCCGCCATTGACAAGTTAGATGAGCGTGCTAACAGGTGCTGTGCAGGGTATGGAAGTTAGTATGACCCGTAATCCAGCATTACCATAGCTAGATTTCAGTTCCACGTGCAATCTTGCGACATGTAGAACTGCAACTGACGACGGACATTTAGGACAAGGGTTGACAAGGTCAACGCAGAGCTGGTGACTCTCACTTATGGTACCATTGTGGCCCAACTCTGCAAGGACTACGAGAGTGATTATGTCGAGGTCAATAAGCAGCTCGACAAGATGGGCTACAATATTGGAGTACGGTTAATCGAAGACTTTCTGGCCAAGTCTGGTGCTGGCCGCTGCTCTAACTTTCGCGAAACTGCGGAAATGATTTCCAAGGTATGGCATATATATTGGCATACGAGTCTTTGAACATGAAATTTTCGTAATTCGTTTGAGCACCTCATTGCTGACTTTTGCTATCAGGTTGGCTTCAAGATCTTTCTGAACATTACACCTACGATTGCCAATTGGACGAGCGACAACAAAGAATTTTCTCTTCTTTTTGACGAGAATCCTCTTGCCGACTTTGTCGAGCTTCCTGATGATGGCCGCGCACAGGATGAGTTGTGGTACTCGAACATATTATGTGGTATTCTGCGAGGAGCACTGGAGATGGTACGTTGGTCCAGATGGCAGATTCAGACATGACGCAACGTGTTATCTCTATAGAGAAATAATTTGCTCGTCGATGAGCTGACGAGTATATTCTGATATAGGTGCAAATGCAAGTGGAGGCGCACTTCATCAGCGACGTCTTGCGCGGCAACGACACGACAGAGATGCGGATATCCTTGATCCGTTACATTGAAGATGAGCTACCGCCCGAGGATGAATAGAATTGAGCATTGGTGTCTCGAAACATGGGACATGCATCTTTCTATGGGAAGGCGTTGCTGGAGATTGGCGTTCGAATACCTCTCAAGGGGCTTGACAGTTAGTGCACCAGGCATTTTTGCGAAATGGCATCATCGTTATCATCATTTTGAACGGGGCCCCTCAATTATTTGGCTCTGGCGACTGAGATTAGATCAAATCTCGACAATATATTTTGCCCCATGAAGTCGTAGAGGGAAAAAATGGAAAGGAGCGTGGTTTGCATTTGACGAGACAGTAAAGTTTGGTGATTTATGACATTCCGGGGATCCCGGCTGTCCTTTGCGGGCCGCGATGAAAGTGACGAGTGACAGGCGTCGTCGGGAAGAGGAATGGGGGGAATGGGCTGACTGATCCTGGTCGGGTAAGGGGCACGGCGGGAGAGAAAAGAGTGGAGTGACCCTAGGCTTTTTGTCCCTGAAAAAGCGGGTGACCCCAGTTATGCCCCGGGCGCCCAACGCTTCACTGCGGGTTGCCAACTAAATGGCATGACGATGATGAAGTTGCATGCCAGCCCCAGCAATGAGAAACACCGATGGGAATGATGATCTTGATGATAGATGATGAGCCATTGACCAATACAAGTGTCCTCGGTCAATTGCCACTACAACAGTACGGTGGGAGAACAAAGAGAATTTCAACATCAACAAGTGACCATCAGCCACTTGGCACTACTCGAACGGTTCAGGAATGGTTGAGGGGAACGAGTGAAACAGAGCTGTACAGTGAAAGTCTCTGCAAGTAGGGACAAGTATCTCTTGTGCTTGGCGATTCAGACGTCGTCATTCAATTCCAAATCATCATCGCCATCGCGAAGGATTATAGCCACAGCATGTAACAACATCTAGACATGATGTAGCATTGAGATCTCAGCTCCTATTTGTCATTGATGAATCTAATCAATTCCTACCAAATGATAATAATGATTTGAGATATAGTAATCTCCTTTTCTTGATTATTATTATTATTATCTCATTGTTGATTTTCTTTGAGGATGAATTGGGATCTGGACGATGGCGGATCCATCCGCTCTTTAAACGAGCCAATCATTAGCCATGGCTTGACTAGCGGTTCCGTGATTATCCCTGTTCTGGCCAATTAAGAGTCACAAAACCAACCCTAACCCAAGACCGGAGGGGCGAGAGGTCAAGAGGCGGAAAAGTCCCCTCCCACTTCCCTTTTCCCCCCAGAAAACATGTGCTGTATGGCAATAATGTGAGTTGGCGAAAGGCGGACATGTTATTGCAATGGTGGAGAATGCATGGCTCGAATCTCAATTGATATACGTTAGAAATGATTTGAATGAAACAATTAAAAAGAAAAATTAGAAGAGGAAAGAGAAGGATAGAGGCAGGGCTGGATATGCGAGAGACAGGGTCTGAGGCGAATTCTTTTCAAGAGGAAATATTCAATCATCTGCTTCATTGGCGGCATCCGGAGCATCGCGATCACCAATTCGCGTCTTGCTCGAGACCTTTTTGATTTTTTTGCGTAGATCCGCCCAGACCTTTTTCCGGGACAGTCCATCCACTCTGTCTTTCAGAGGTCCTCTCTTTACCGTAGAACTCTCCATATGTCCAACCATTGCCCATTGTGCGTCTCTTCTTGACTGTTTGAGGGTGGCTCGATATTCTCTTTCTCCTCGTGCTGTTTCGGCCACCGCCTTCCCTCCCACATCTCATTACTCTTTCTCTCCCTCTCTTTTAGTTTCTTGATCGTCATCCTCTCCACCTCTGTGATCCGCTCAGGTGTCGATTCATTTCGACCTTCTACAGAGCAATTACAAGGGAAAGGTCACAATACAGAAGCATCATCATCGTCAGGCTTCGGCTCTGACTCCGGTGGCGCTAGAATCAGCCATCAACCACTGCTGGGCTATAGAGGCAGTGGTGCTTCTTCAATCTGCCTTTCCCGAGTGGCTTCTGAAAAGAGCATCTTTATATCACAACCATCAAATATACCTTGCGTACGACCACGGAGATCGTCTATCGCCTACGTCGTGGCGGCGGAAGAAGAGACCCTGAACCAGCTCGGAAGATTGCTTGCATTTGGACCGTACCAGGTTCAATCGGCAGCACTGTACCTTTCATCTGCTAGGGTCGATATCTCTTTTATCTTTTTTTAAATTATTTTTTTTTTTTACCCTCCCTTGGGTTCATTGCTACATCCATCAATCAGGTCGCATTGCCTTTGATTCTCGTCGATTATATTTGATGGCAAGGCGATAGATATATAGGTCATCGCATCGGATACCTTTTTGCCCACCTCCCCAATTTTCCCGCAACCACCCATCGCTTGTTGCTCCTACGGGCTACTTTGCTCTCTCGCTTTCGCTCTTCTCTCACTCGCGCCAAGCGCCTTCTCCACCACCATCCACCATCCACCATCCACCCACGACCGACCCGACTAACCTCGCTGTTGCTGCTTCCGCTGCTTCTCCCTCACAATCACTGCCCTGAGCCTTTTCGACGCACCCTGGCTCACCCTTTTGCGACCGCCACCTTCAGTGACTGTCGTCGGCCGTCCTTGGAATCTCATTGATTCCTCCTTCGATCAAATTCACCTTCTTCTTTTTCTTCCCTTGCCCCTTTCGACGTCACGCGGTCGCCGACTTTCTAGTTTCCCGTTTGTCGGCATCCACCGCACCAAAGGTCTTACTCAGCGCCACGCTCCCTCGCTCCTTTGCCAGCTCCCTATACCCTGACGTCGATCGTTATTGTCGACACTGTTATACCCATCGCCGTCCGATTCATCGCGACGCGCTTGAAACACGCCTCTTTCTTTCTTTTTTGAGAGAGCGTTGACGGCTGAGGTCTTCATCGGTGGCGGCATCCGATTTCAAGCCGCCTCCCCTGGACCTCTTCCGATCTAGGCGCGCAACAACCCCCAATCCACTCGTTGGATTTTCATTTCTTTGGGCCAACTTCGATCTCCTCCATCGAAACCTCACTATACTTTCTTCCCCTCCATAGTCGTCTTTTGAGCTTCATCGTGCCCTTTGCGCGCTGGCTCCACGAGGATCATGAATGAGATGAACATGGCAGCCCTCAATGCTGTCGGCGGCCCCGTCGGCGGCATGCCTGTAATGAACAATGGCGCGGCTGGGGTCCCTCGTCCAAGCAATGCATCCGCCGTCGGTATCAATGCTCAACACGTTAATACGCCTGAAATTTCGCGAATGCAACTAAACACTTACATTTACGACTACTTTCTCAAGAATGAACTCTACGACTGTGCCCGTGCTCTGCTCCAGAGCGACGCCAACCTCAACACCACTCCACCTACCAAGACCAGCCCCGGCCGTCGACGCCAGGATGGCAATGTAAACGGTGTCGATGAGAATGCCATGGACACGGATTCCAAGGACGACGTCAAGCGTCCGGATGATCTTCCCACGCCGAACGTGCCCCCGCTCTGCCCCGGAAACTCGTTCCTGTTCGACTGGTGGTGCTTGTTTTGGGATATTTTCCATTCGCAGCGACGGAAACCGAAGCCGAGCGGTGGCGGTCCCGTTGAGCAGTACATGCAGCATACTCAGGTAATGCCAACATGCCTCTTTCTCTTTCTTGCTGTTTCCCGGTCCTATCTTATTGATTTCTTGCGCCCTCGATACTAACCTAATGGGATTGCTAGCAACAAACGCGCATGCGACAAGAGCAGCAATCGCAATTGATGCGCCAGATGAACCCCGGCATGATGCCCAATATGCAGTACCAGAACATGATGATGCGCGGCATGCAGGCCAATGGCATGAACCTCGCCCAAAACGAACTGCAACGTAAAGCGTTGCAGAACAGCCGTAATGCGTATGTTCAACCGTAAGCCGCTCCAAGAAGTTCCAAAACACTATTGGGAGGCTCATCAATTTTCCTTTCTGTTTCTTTTTTACCTT